>NW_022589749.1:6813780-7143111 GCF_004348235.1 Phoca vitulina
TTTTATTTATTTGCGAGAGAGAGAATGAGAGACAGAGAGCATGAGAGGGAGGAGGGTCAGAGGGAGAAGCAGACTCCCTGCTGAGCAGGGATCCCGATGTGGGACTCGATCCCGGGACTCCAGGATCATGACCTGAGCCGAAGGCAGTCGCTTAACCAACTGAGCCACCCAGGCACCCCATGCACTTTTCACTGTTTGCGGTATTCTTTTTCACAGAAATTCATCTTGGCATGGTTAAATTTATCAGATTTTTCCTTTATGATTTCTGGGTTTCTGCTTAGAAAAACTTAACTCACAGCACTGCTGTGAGACAGAAATAAATTAATACACATAAAATACTTAGCACAGAACCAGCCCTTAGAGTTTCACCTTGGGAACCAGGAATTTAGTTTTTAGTCAGAATAAAATAACTTACAATAAAGACACAGATTTTCACAGGACCCTGCAAGGTGTGGCCACCCAAGTGCCTCCCACCGTGACTCTTATTTGGGTGACTTCTCTGTTTTCTTCAATTATGCCCCATGTGGCCTTTGCACGTGCTGTTCTGCAGACACCCCCACCCCCCCTTTTCACAGCACCCTGAGTGTCCCCTGGGTGATATCAACATGAAATTGAATCACACATTCCTCCGACCACCAGGTTAAAGACGGGACTGGCAGCCACCAAGGGAGAGAACCTGTCTGCTACCGTACCAATGTGTACCTCCAGCTCCACACAAAGGGGCTAACACAGGATTCCTTAAATATTTGTGGCTAGAAGGGAAGGACAAAAGGAGCCATTGGGGGTGGGTGGGGATGCCTGTCACTGCTCCTCCACATCCACAGTTCCCCACTGACATAGGTCATAGGTGGTGTCACAAGAGGCTGTCAGAAGAGACCTAAGTGTCAGCTGGCAAAGGCTCTCTTCAGACCTGCCCCACCAGCTCTTTTAAGAAAAAAAAAAAAAAAAGATTATTATTTCTAGTACACAGTCAATTTTTATCTGATTTGTAGTGCTAAGGTGGTTATATTCCCTTATCTGTATGCTATTACAATTTTAATAAGAATTTCCAAAGCGGGGACACCTGGGTGGCTCAGTCGGTTGAGTGTCTGCCTTCAGCTCAGGTCATGATCTCAGAGTCTTGGGATTGAGCCCATATCGGGCTCCCTGCTGAGCAGGGAGTCTGCTCCTCCCTCTCCCCCGCCCCTCCCCCCAACCCCTGCCTGTGCACGCAGGTGCACTATCTCAAATAAATAAAATCTTAAAAAAAAAAAAATTTCCTTATGCACAGGTCCAGGACACCTTGTACATAAGGCAAAAACTTGTCCCAAAGCCTCCCCATGCATTTGAAAACACTAAAATTTGATATTTTAACTAAGTTAATACCAGGAGGGAAAGAACTCTTGGTCTACTTCTCTTCGTCTCTGTTACCACTCTTGCATTTCACCCAACTTTGTTCTGTGCCCCTCACCTGTAAATGTGTAGGTGTTCATAACCATGGTAACAAATACATATTAAAAAACAAACAGGATGCCTGGGTGGCTCAGTCGGTTAAGCATTTGACTCCTGATTTCATCTCAGGTCATGATCTTAGGATCGTGAGATCGAGCCCCACATTGGGCTCCACACTGGGCGTGGAACCTGCTTAAGATTCTCTCTCCCTCTCTCTCTGCCCCTCCCCCACCTTGCACTCTCTCTATAAACAAACAAATAAAACAGCTACTCAGGGTTCTTTCTACAGGACAAGCTAAATAAAGTAGACCACATTGTGTAGCCCCATAAACAGACCCCATTTAAAGCAATGAAATTTTATATTTAATCGGGACATTGGAGGAAAAGAACCAAAGTCATAAACATCTCTACAAAGTTTGGCAACCATTTTACCAGGGTTGTGGTAGATAGAATATAAACTGTTTAGTTTTAGGCTTTAATTTATGAGTCAGAAGAAAATATAATTTTCTATTAGGTGCATTTTTTAAAAATCACACCTATATTCTGGATTTGTTTTTCCCCTCAGTAAAGCCAGTAAGCATACATATTTGAAAGAAATATATGCTTGCTTGTGTTCCCTCTCTTGCTGTGTCCCTCTCTGTCAAATAAATAAAATCTTTAAAAAAAAAAAAGAAAAAGAAATATATGTATTTTCATTTACTAATGAGTTGCATTTTTCTAAACATTAAGTAAGCCCAGACATCATAGCATGAAAAAATGTAAAATACTAAATTTTTCTTTCCCTTCCGAATTATTTGGATTGAAAAAGGTCAGGATAAGGCACAGGTTTATGTTTTTGCATCTGGCAATTTTTTTTTTTAAGTAGGTTTCTAAAGATTTTTATTTATTTATTTAACAGAGATAGAGAGCACAAGTAGGCAGAGTGGCAGGCAGAGGGAGAGAGACAAGCAGGCTCTCCACCGAGCAGGGAGCCCGATGCGGGGCTCGATCCCAGGACCCTGGGATCATGACCCAAGCCGAAGGCAGCTGCTTAACCAACGAAGCCACCCAGGCGCCCCTGCATCTTGCAATTTAATTTGGAAAGAAGTATTTCAAAATGTGTAAAAAAAAATATTTCCAATCTGTTTTTAAAAAGCTACAGCTATATAAAGCTCAAGTATAACTTTAAATGTTCCTGCTACGCAATTAGCAAGCATCACAGTAAAGACTGGATACGGCAAGAATCATCAATGGGTGATAAACCTAGGGAGAAATGGAGTGGGGGGAGCAGGATACCTGCATGGTCTTACACTGTGTCTTCATCAATCACTAATTAGTTACAGGGCGCCTGGGTGGCTTAGTCGTTAAGCGTCTGCCTTCGGCTCAGGTCAAGATCCCAGGGTCCTGGGATCAAGCCCCACATCGGGCTCCCTGCTCGCTGGGAAGCCTGTTTCTCCCTCTCCCAGCCCCTCCCCACACTTGTGTTCCCTCTCTCGCTGTCTCTGTCAAATAAATGAATAAAATCTTAAAAAAAAAAAAATCACTGATTAGTTACAAGGGAGAAAATATGGGGCACCTGGGTGGCTCAACTGGTCTGCCTTCAGCTCAGGTCATGATCCCAGGGTCCTGACATCGAGTCCCGCACTGGGCTCCTTGCTCAGCGGGGAGCCTGCTTCTCCCTCTGCCTGCCGCTCCCCCTGCTTGTGCATGCGCTCTCTCTCTCTCTCTCTCTCTCTGACAAATAAATAAATAAAATCTTTACCAAAAAAAAAAAAAGGGAGAAAATATTATACAAAGGAGAAAGTGGACAAACCCTTCACCAGGTAGTCACTGATGATAATTAACGTCATCAGTGGACATCATGTACCTCCAGATATGATACCCCAAGAAGGTTACAATACCACCTACATAGTACTCTGGCTGGAATCTAATAATGATGAAACATTAGACAAATCCAAAACGAGAAATATTCCATTTTAAAAGGGGAAGGGGGAAATGTATTTTTCCCAAAAATCACTAGCATAAAAGACAGAGGTTGTAGAAGTATTCCAGATTAAAGAGATCTAACAACTAAATACAACTGGATCCTGTACTAGAAGAGGGAAAAAAGCTATAAAGGACATGACTGGGTCAACTGGCACAGCTGGAATACAACAGGTTAGACAAAAGGATTACAGATGGTAAAATTACCAGTTAAAATTCTTAAAAGACAGGGGTGCCTGGGTGGCTCAGTTGGTTAAGCGTCTACCTTCAGCTCAGGTCATGATCCCAAGGTCCTGGGATCCAGCCCCGTGGCTTCTCCCTCTCCCTCTGCCTACTTGTGCTCTCTCTCTCTCTCTCTCTGTTAAATAAATAAATAAAAATACTAAAAAATAAAAAAAGAAGATAGCTTTATTCTCAGAAAATAGGGCGCCTGGGTGGCTCAGTTGGTTAAGCGACTGCCTTCGGCTCAGGTCATGATCCCGGAGTCCCGGGATGGAGTCCCGCATCGGGCTCCCTTGCTCAGCAGGGAGTCTGCTCCTCCCTCTGACCCTACCCCCTCTTGTGCTCTCTCTCTCACTCTCTCTCTCAAATAAATAAAAAATAAAATCTTTAAAAAGAAAAAATCTTTATTTAAAAAAAAAGAAAATAAGGGGCGCCTGGGTGGCTCAGTCGTTAAGCGTCTGCCTTCGGCTCAGGTCATGATCCCGGGGTCCTGGGATCGAGCCCCGCATCGGGCTCCCTGCTCGGCGGGAAGCCTGCTTCTCCCTCTCCCACTCCCCCTGCTTGTGTTCCTTCTCTCGCTGTGTCTCTCTGTCAAATAAATAAATAAAATCTTTAAAAAAAAAAAAAAAAAAAGAAAATAAAATAAACACTGAAGCATTTAGGAGCAAAGGGCTATGATCTATGTAATTTAGCCTCAAATGTCTGGAGAAAAAAAATATAAAATATTATATATGCGTATTTACTTACATACACACACACAGAATGTAAAGCAAATGGGATGGAAAGTTAATATTAGTGAGTCTAGGTAAACGGTATTCCATTCATATGTGTATTCTTTGCACTATTCTTATTCTTGTAACTTTTCTCAAAGTTTGAAACAAATCCCAAGTAAAAGATAAAAATCATTTAAAATTTTTCTGAAAAATCCATTTGCTCAACTCGCCAGCTCTGATTGCCATCATCAGTAAGTTAGCCATCCTTACCCCTGAAGCTGGCTGTACTAGATACCAAAAGAGGGATGACACGGAGAAGACAGAGATGAGAACTTACATGGAGAGAGAGTATGGGGACAGAAAGAAGACAGATTTATAGTTTTAATACCAATAATATTATATATTTAAATAAGAACTTACAAATTATGAAATAAAGAGATCTCTCCGTGTTTATTACAAATGCCTCTTTTCAGCAATTGTGAACCAGTTCTGATAGCAAGGACAAAATAGTGTAGTATTGGCTATCATACTTTATGGCTGGTTAAAATTACTGCAGCATTTACTGAATGCCATGTGCCAATGTAACCATTACATTCTGCTATTTACTTCTAAAAGTTTCTAAAGCAGGATCTAAACCCACACATTGTAACCACATGTTCTCACCTTTGCATGTTTCACAGAAATAACGCTTACATAGAGTATCCTGCCAATGCTGAGGGTGCAAAAGACATTATAAATTGACTTCCACTGCTGAAGGTATATGTAAACCCTACCCTACCCGTCAGGTAGATTGGCAACAGGAGATAAGGCCAATGGCTGTCTCTTTACCCCTTTATTAAATAAACTGTATTATCTCCTTTACAACTTACAATTATACCTATCATGTTACTAACAATGAACAGAGGAGGGTGATGTTTACAAGGGAAACAGTAACCAGCATTTAGCACAAATACCTGACAGCAAGGGCTTAATAAACATTGGCTATCACCTTTGTTATCATTATTATTACTAGTGGAAAACAGCAGGAAAGATTCTTCTCATGCATAATTATGTCAGTATCACATAGGCCATTCTGACATATGTATCATTTATGTCACACTGCCTTTTAATAAACTTAACTTCAGCGTTCAGGGGCTATCCCTACATTATTTCAAATAGCATATAATTAGAAATTAAAAGTTCTAGTCCATAACCTACCTACTTGAGCTTTGATTTATTTTAAACTCTTTTTCCTTAGCTATTTTTTCAGAAAGCACTGGTAATCAACAAAAACTTTTTCCCACTTACATTTAATATTTGTGTTCAATCACTGACAATTCTGTGATATGCAGCATGCTTATCACTAATAAGGAGAAGCTGGAGTGAACTCCATCCCTTAGATCTTAGGGAGGGTAAAGACAAACAGTAGAATTAATACAATTAATATTATGGGGCTGGCCTCAAGGATTATGAACAATTGTAATATTAGGTACTGAGACCACACATCTTGAAGGCTGGCCCCATCTCCCACCTGGTGTGAATGTAAACAGCAGAGGTTAGTCTAACCAAAAAAAAAAAAGGTAACATAAATGTATTTGCATTACCTTAAAAGATGAGGAAAGGCAAATTAGCAGAACTCCATTTGAGTTTATCAACAAAGTGATTAATACCCTGGGTCCAGAAGGTATTAGAAGAGAAGAAACAGATACATTTCCAGTCCTCCCATGTACATAATAGGCATTTGATGAATGGCTGTTGACTGAATGAATTTGGGGGGGGGGGGGGGGGAAGGATTAAAAAAAACAGGTAGGATAAGACATCGGGAAGAGGGAAGTAGAGAAAAAGTCACATGAGGAAGGGAGAGGGATGGAAAAGTGTCCCCCTTTTGCTCATTTTAACATTGGCAAACCTGCCGGCCCCTGACAACCCCTTCTAACTGGCCATCCTCTGGCGTTATTATTTAGTAAGGGTCTCGGGTCATACATGGCCTAGGCAGGTGCCACCCATCTCTTCAAAGGAGTTGAAAGCGTGTGTGTGTACGCATGCCCACACACACACACACCACCGCCGCCACTTGTGAAAGAGCCACAAATCAACGTATAAAACAAAATGCCTAAAACACATGAGCCTGAGTGAGCTTGAAGACACAAAAGACAGAATCCCTGCCTGCAGGGGAATTTACAAACCCAAACAATTTGCTGGGAAATCACACCAGAAATCTAAATAACCACCCACACCTCCCTACCCCCACCCCTCGCCATCAGTGAATGCAGATTCTGCAAAGGCTTAGCTCTCTGAGGCTAGGAACTTATTTATGTCAAGTGAGTCTTTAAAAAAAAAAAAAAAATGCTGATAAACCAAAAAGAAAATACAATGATGCTGAATATTTTGTTTTATCTACGCACCCTCTTCCCCCAGTGGTGTGGGGAAACAGTCAAGCAGGCCAATAATTTCAGGAACTTATTCTTATTCAAGGCTGCCATGCTAAGAAGAGAATTTAAAGTAGGGATCCAAAGTCTAATTTCGGTTTCTTGACTAAATATAAAGTGACACTGGGTATATCTTTCTTACCAGCTGCTCCAAAAAAAATCATTATCTTTGTCCTTGGGGAGAAAGTTTATAGTTTGGTACTTTCTGCAGATTATAAGAATATTCTTCTTTTCTAATTAAATTTTTATATCCTATAGGAAAAGGATAAGTCATGAAGAAAGGGCAGTCAATAGGGACAAGCAGTCTAAGTAACAGAAGCTAGAAAAAAGTTGTTAAGGCAGCTTTTTAATGGTAGCGCATAGCTCTGTCTTTGTATCTTCCCGTGGGGTTTCAGTGGTCAGCATCATGACTCTTGATGACAAGGCAATAAAAGCAAACTGCCTCCGAAACTCTTTCCACAAACGGCTTCCACCTTAGTTCAAAGCCTCTCTCTCACTTGTCTGCTCTCCCCAAGTCCACTCGTGTCTCCTACAATCCTTCCTTCACAGTAGCCAGAGGGATATTTTTAAACTGACCAGCTCATGCCACTCCCCTGATCACATCCTTCCTTCTATGGCTTTACACTGCTCTTAAAATACAATCCAAACTCCTCTCCGTGGTCCACATGACCCTCGAAGACCTCACAAGGTCCTGTGTGGTCCAGTCCCCACCCACCTCCTCAGTGTCCCCAGTGTGCTCCCTTTGGCTCCTGAAGTGCTCCAAAAGCTTCCCCACCTCAGCACTTCCACACTTGCTGTTTCCCCACACCTGAACACCCAGGGCCGCGCAGTGCCTGGCACACAGTAATCCCACAATAAATAGTTCTTGAGTGAGTGGATCAGTGTTTCATTAGAATGGTTCCATGGGAGGATGAAGACTTGGACCTAGAATCCATTATCTTTACAAGAAACATATAGTATGTCTGTATGTACGTAGGTGTGTATAGACAGACATATACGGTGTATATATACATGCATATATCAGTATACATGTACATATGTATTCTAAACAGAATATCCTATCCTGATAAACTTCTCTTTCAGTCTGGTACTAGCTTTCTCAAACTCATCTGATGCTAGCACACAAGTCTGTCTCCCTCTGAATTCACTGCTCCTGGCAACCATGACTAGTATCTTCCACATTTCAGCTTTGTCAAGGACCACAGCACATGTAAGTCTGCAAAATGCACACAACCCTCCAAAACTCAGTAGTGAACTGAGCGCCAGTTTAGGGAGTTTGAATTCAGTTCAGGGTCTTAAAGCCTTGGCTGCAGTCCACAACGCCCACAGAGCGTGAGTATTTGCCTTGCCTTCCAGGTAAGGCAGGATCTGCCTAGCCTTAGAAACATCAGCACTGGATGGCAAGTGCTGTCTGTTTCCCAAAGGGAAAGAGGAATAAGGACAGTATCCTATTGTTCTACAGCTGCCTAACAAAGTACACTAAGGCCCACCAGTAACAATCACAAACGTGAGTTGGCTCTGCTTTTTCAGGATCTTGTGTGCTCTCCAACAGTCTCTGCACTGACCATGTATAAGAAGGATAAGTCATCTTAGCAGTGCCCCCTGCATTTGAGCAGTTCTGGCCAAAACTCTGAGCTTACATTGGGACACAACGTTAATAAAGACATCCCAGTCCCAACTAGAAAGGCACAGGCCTGTTATTTTTCAGCAAGGCAAGTTTATTTACTCCCACAGGAGATAAACCAACATGGCCACCAGGAAGGGCCTAGGACAAAATGTACTTGACCTGCAATAGATAAACCAAAAGCCTGGAGTCTGAGAACAAGCTAAATCTTCTGCTCCTCTCAGCTCAAGTCACCATACATCATCTTTCAGAAGAACAAAAACAAATGTAGGAGCTGGGTGGCTCAGTCAGTTAAGTGTCTGCCTTCGGCTCAGGTCATGATCCCAGGGTCCTGGGATCGAGCCCCGTGTCGAGCTCCCTACTCAGTGGGGAGCCTACTTCTCCCTCTCCCTCTGCTGCTTCCCCTGCTTGTACTCTCTCTCTCTGTGTCAAATAAATAAATAAAAAATCTTAAAAAAAAAAAAAAGGCAAATGTAAAGGACCTGCCATATGCTGAAAGAGGGCATACAGGCAGTTTTGTCAGCTGAACAAGGCTGAGTGGTGCACACAAACAACCTCAAGATCTAAATTCAGTACTACCACCGCTAAATCACCTGTGGGAGGGTGGGAGGGGAGGGTCATTTCATTGTTCACTGCCTTCATTTCCCTACTTATGATGTTGAGAAATATCAGTATACTGAATATACTGACATTTTAATTACTGAATGCATACAAAATCTAAATCCTAAACACACCAAAAGAATTATGTTGAAAATTAAGCAAAACGAAACTGAGAATAATATTGGTCACTCAGGAGTCAACTCCTACGCTCACCTCCTCAGAGAGATCATTCCTAAACTCATCAAACTAACATTATCCCCATTTGTTTTTTTTTCTCCCAGCAGTTATTACTACCTGAAATTGCAATCTTCATTCATAGGTTTTTCTTTCCTCTCTCTCTCTCAACCAAAAGAATAGCATCTTTGCCAATCTCATTGCTTTATCCTGCCTGGTTCAATAACTATTTGATTGAATTAATACCGAGGTTAAAAATAATTTGAAAAAGAAAAACAAAGCTGGAAGACTAACATTGATCTCAAGCCTTATAATAAAACTACAATAATCAAGACCATGTGGTATTGGCATACGGACAGATAAATAGATCAATAAAACAGAATGGATTCCAGAAACAGACCCACATATAAATGGACAATAGATTTTCTACAAAGGTGCAAATTCAAAAGAGAGTCTTTTCAACAAACAGTGTTAAAATTGGTTATCTATATGCAAAAATATCTATGTGTATATGTGCACATACATATATACATAGCTCCACACCTCACCATACACAAAAATTAACTCAAAGTGGATCATAAACCTAAAACCTTTTGGAAAACATGTGAGACCTTGGGTTAAGCAAAGATTCCTTAGCATGATCCACTAAAAAAAAAAGGTTGAGGGGCGTCTGGCTGGCTCAGCCAACAGAGCATGCGACCCTTGATCTCTGGATTGTAAGTTCGAGCCCCATGTTGGGTGTAGAGATTACTTAAAAATAAAATCGTTTAAAATTAATGAATTAATAAAAATAAAAATGGATACACTGGACTTCATCAAAATTAAAAACCTCTGTTCTTTCAACAGAGACTGTTAAAAAAGATGAAAAGACAATGGGGCTCAGTCAGTTAAGCATCCAACTCATGGTTTCAGCTCAGGTCATGATCTCAGGGTCCTGGGATCCAGCCCCGTGTCAGGCTCTGCACTCAGAGGGGAATCTGGGGAATCTGCTTCAGGATTCTCTTCCTCTCCCTCTGCCCCTCCCCCCACTCGTGTGTGTGTGTGTGTGTGTGTGTGTGTGTGTGTGTGTGTGTGTACTCTCTCAAATAAATAAATAAATATTTCAAAAAGGGGGGGCACCTGGGTAGCTCATTCAGTTACACATCTGTCTGCCTTTGACTCAGGTCATAACTTCAGGGTCCTGGGATGGAACCCTGAGTCCTGTTCCCTGCTCAGGAAAAAGTCTGCTTCTCCCTCTCCCCCCCCCACCCCCCCCCCCCCCGGCTTGTGCGCAAGCCCTTGCGCGCGCTCTCTCTCTCAAATAAATAAAATCTCTTTAAAAAAAATAGATGAAAGACAAGCCACAGGCTAAGAGAAAATAGTTGCAATTCTGATAAAGGACTTGTTTCCAGAATAAAGAATTCTCTTCTTGTAAGATTTTATTTATTTATTTGAGAGAGAGAGCAAGAGAGAGCGCAAGCACAGAGGGAGAGGGAGAAGCAGGCTCCCTGCTGAGCAGAGAGCCTGACCCGAGGGCTCAGATCCCAGGACCCTGAGATCATGACCTGAGCTGAAGGCAGATGCTTAACTAACTGAACCACCTGGGTACCCCTGGAATAAAAAATTCTTGAATCTCAATAAAAAAACAACTAAATAAAAATGGGGGGAAAATATTTGATCAAATAGACGTGTCACCAAAGAAAATATACAGATGACAAATAAGCACCTGAAAAGATGATCAACATCATTAGTCACCAAGGAAAACATGAATTAAAACTACAATGAGGGGGCGCCTGGGTGACTCAGTCAGTTAAGCATCTGCCTTCAGCTCAGGTCATGATCCCAGGGTCCTGGGATCGAGCCCCACATCGGACTCCCTACTCAGGAGGAGCCTGCTTCTCCCTCTCCTCCCCACTTGTGCTCTCTGTCGCTATCTCTGTCTCTGTCAAATAAATAAGTGAAATCTTTAAAAAAAAAAAAAAAAAAAGAATAAAAACCACAATGAGGGATGCCTGGATGGCTCAGTCAGTTAAGTGTCTGCCTTCAGCTCAGGTCATGATCTCAGGGTCCTAGCGTCTGGCTCCGTGCTCAGCAGGGAGTTTGCTTCTCCCTCTGCCCCTCCCCCCCATCGCTCATACACACAAGCGCTTGCGCTCTCTCCCTCTCAAATAAATAAAATATCTTAAAAAAACCAACAACAAACTACAATGAGATACCATGACACACCCACTAAAATGGCTAAAATTTAAAAATTGACCATACCAAGTGTTGACAAAGATGTGGAGTAACGAGAACTCTTACAAACTACTAGTGGGAATGTAAACGGTATTACCACTTTGGAAAACAGTTTGGTAATTTCTGAAAAAGTTAAATATACATTGACTGTATGATCCAGCCATTCCCCCAAGAGGTACTTTGGTAAACATCTCTTGTGCACAAACATTCACAGCAGTTTTGTTTGTGATAGACAAACTCCAGAACATCCCAAATGTTCCCATCAACAGGTGGATGGATAAACAAACAGTAGTACACCCATACAATGGAATATTACCAAACAATAAAAAGAAATGAACTTTTTGATACATACTACAACATGATGAATCTCAACATAATTATGCTGAGCATAAGAAACCAGGGGCGCCTGGGTGGCTCAGTTGTTAAGCATCTGCCTTCGGCTCAGGTCATGATCCCAGGGTCCTGGGATCGAGCCCCGCATCGGGCTGCCCCCTCAGCGGGAGCCTGCTTCTCCCTCTCCCACTCCCCCTGCTTGTGTTCCCTCTCTCGCTGTGTCTCTCTCTGTCAAATAAATAAATAAAATCTTAAAAAAAAAAAAAGAAACCAGACATAAAATTCCATTTATATAAAATTCTAAGAATTGCAAACTAAGGTGTAGTGACAGAAAGCACAGGAGTGGTCACCTGACAAGGAAAGGATTAAAAAAGACACAAGGAAACATCATAAGGGATAATGGATATGTTCATTATCTTGACTATGACGATGGTTTCACAAGTATATGCATGTGTCAAAACATCAAACTGTACACTTAAATATATGCAATCTATTGTGTGTCATTTATACCTCAATAAAGCTGGTTAAAAATAATAAAAAAGACCTACAATCTGGAAAATATAATAATTTCCACTTATCTGTGTTATGTTCACAAGCTGACTTTTCAGGTGGCACGCATTTCTTTTCAATAATATAGGAGTGCCAGAGAAAAGGAATGATCTTTGCCACTTGCAGCTTTGGCTATACCCCCACTTCTCCGCTTCTACACTAACAAGCTGGACAATGTAGGGTCTATTACCACCCGGCCCCTTCCCCACTCCCAACCCCCAGTCTTTTTGTCTCCTAAAGAAGCAGATCCTTACTTGTCTGGAAGAGCAGACACAAGGAACAAAAGGTTCAATGACTATTTGACAGATGAAAGAATAGACAACTGTTTTATTTAAAAGCTCCCTAAAGAATTAGAACATTTGAGGCTATACACTGTTCTGCTAAAATACAGTTATATATTACCCAGATCTGTAAGCACTTGCCAACAGACCTGTCCAAATCACTCACTTCCTAAGAGTTTTTGGTTTTCTTTTCTCTCCCTCTTTCCATTCCATGAATAAATAATGGGCAGGTGTATTTTGAGAAGACATTCTTAATATTTTGAAAATTCTCTCAAATAACCCCAACAGCTTGAAACAGTTTTTCAAATGTCTAAGACAGTGACCATAACAAGATCGTAAAGGAAAAGACCAAACAATGGCTCTTATGTGTGAATCGTATATAAAGAGTGGCAATACAAAATAACAGAATCATTATTATCTGAAAACAATAGGTCACACTACAGTTCTACAACATAATAAGGCTTACAAATGATTACAGTTATAAAATAATAATAGCAATATGGTGATTAAACAGTGGAGATTCTGGCTCCACCACTTATTGGTTGAGTGACTTCAGGCAAGTTGCCTAACTTCTGAAAATCAGTTTACTCGTCTTTAGAACCAGGATAATATTAAGAAGAAGAAGAATTCCTCTTCTCATAGGGTTATAGTGAGGTTTAAACGTGTTTGGCTTACAGTAAGAGCTAAATAAACGTTAGCTATCAGAAGTATTATTACCCTGAACTTCCAAGGGATCCCATTAATTCACTAATCCTCCTTCTGACTCTTGGTGCAAATCCTGTCATTTACTAACATGAAACTTCCGAGCCTCAGTTTCCACATCCGTAAAACGGGGGCGATTAATGTTACCTGACTTTGAAGGCTGTGGTTAAAGATTAACTAGAGACACAGCTCCCTTCCCTCCCATCTCCCAAAGCGAAGACTGCGGAGGAAGGAAATACTTCTAATAGCAGCAGATACAGTCAGTTTTTCCATTTCTGGCACGTGAGGTGGGGGGGAAGGAGGTGCAAAGAGCCACATAAAGGGGTCAAGTTCCTGAACGAAGCCCCCAAACGCACGCGAGAGGCAGAGTGACCCAGAGCGGCTCGACCGTCGGGGGCCCGACCCCGCGCAACTCCCTCCTCTCCCCTCCCGCGTCCCGGGCCGAGGAGCCTCCCCAAGTGAGCGGGGTTATTTCGGAATCACCATGAGGCAATTCTCATGAGGCAATGGGTCAGGAATGCGGCGCCGAGCCGGGCCGCTGGCGTCCGCGGTTCCCCGGGCGGCTCTACCTGCCCCCGTCCTGACGGGCATCCCCAGGGCTGCGGGAGCCGGAACTCGGAGAGGCAGGAAATGAATGGGGACCCGAGAGGTGGGGGCGCGGTGGCGCCGGGCCCCCGGCCCCCGGAGGACGAGAAGTTGGGAGGGAGCCTGCCCCCCGCGACCCCGGGCGGGAGTCCGAAGCCCGGCCGGGGCGCCCCCTCCCGGGCGGGGCTGATCGAACGCGGCGGGGGCCGGGCCGAGGCCCGGGCCGGGCCCTCGGGGCTCCTCACCTCCGCGATGTCATGTTCCTCCCGCCCTCCGGCTCCGCGACGGACCCGCTCCTTGCTCAGGCTCTGCTGGGCCCGGTCACATCGGGCTGGCCCGAGGGAGGCCCGCTCGGGACCGGACAGGGGGGCAAAGCCAGCCGGCCGCGCGCAGACCCCCCTCCAGGCCTGGGGATCCCGGAGACTGTGCAGCCGCCCCCCAAGCCCGGTTCGCTCCTCCTCCTCCCCCGCCTATCCCCGCCGGCGCCGCCGTGACGTCACCCGCGCGACGCCCGCCGCCACTTCCTGCTCCCACTCCTCCCGAGACTGAGCGGCGGCTGCTAATGGCAGTTCAGTGTCTCCGTGGAGCCGCCGCGACGCAGTTAGCAAAGCTCTCACCCTCCTTTAGACCTGGGCTGCAAGGCGCGCGCGCGGCGCCCTCACTACTGTGCGCGTTCCCACGAACCGATCGCGTTCGCTCCCACCGTGTCAATTTCCATCCCTGCCCTGACGGCCAAATCGAATTTCATTCATTTCATTCCACAAATCGCCGCTCCACTTTTTAGCTGTGTAACCTTAGGAAAGTTGCTGAGCGTCAGTTGTTGAGTCTCTGAGCTTCAGTGTTCTCCATTTCTTCATTTCTGTAAAAGGAAGATAGTAACTGTATTCTCTTCATAGGATTATTATGGGGATTAAATATGCAAACTGCTTAGAACCAGGCCTGGCCTATTTAACAAGTGCTTTGTAATTCTTACCTGGATTATCATGATAATTAAACATCTGGTAGGCACTGTTTTAAACTATGGGGATACAAAAAAAAAAAAAAAAACCTATGAAGATAGGGTAGTGAACTGAGGACAAAAATCCCTGCTAAAATACTATATTTCCATCTTCCTTTCTTTTCTTTATATCCCTTTATATTATCATTTGTAAAAGATTTTTATTTATTTATTTTAGAGAGAATCCCAAGTAGACTCCTCACTGAGCCCATGGAGGGGCTCTATCCCACAACCATGAGATCATGACCTGAGCAGAAACCAAGAGCTGGGCACTCAACCAAGAGTGGATTCTCCACTGACTGTGTCACCAAGGCATCCTTTATCGTTTTTTCTAAAGATTTATTTATGTATTTATTCATTTGAGAGAGAGCACAAGCAGGAGGGGCAGAGGGAGAGGGAGAAAGAATCTCAAGCAGACTCCATGCTGAGTGGTGGGCACCACCGGAGGCTCAATCTCCCAACCCTAGCCTAAACCAAGAGTTGGAGCTTAACCCACTGCACCATCCAGGCACCCCTATATTTCATCTTAAATAGAGTAGTTAGGGAAGTCTTCACTGAGGATGACAAGCTGAGTACAGATCTGATCCTGGAGTAGTCAGTGGGAATAACTCTGGCAAATAGCATTTCGCATCAGTGGGAATAACTCTGGTGAATAGGGAGAGGCAAGTGCAAAAGCCCTGAGGCAGGAGGCTGCCTCCTGTATTCCAGAAACTATGAAGAGATCTCTGACTGGAGTGCAGAAGGCGGTGGGAGGGGTGAAGGGAGACCAGTAGAAGATGAGGTGAGAAAAGCATAGAGATGATCTAGGGTCCTATAGGCTATTTAAATGAATAGTAAAATGGAGAGCCATTGAAAGATTTTCAGCAAAGAAGGAATATAATCTGTTTTGAAATTAAAAGTAAGGGGGGGCGCCTCGGTGTCTCAGTCGTTAAGCGTCTGCCTTGGGCTCAGGTCATGATCCCACGGTCCTGGGATTGAGCCCCGCCTCGGGCTCCCTGCTCAGCGGGAAGCCTGCTTCTCCCTCTCCCACTCCCCCTGCTTGTGTTCCCTCTCTCGCTGTCTCTCTCTCTGTCAAATAAATAAATAAAATCTTTTAAAAAAATTAAAAGTAAGGGTACTCTGGGAGAATCAGATCAAGAGGGCAAATCTGGAAACAGACCAGTTCAGAATACTAGAATACTGTAATATTCCAGGCTAGAGATGATGGTGGCTCAGACCAGAATGAGAAGGTAGAGCCTTTACCTGATGAATGTCCTCGTGATTCATTAAAGGCCACAGATCTAGTAAGTGGCAGAGTCAGAATTTGAACCCACATCTATGTAGCTCCAAAATCTCCATTTTTATTTCCTCCCAATGCTTCCCACCCATTCCTATACAGAGAACTCTGATATAGTGTGCTGACTCTTCAGCCTTGGTGATACCAAAACAAAACAAAACAAAACAAAAAAAAACCCTTACAAAATTTGTCTTTAATATATGTCAGTTTAATTTAGGTAATAGGCCTTCAACAAGCAGTTGCCCACCCTGTTTCTTTCCAGACCCCCTAAAAGTCCTGGCCATCTAAATGAGTCAAACAACACTCTAACTGATCTTAGGCCTATAGGCTTGCCCTTTCCAACCCATTCTTCACATAATAGCCACAGTAATCTAAAATGCAAAACTACTCACTCCCTACATTGAATACTTCAATGGCTACTCATTGTTTTTAGGATGAAATCACAAAAAAATTTTAACAACCCAGTCTGGTCCCCACTTACCTCACCAGCCCCTCTTCCCACAACTCTATGACCCAGCCATGCTGAATGACCTTCAGTTCCCCTCAATATACCATGCTCTCTGGCAGCTCAGGATCTTTACACAATCTACTCCCTCTCCCTGGAGGCTTCTCGGCCTTTTGGCTAAGATCAAGTGTAGTATCTGGCCTCTTTCCTCATGAACTCTAGTCTATACCTCAGATCTCACACTAGAAGTCACCTCCTCTGGGATAGGAAGACTTACCTGATTCTCCCAGTCCCGGTTAGATGGTCCCCAAGACACCTATCCTAGCTTAGAACCGAACACAGTCCACTATAAATCTAAGACACAGTACCACATGGGAGTTAAGTTCTTGATCTCCAAAGCTCAGCCTGCCTACCTGGGTGTCCAGAGGTAAGTCACAAGACTTCTCTGAGTCTCAGTTTCCTCCTCTGTAAAACGGAGGGATCAACATACCACCACATAGGATAGGTGGTAAAGCATGAAAGATTTGCTGTTGGGGGCGCCTGGGTGGCTCAGTCCATTAAGTGTCTACCTTCAGCTCAGGTCATGATCCCAGGGTCCGCCTCTCTCTCTCTCTCTGTGTCAAATAAATAAATAAAATCTTTTTTTTAAAAAAAAGAAATATTTGGGGGCACCTGGGTGGCTCAGTTGTTAAGTGTCTGCCTTCAGCTCAGGTCATGATCCCAGGGTCCTGGCATCGAGCCCCGCATCGGGCTCCCTGCTCCGCGGGGAGCCTGCTTCTCCCTCTCCCACTACCCCCGCTTGTGTTCCCTCTCTTGCTGTGTCTCTCTCTGTCAAATAAATAAATAAAATCTTTAAAAAACAAAAACAAAAACAAAAGAAATATTTGCTGTTTATGAAGTAATGCTGGGCAAGTAAGTACTTCCTAATGCTGGTTATCATGTGTCTCTTTCCCAAAGCAAACTGTAATCTCTGAATGCAGAAACCATTGCTTACCCACTCTTTCGAATATTCTATACAGTCTGCAGCTAGAATGATCTTTTGAGAATGCAAACCTAATCATGTCATTCTCAGGTTCTATGAGGGAGTTCAAAACCTTTAATATTGGACCCCTGGGTGGCTCAGTCTTTGGATGTCTGCCTTCAGCTCAGGTCATGATCCCAGGGTCCTGGGATCAAGCCCCACAAGGGGCTCCCTGCTCCATGGGAGGCCTGCTTCTCTCTCTCCCACTCCCCCTGCTTGTGTTCCCTCTCTCGCTGTGTCTCACTCTGTTAAATAAATAAAATCTTAAAAAAAAAAACACCTTTAGCATTAAATGATAACCTTGCATTAGCACATCAGGCCCTTCTAAATATGAACAATGCCTACTTGTTCAGCTTCATTTACTTCCACTCCCTCACATGATCTCGCAGTTTCCAAAGCCCACTTGCTGTTTCTTGCATCCCTGTCTTCCTAAACTTAGTTCTTTCTGTCTGGAACACCCTTTAAACCCATCTCCACCTGGAAAACTAAGCATCAGGCAAGATTCAGCTCTAACTAAATCAGTTCCTCCAGGAAAAAGTCTCGGCACACACCCCTCAAACACTTCCTGAGAATAAAATAGAGGCCCCCTCCCTATGCTTTGGGGGCTGCCTATTCATCCCTCTGTAAGCCCCTAACACAGTTTAACATCACTGTTAGTTCATTCTTCTGTCTCTTCCCCTAGATCATGAGTTCCTTTGCTTCTTCACCTTAATTTCATACTAATTTTTTAAGTAGGCTCCACACCCAACGTATTATGGCTTGAACTCACGACCCTGAAATCAAGAGTCACATGTTCCACTGATTGAGCCAGCCAAGCACCCCCTTCTTCATCTTTATATTTGCCCAGAGTCTAAAGTGCCTGCTTTAGAATAGGCTTATGAAACGTTCATTTAGGAAAAAAAAAAGAAATATTCATTTAAATTTTTTTTCAGATTTTATTTATTTATTTGAGAGAGAGAGACAGAGATAGTGAGAGAGAGCACAAGTTGATTTCTTTCTCAACCACAAAAGCAATACAAATTCCTTGCAACAAACCCGATAAAGACAATAATTTTCCCTGCTCCTCATGGATACATATTCCCAACTCAAACCCCCACCAGTGTTAATGGTTTGGTATGTATTCTTCCACTTTTCTCTATGCTTATACAAATACACACAAATATATCTCACTTGCACACTCACATAAATAACATATATACAGATTTTTTTCTTTTTTTATTTAAATTCAATTAATTAATATCATGTATTATTGGTTTCAGAGGTGGAGGTCAGTGATTCATCAGTCTTATATAATACCTATTGCTCATTACGTGCCCGCCTTAGTGCCCACCACCCAGTTACCCCATCACCCACCCCCCTCCCCTCTAGCAACCTTCAGTTAGTTTCCTATGATTAAGAGTCTCTTATGGTTTCTCTCCCTCTCTGGTTTCATCATGTTTTATTTTTCCCTCTCTTCCCCTATGATCCTCTGTTTTGTTTCTTAAACTCCACATATCAGTGAGATCATATGATAATTGTCTTTCTCTGATTGACTTATTTCACTTAGCATAACACCCTCTAGTTCTATCCATGTATTTGCACATGGCAAGATTTCTTTTTTTTTTTTTTTTTTTTTGATGGCTGAGTAGTATTCTATCGTGTATATATACCACATCCTCTGTATCCATTCATCTGTTGATGGACATCTGGGCTCTTTCCATAGTTTGGCTATTGTGGACAGTGCTGCTATAAACATTGGGGTGCAGGTGCCCCTTCGGATCACTACATTTGTATCTTTGGGGTAAATACCTAGTAGTGCAATTGCTGAGTTGGAGGGTAGCTCTATTTTCAACTTTTTGAGGAACCTCCATACTGTTTTCCAGAGTGGCTGCACCAGCTTGCATTCCCACCAACAGTGTAGGACGGTTCCCCTTTCTCTGCATCCTCGCCAACATCTGTCCTTTCCTGACTTCTTAATTTTAGCCATTCTGACTAGTGTGAAGTGGTATCTCATTGTGGTTTTGATTTGTATTTCTCTGATGCCAAGTGATGTTACGCATTTTTTTCATGTGTCTGTTGGCCATTTGAATGTCTTCTTTGGAGAAATGTCTGTTCATGTCTTCTGCCCATTTCTTGATTGGATTATTTGTTCTTTAGGTGTTGAGTTTGATAAGTTCTTCATAGATTTTGGGTACTAACCCTTTCTCTGATATGTCATTTGCAAATATCTTCTCCCATCCTGTCGGCTGTCTTTTGGTTTTGTCGACTGTTTCCTTTGCTGTGCAAAAGCTTTTTATCTTGATGAAGTCCCAATAGTTCATGTTTGCCTTTGTTTCTCTTGCCTTTGGAGACATGTCTAGCAAGAAGTTGCTGCGGCCAAGGTCACACAGGTTGCTGTTTCTGTTCCCCTCTAGGATTTTGATGGATTCCTGTCTCACATTGAGGTCTTTCATCCATTTTGAGTCTATTTTTGTGTGTGGTGTAAGGAAATGGTCCAGTTTCATTCTTCTGCATGTGGCTGTCCAATTTTCCCAACACCTTTTGTTGAAGAGACTGTCTTTTTTCCATTGGCTATTCTTTTCTGCTTAGTCGAAGATTAGCTGACCACAGAGTTGAGGGTCCATTTCTGAGTTCTCTATTCTGTTCCATTGATCTATGTGTCTGTTTTTGTGCCAGTACCATACTGTCTTAATGATTACAGCTTTGTAATAGAGCTTGAAGTCTGGAAGTGTGATGCCACCAGCTTTGGTTTTCTTTTTCAACATTCCTCTGGCTATTCGGGGTCTTTTCTGGTTCCATACAAATTTTAGGATTGTTTGTTCCAGCTCTGTGAAAAATACTGGTGGTATTTTGACAGGGATTGCATTGAATGTGTAGATTGCATAGACATTTTAGCAATATTTGTTCTTCCAATCCATGAGCATGGAACATTTTTCCATTTCTTTGTGTCTTCTCAATTTCTTTCATGAGTGTTCTATAGTTTTCTGAGTACAGATCCTTTGCCTCTTTGGTTAGGTTTATTCCTAGGTACCTTATGGTTTTGGGTGCCATTGTAAATGGGATCGACTCCTTAATTTCTCTTTCTTTTGTCTCATTGTTAGTGTATAGAAATGCAACTGATTTCTGTGCATTGATTTTATATCCTGCCATTTTGCTGAATTCCTGTATGATTTCTAGCAATTTTGCGTTGGAATCTTTAGGGTTTTCCACATAGAGTATGGAGTCATCTGCAAAGAGTGAGAGTTTGACTTCTTTGCCGATTCAGATGCCTTTATTTCTTTTTGTTGTCTGATTGCTGAGGCGAGGCCTTCTAGTACTATGTTAACAACAGTGGTGATAGTGGACATCCCTGCTGTGTTCCTGACAGTAGGGAAAAGCTCTCAGATTTTCCCCATTGAGGATGATATTCGCTGTGGGCTTTTGTATATGGCTTTTATGATACTGAGGTATGTTCCCTCTATCCCTACACTGTGAAGAGTTTTAACCAAGAAAGGATGCCATACTTTGTCAAATGCTTTTTCTGCATCTATTGAGAGGATCATATGGTTCTTTTCCTTTCTCTTATTAACGTGGTGTAGATTTGTGCATGTTGAACCACCCTTGCAGCCCAGGAATAAATCCCATTTGGTCGTGGTGAATAATCCTTTTAATGGACTGTTGAATCCTCTTGGCTAGTATTTTGGTGAGAATTTTTATATCCATGTTCATCAGGGATATTTGTTTATAATTCTCCTTTTTGGTGGGGCCTTGGTCTGGTTTTGGAATCAAGGTAATGCCGGCCTCATAGAAAGAATTTGGAAGTTTTCCTTCCATTCCTATTTTTTGAAACAGCTTCAGAAGAATAGGTATTAGTTCTTTTTTTTTTAAGATTTTATTTATTTATTCATAAGAGACAGAGAGAGAGAGGCAGAGGGAGAAGCAGGCTCCCTACTGAGCAGGGAGCCTGATGCAGGACTCGAACCCAGGACCCTGGGATCATGACCTGAGCCAAAGGCAGATGCTTAACGACTGAGCCACCCAGGCGCCCCTGTCTTCTATGCTTTTTGCAAACCCAGCTAGTATCCTTATAATCATTATTCTGAACTCTGGTTCTGACATATTACTTACGGCCATACTGATTAGGTCCCTGACAGTCAGTACTGCCTCTTGTTCTCTTTTTTGAAGTGAGTTTTTCTGTCTTGTTATATTTGCAGGAAGTGTTCGCTTTTCTATTTGTAGAGTTGCATCAATTCTTTTCTTAGATCTCTGGTTGAGTTCGCAGGTGTTCAGAATGATTTGATAGCTATCTAGCTGAATTCCTGGGACCAGACAAAACTAAGGTCTCCTACTCCTCTGCCATCCTGGACTCCTCTGGGATTTTTTTTCTATCCTGTTTTTTAAACGAGTTTGTAATATGTATCTATATTTATGGATTCATAATGTATATGAATCCACTATTATAATACAATAGTTATATTGTATATGTATATATATGCATATATAATCACAAAGATTATATATATTTGTGACTTAATTTTTTCTCTTAATATGTAGTGAATACCCCAGACCAGCATTTTTGTCCAATACAAATATAATGTGAGCCATATATGTAGTATTAAAGGTTATAGTATTCACACTTAAAAAAGTAAAAAGAGGTGAAATCAGTGCAAATATGTTTACCCCTATATATCAAGATATTATCATTCAACACATAATCAAAATTATTGAGAATTAAAATTAATGAGATATCTTACATTCTTTTTTTTCTTATTAAGCTTTCAAAGTCCAATGTGTATTTTACCCTTACAGCACATCTTAATGTGATGTGGCTACATTTCCAGTGCTCCATAACCACATTTGGCTAATGCTACTGTACTTGACAGCACACTTAGATGTAAGTCATTCTTTCCCATAGCTATATAATATTCTGTAGAAGGGATATACATTTTTTAGTCTATTTCTATGTTAATGGACATTCAAATTATTTCTAGGATTTGGGGGTGGGGAGTTGTACTGAAAATAGTGTTTCCATGAACTCTCTCTTTTTTTTTAAAGATTTTATTTATTTATTTGACAGAGAGAGACACAGCGGGAGAGGGAACACAAGCAGGGGGAGTGGGAGAGGGAGAAGCAGGCGTCCGGCTGAGCAGGGAGCCCGATGTGGGGCTCGATCCCAGGACCCTGAGATCATGACCCGAGCCGAAGGCAGATGCCTAATGACTGAGCCACCCAGGCACCCTTCTTTATTTTTTTTAAGATTTTATTTTTGGGGCACCTGGGTGGCTCAGTCGGTTAAGTGTCTGCCTTCGGCTCATGTCATGATCCCGGGGTCCTGGGATTGAAACCCGCATTGGGCTCCCTGCTCAGCAGGAGGCCTGCTTCTCCCTCTCCCACTCCCCCAGTTTGTGTTCCTTCTCTCACTGTGTCTCTCTCTGTCAAATAAATAAATAAATAATCTTAAAAAAAGATTTTATTTTTAAGTAATCTCTACACCCAACATGGGGCTCAAATTCACAACCCCAAGATCGAGTCCCATGCTCTATCAACTGAGCCAGCCAGGCACCCCTTTGTGAACTTTCTTTCTTTTTATTTTTTTAAAAGATTTTATTTATTTATTTGAGAGAGAGAGAGAGAAAGAACGATTCGGTGGAGGGGCAGATGGAGAGGGAGGAGCAGACTCCCTGCTGAGCAGGGAGCCTGACATGGGGCTCAATCCCAAGACCCTGGAATCATGACCTGAGTGGAAGGTAGATGCTTAACCGACTGAGCCAGGCGCTCCTTTCTTTCTTTCTTTTTTTTTTTTAGATTTATTCATTTGAGAGAGAGAGAGGGAGAGAAAGTGATTGGGTTAGGGGCAGAGGAAGAGAATCTTCAAGCAGACTCCCAGCTGAGTGCAGAGCCCGACACAGAGCTCAATCTCATGACCCATGAGATCATGACCTGAGCCAAAACCAAGAGTTGGATGCTTAACCAACTGAGACACCCAGGCGCACTCCCGTGAACTTTTTATTGAGAAAATTGAGTGAATGAGTGAATCATATTTGGTCTTAACTTAGGGAGGTATTATCAATGTTGTCAATATCATTCCCATTTTATATATTTTTTAAAGATTTTATTTATTTATTTGAGAGAGAGAGAGAGAGAGCACGAGCGGGGGGGGGCAGAGGGCGAGGGAGAAGCCGACTCCACGCTGAGCACGGAGCCCAACGTGGGGCTTCATCCCAGGACCCCAAGATCATGACCTGAGCAGAAGGCAGACACTTAACTGACTGAGCCAGCCAGGCAACCCCCCATCCCATCCGCATTTTATAAACAAGAAAACTCATGTGCAGAAGCTTATCGTAAGATCATATATCAAGTGAGCTCCAGGTTACAAGGTCAGTACTCTCTCTGCAGCACAACTGTCTGCTGATTTTCTGTCTTTCTGTGGCACCAAGAAGTAGGATTCAATGTATCTGTGTGACATTGGATAAATCATTTATTATAAACGAGTTTCAGTTCTTTCATCTTAAATTCCTACTTCAAGGGTACCTGAATGGCTCAGTTGGTCGAGGATTCAAGGGTACCTTAATGGCTCAGTTGGTCTCTTGATTTTGGCTCAGATCATGATCTCGGGTCGTGGGATGGAGCCCCGCTTGGAGCCCCATGTGGGACTTTGCACTCAGCGTGGAGTCTGCTGGTCCCTCTCCCTTCCTCTCTGCCCCTGCCCCCAAAATAATAAATAAATAAAATCTTTAAAAAAAATTCCTACCTCACAGTGAGGTTGCCCTGAGTCTTAAAATGATTTAGTGTCTGCAAAAATGTCTGCTTTGCAATTAATGAAGCACTGAGCAAATTTAAGAACATTTTATATATGACAAAACTAGGTGCTTGATAATAAAGTTTACTTTATAACTAATATGTTGACAATATTTTGTCCAAGTAATGAAGGGTAAATTTTGCAGTACCACAACGAAACACAAGAGGGTGTTCATTTATGTTTTTATTTCAATGGCTGGTCATTTAACAAATACATTGGTGTATTTACTATGTGAGTTTATGAAATTGTTAATTTTTTTAGGGGCTTAAGTGAGCAACTCTGCACTTCATTCATTCCAGTACATGTTCTTTTTTTTCTTTTTTCCAATACATTTTCTGAAGTAGCTGTTTCTAGGAGGTGTTTTGCTCAGGAGGCTGAACAAGTAAAGCTGCTGACACTTCCATTCTTAAAAAAAGAGCAGTGCCCAAGCTTTTCCTTGGGAATATTACAGGCTTGGACAGTGAATAATCGTACACTGGCATAAAATGCAGCCTATTAGGATCACACTCATCCTTAATTTGTATGGAAGGAAGACAGACTCGTTTAGAACCCACATGTTTCAGCAAGCATAGCCAGTCTGCATTCACTGTAGTCTGAAAGGATCCACGGAAATCTTTGAGGCCTTCGGAGATCACTATATTTGTATCTTCAGTCATCCAGAATGGGAAAAGGCTACATGATTCCCAGGGAACACAGCCACAAAGCAGAAAATCAAGGTGAAGAAAATCAAGGTGAAAAGCTCTCACCACCAGGAACAAGCAAATGAAAGAGAACGGAAAATTCAAGCCAAAAGGTGTCACATATGTGGATATGTTGCCTTAAGGGCTTGAATGCAGTAAAAAAACTGTAAGATATAGTGTTTTGTTTATTTTGCAAAGGTAATAAGTATTCTTCTTCTTAATTCTAATATGAGCAAAGAACTCTCTTATTCATCTTCATTTGTCATCTTTTTAATCTTTTTATATGGATGGTTAAAAGTGCAATCTCTGAAATCAGATCCATGTTATGAATAAGTTACTCAACCTCTTTGAGCCCCAAAGTCCTCATAACAGTATCCTTCATAGGTTGTTGAGAGGATTGAATGAGATAAAGGAAGGCACGTAACACTGTTCTAACCACATAGCATACAATATTGTTTTTATTATCCCCAGTACACAAACATTAGCAGAATATTTGGCATCTAGTAGGATCTCACCAACAACTATGATGTTGATGTTGATGACAGTGGTGTCATGCTTGGGGGCAGGTGGTGATGACAAAAACTAACATTTACCTAGCACTTACCGTGCATCAAATACTGTTCTTCGTGATTTTGTCTATAGTGACTTATTTAATCTTCCCAACAACACTGTGGGGCAGGGAATATTGTTTTTTCTTTTTCTTTTTTAAAGATTTTATTTATTTATTTGACAGAGAGAGACACAGCGAGAGAGGGAACACAAGCAGGGGGAGTGGGAGAGGGAGAAGCAGACTCCCCACTGAGCAGGGAGCCCGACGCGAGGCTCGATCCCAGGACCCTGGGATCATGACCTGAGCTGAAGGCAGATGTTTAAGGACTGAGCCACCCAGGCGCCCTGTTTTTTCTTTTTTAAGGTTTTATTTATTTATTTGAGAGAGAGAGAGAAAACATCAATGAGCATGCGTGCCACGAGCACGGGTAGGGACAGAGGGAGAGGAAGAAGAGAAGACTCCTGCCTGAGCAGGAAGCCCCGCACAAGGCTCCATCCCAGGACCCTGAGATCATGACCTGAGTCGAAGGCAGATGCTTAACTGAATGAGCCACCAAGGTGCCCCGGCAGGTAATATTGTTATCCTCATTTTAGAAATGAAGAAACTGGGGGTGCCTGGGTGGCTCAGTTGGTTAAGTGTCTGACTTTTGATTTCAGCTTAGGTCATGATCTCAGGGTCATGGGATCGAGCCCATGTGGAGCTTCCTGCTCAGTGGGGTGTCTGCTTCTCCCTCTCCCTTTGCTCCTCCCCCAGCTCATGCTCTCGCCCTCAAATAAATAAATTAAATTAAATCTTAAAAAAAAAAGAAGAAATGAAGAAAGGAGTACAACACCTGAAACTAATGTAACATTGTGTGTCAACTATACTTTGATAAATAAAATAAAGTAAAAGGAAACTTCCAAAAGAGAAGAAATGAAATGAAGTACAAAGTAGCCAGAAATGCTTGTAGAATGGATGAACAACAATCCTCTTATATGTTTCCATGCCTCTTGCATTTATTCTTCCAATTACCACTTTCACCTGCCAAATTTGTATTTAGCCTTCCAAATCCAACACAAAACCTAACTCTTTCGCAAAACTTTCCAAAATCTCCCAGAAGAAATAGCTTATAATTATTCATTTTTTTTCTGTTTGTTTTTCCTTTGATTGTGTGTTTTTTGAGAGCAAGAATATATTTTATTCATTTTATTTTTTAAAAAGATTTTATTTTAAGTAATCTCTACACCCAATGTGGGGCTCGACCTCATCAACCCCAAGATCAAGAGTTACATGCTCTACCAACTGAACCAGCCAGGCACCCCTATTTTACTTATTTTAATTCTATCTTTTCTGACTCTTTGCCATTGAGCACAGGCTATAGTCTGGGATATAGGCATTAAGTTAACTGCAGAGAAAACGTCCATGGAAGGTTCCCAACTAGCCTTTCATAGGAAAGATTTCACTTTATTTGGAGATTTGGTCTTTCATCTCTCTCTCCCTTCTTATATTGAAAATGGTAGTCCTTTCTAATGTCCTTAGTAAGCAAAATAAAAAGCTGTAATTTATGTTGGCTTCCAAAAATATTTTGAGAATTTTATTGTTCTATAAAGTGAAACATTTCCAAATTGTTCTTCGCTTTTGCCTCTTAGAAGAAGAAATAGCTCTCCATGGGGGGGGGGGGGGGTGTCTGTCAAAGGAGGGGAAACTACATTTCCCATAATGCCCCAGATCCGGAAGGAAGTGAGACTCAACACCTCCCGTGATTCCTTATAGACCGGAAGCCGGGACCTTAGTTCTCTTTCCCATCTTGCAAGGTAAGAATGGCGGGTCCGCCGTGGAAGACTCGGTATCGGGATCCCCAATCCTTTGCCATCCGTATCAGGAGGGTGTCAAGTGGACACCTGCAGGGGTCGGACATGCTCCGGGTCAACTGAGAGGCCTCCCAAACGCTTCATTTATCTCGCCGGGGTTTGCGCAGGGGCACGAAGAGGGTGAGGTGGAGCGCCGAAGAGGCTCCGGAGCTCCCGGCTGCTTGCCACCCTCCTGGGCTGGGGATACAGGGCCCTTCTGGGGATCCGTAGCGGGGTGGTGGGGCCGCAGGGACCAGGATGACGGCGCGCGCTCCGGAATCCCGGGTTCGGGTTCCAAAAGACACCGCTGAGTTTGTTTGAGCCACGTTGAGCTTTGGGGCTGAGGCCAAACGCTACTTTGCCTTCTTCCCACGTCCGCGACCGGAAGTCGCCTCTTGGCTTTGCGCTTTTCAGTCTGGCCTGAGTTTGGGCTGGATGTTAGTGTGTTCTCGACTCCTAGCGCCGAATTTCTGGAATGAGACAGCAGGCTGAAAAGCGCAAAAGTCCTGGAAGCAAACGGTTTCAGGGTCCCTCCTCGCTGCTTCATAGCTGTGGCAGTTTGTTAAGATTTCCACAAAACCGGAATAGTGGACGAATGGAATAGGGACTTCAGACCACTAAATATTTAGCAAACAGATGTAAGATCTCTTCAGATTCTTACAAATTAGCCACTCTGAGGGTTATTGCAGATGCGTGTGGTTTGGGATCTTAAGGGGAGGGATGAAAGGATGTTACAGCTACTTGGGGAGAGAGGGTGAGGGTTCGTCGTCTCGGAAGCCTATCAATGTGCTGTTTAGACATTGCTTTGTCATGGGATAATTGGTGAAATACGTTTCTTTTTATTTTAATGTGTGTACTGATAGATGGCGGGCGAAAAAGCTGAGAAGCCGGATACTAAGGAGAAGAAACCTGAAGCTAAGAAGGCTGATGCCGGTGGCAAGGCTAAGAAGGGTAACCCCAAGGCTAAAACGCCAAAGAAGGGGAAGCCCCACTGCAGCCGAAACCCTGTACTTGTCAGAGGAATTGGCAGATATTCCCGATCGGCTATGTATTCCAGAAAGGCCATGTACAAGAGGAAGTATTCGGCAGCTAAATCCAGGGTGAGGGATGAGGAGAATCGCTGACCGTGACTTAGGTCTTCACCTTAGAAATTTTTGTCTGCCTCTGACTTGGATGCATTTGTGTCCTGATAGGTTGAAAAGAAAAAGAAGGAGAAAGTTCTTGCTACCGTCACAAAACCAGTTGGTGGTGACAAGAATGGTGGTACCCGAGTGGTTAAACTTCGCAAAATGGTAAGATTTGGAAGAGACTGTAAACGGGAAGCCTGATTGCCGAATACAGTGAGGGGTTTTTTGTGTTCTCAGGTTTTAGAAGTTTGTATTGGCCAGAGAATTACTAATGGAGGATTCTGGGTTTACAGCCAGGCCTCGTAAATATTTGTTGTTTGATCTTAAGTAGAGTTGCTTTTCTGCGCTTTCGTGTCTTTGCCTGTAGAGCAGGAATAAAGGTCTGCCCCACAGTGTGGTGAGAGTTAAGAGGGGCATGAATTCTCAGGTGCTGCCAGGCCTGTAGAACCGCTGCGTACCAGAGCGCTGTTGCTTGGCTCCTCTGTCCCGCACAAGACCCAACACTTCCTCAGCGTTTGCTCTCTAATTTCCGTTAGGAAAATATTCCCAGATGTATTATGGTCATCACAGTTGAAAACTACTGCCCCGGAGGGAAAGTGGCGCTTCGATTCCTCGTCACCGTTTTTGTGGGCTGGTTTTTCTATTAGGAACTAATGTTTGTGGTCAGAGCAGGAGGTTATTGTGAGTTACTTGTCATACACTTAATAGTCTTAGTGTGGGGTCCTGTTTTTACAATAAATGAACTGGTCGTCCTGACCTGAGCTGTGTTTTGTTTTTCTTTGTGCATGACGTGGTAGTGATGTACGTTAACGTGGAGGATGTGAATACAATGGAAAAACAAGCCGTGCCTCCTTCATAATCTCCAAAATATGTGTCAGACATGTTTCTGGAGAAGTACAGTTAAGGTTAAGGTCAGGGAGCCCAGGAGAGCTTGAGAATCACTGCTATACCACAGTGTGTGATGGTAGGACAGTGTATGAGAGCTTGTCGTCTAATTCCAAAGTTTGGTTTAATCCCAAGTCTACAAAGGTAACTTGCTTGATGCTTTCTTTTTTTCTTTTTTTTTAAGATTTTATTTAATTATTAAAGAGAGAGACAGCATGAGAGGGGAGGGGGTCAGAGGGAGAAGCAGGCTCCCCGCTGAGCCAGGAGCCGGATGTGGGACTCGATCCCAGGACTCCGGGATCATGATCTGAGCCGAAGGCAGTCGCTTAACCAACTGAGCCCCCCAGGCGCCCTGCTTGATGCTTTCTGCTTTGCCTGACCACACAGCTCCTTTAGTTAAATGGATTTCCTCTTGTGTTTTGCATAGAAAGGGATAAGCGGCATTGACCTTTTCCAAATTTACTATTGACTTGGGAGAAGTGAAAATGAAATGTAACCATGTAAATCATTTAAAATAGGCGAAAAGGGTGTTGCAGGTGTCCCACTGTCACAACCAGCTCTACGAATCTGATTCGCTTGTTTAAATAAGTGGGACCTATGGATTCCTTACAGCCTAGGTATTACCCTACTGAAGATGTGCCTCGAAAGCTGTTGAGCCACGGCAAAAAACCTTTCAGTCAGCACGTGAGAAAGCTGCGAGCTAGTATCACTCCCGGGACCATTTTGATCATCCTCACTGGGCGCCACAGAGGCAAGGTGAGCAGACAGACCCGTCAGCTCGGGTGCCGAAGGTGCTTGATGATAACGTGTTCACCCTCTGGGTGGAGTTTCTTTATTTGCCTGTGGTAACTAGTTCGCAGGGGGGCTGGTGGGGAGTGGGTGTGTAACAACCAGTAGCCCAGTCACTAGCATAATGTGTTTAGTCCATAGTGTACAATAAATTATCATTTCCCGCTGGTGGGAATACTTACTACAGATGATTTAGATGTCCCTGTAACCCAAAAGTATTTATATTTTTCAGTTATTTCCTTACAATAGTTTTGCAGGGATAGAACTACTGAGTTAAAGAATGTTAATTTTTTTTATTGTTAGAAGTAATAGTTGCTCATTATAAACAAGCACACAAAAATAGTGCTCATATCCAAGGGTCGCCCCTGTTGGTAGTTTGGTATATTTGATTCCAGAGTTGCTGAGCAGATACATACTGAGAAATTTCCTTTGCCAAATTTAGAAGCCTATGATTTGATTCATTTAGAAGTCTTTTTTTTAATCACAGTGATGTCTGACATGTCTGTTTAATTTACAGAGGGTAGTTTTCCTGAAGCAACTGAGCAGTGGCTTGCTACTTGTGACCGGTAAGAAAATTCTTGGATTTTATATTTCTCTGAAATTTGGCTTAAACTTACTGACTTACTTATTTATTTAAAGATTTTATTTATTTGACAGAGAGAGACACAGCGAGAGAGGGAACACAAGCAGGGGGGAGTGGGAGAGGGAGAAGCAGGCTTCCCGCCGAGCAGGGAGCCCGATGCGGGGCTCGATCCCAGGACCCCGGGATCATGACCTAAGCCGAAGGCAGACACTTAACGACTGAGCCACCAGGCGCCCCTGAAACTTGGCATTTTTAAATGTACTTTTGCTCCCACCTACATGGAAGTTCCAGTGTTGTGAGATTATGTGCCCCATTTTATTGTCTTGCATATACCTGAGTTCTAAGGGAGCAGGTATTTAAATTTTGTGTGGCCACATAGCACCAAGTGCAGAATGGTTGCACCCCAAGGAATGATCCTGCATAAGACTTGTAATTGGTCTGCCACTTGGAACAAGAGTACATTTGCCAAACAAGTAAAAAGTGAACTGTTCATTCTGGAAAGCAGTGCTTGGTTGAAATTTGTCAGGGACCTCTGGCTTTGGCCAACATCTGTGAGTGACTGTGCTATCTCCCAGCTTGGGTGACTTAAGATTTGAGGAAGGGGGAGCCTTGGACAAACTGAGATCTTGAAAAAGTCTGGATGCTGGCTGTAAAAAGGGCAGTTTGAGATTTCTTCAGCTGAACAGAAAATTCAACACGCCAGCTTTCTTTAAATCCAAAGTCTGTTCTTAAATCTTTGCTTTCTCTTTCCCTCAGTATATTGATTTTTCCCCCCAGGACCTCTGTCCCTCAATCGAGTCCCTCTGCGTAGAACACACCAGAAATTCGTCATTGCTACTTCTACCAAAATTGATATCAGCAGTGTGAAAATCCCCAAACATCTCACTGATGCTTACTTCAAGAAGAAGAAGCTGCGTAAGCCCAGACACCAGGAGGGTGAGATCTTCGACACCGAGAAAGAGGTAAGCTTCTCTTTCTGTCTTGGCCTCTGATAGCTCCAGCTTCCCTAGGTGGGAGTGAAAACAAAGTTTTCACAAAGAAATGACAAAGAAAAGTTGTTAATAATGAGGAATATCTGGGGAATAATATCGTTCCAGATGGTGCTACATTCAGTGACTCTTAATGGCAGCTGAAAGCTCGCTCAGAATCTTTTAAGATTTTATTTGACAGTGATGGGGCGCCTGGGTGGCTCAGTCTTTAAGCGTCTGCCTTCTGCTCAGGTCATGATCCCAGGGTCCTGGGTTCGAGCCCCGCATCTGCTTCTCCCTCTCCCACTCCCCCTGCTTGTGTTCCTGCTCTCGCTGTGTCTCTCTCTCAAATAAATAAAATCTTTATAAAAAAAAAAAGATTTTACTTGAAAGTGAGAGAGAGCACAAGCAGGAGGAGCAGCAGAGGGAGAGGGAGAAGCAGGCTCCCCGCCGAGCAGGGAGCCCGATGTGGGGCTCCATCCCAGAAACCTGGGATCATGACCTGAGCCAAAGGCAGATGCTTAACCGACTGAGCCACCCAGGTGCCCCTAACTCTACTGTTCTATTGGGCATTCCCCCCAATATCCTTGTTTATCCTTTTTTTGGGAAGGGGAGGGAAAGAGAATCTTAAGCAGGCTCCATGCCCACCTCAGAGCCCCTCATGGGGCTTGATCTCACAACGCTGAGATGATGATCTGAGCCAAATAAGGCTCAGACGCTTTACTGACTGGGCCACCCAGGCTCTCGCACCCTTGTTGATCTTTGATACGTATTAAAGTAGACAAAAGGAAAAGAGCTACTTAAAAACAAGGTTATACTACTTCACAGCTCTCCAAGGAAAGGATTATCAAAATAGCCCTGGGATTGAGTACTTGTGCCCTATTTTTAAATGATTTTCTTTTCTTTTTCTCCCCCTAGAAATACGAGATTACAGAGCAGCGCAAGGTTGATCAGAAAGCTGTGGACTCGCAAATTCTGCCAAAGATCAAAGCTGTTCCTCAGCTTCAGGGCTACCTCCGCTCTGTGTTTTCTCTCACAAATGGAGTTTACCCTCACAAATTGGTGTTCTAAATTTCTTACAAAGAATGTAATTAAATAACTGATCCATTTTCTTTGTGTCTTTTAAAATTTTTATCTGCCTAGAGATGTGGTTTGACTCAGCCAGCTTGTGGGATCTGAACCTCTGCTGAGAGAAGTGGGATTTGGGAGGGTGGTACCAGCTACAGTGGGACCTCCTCCTCTGTTTTGGATCAGCATTTTATGCTTCCTTAGTGTCTGGCTTGTCATCCAGCACCCACCCGTATGAAATAGCACCATTTCCCCGGGCATCACCGAACAGGTCAGTACTGGACCATGAGGACAAGAAACAACTCTGCTTTTGAGGCCACAGACTTTTCCTTCCTTTGACGACTATCCATTTCTCCCTCGTCGGCCCAACTCCTAATCATTGCTGTTAGTCTTGTGTATCTAGTTTTTTATAAGCATACACAGCAAATGAGTATAATGATTTACTGTCTCTTTTTTTTTTTTTTTTTTTTTTTTTAAGCCAAAAACCTTGTGTGCTATACATACTGTTAACAGATCACAGTCTGTTTTCGGCACTCCGTAAAGTCCATTTTCACTGATGCCCAGGGTAGCGTACCATTAGATGGATATTTGGGTTTCCATCATTTGTTAATTGTATACAAAGTAGTAAATTCAAGTGTGCACACAGATAAGTATCAGGTAAGAATTGTTTTTGGCTGAGTAAGGATTTATGCATTTTAATTTTAGTAGATTGTGCTCCTGTACAAGAGTGTCCATTTCTCCACGGGCTCCCTTAAAAAACGTCATCAGACTCAGGGTTTTGGCAGTAGATGAGTGGAAGATGGCCCTGGTGGGTTTTTGAAGTTGCTTTTGTTGACAGTTTACATTAGGTGAGATAATTTTGAGTGTGTATTTGTGTGGCACCTGTGCGGTTGGGTAAGCATCACCACCACGAAAGTTCCCTCATGCCCATAACATCCGCTCCCACTCCAGGCAGTCCCCGATCGAACTTATGTTCCTATAGTTTTGCTTTTTCAGAATGTCCCACAGTATGCTTCTTAGCATAATGTTCCTGAGATTTGTTCGTATCCATGGCTCAGTAGCTCTTGTCCGTTGCTCCAGTAGATCCTTATAACACTATCCTAAAGTTCACCCAGTGAAAGACATTTGGGTTGTTGAGGATTCCTGGAGATAATGAATAAAGCCACTATCAGCATTCACATACAGGTTTTTGTGTGGGTACGTTTTCATTTCTGGTGGGTGAAAACGCAGGATTCCTGGGTTATATGGTCAGTGCATGTTCAACTGTAAGAAACTGGCAGACTTTCCCATTTTGTGTTCCACCCGCAACATGTGACAGTTCCAGTTATTCCACTTCTCAGCACTTGGTATTTACGATTTTTCGTAATCGAGATATAATTGAATATCGTCAGTTGGTGTACAGTTCAGGGGTATAACGTAAGGATCACTACCATAAGTCTAGTTAACATCCGTCACCATGTGTAGTTAGAAAATCTCGTGACAACTTATAAAATCTAGCAACTTTCAAATGATTACAGTATTAACAGTAGTCCCCATGCTGTATGTTACATCCCCATCCCCATGATTGTCTTAATTCTAGTCTCACCATTAGGTATATAGCATGTGCTCTGATACATTTTTGAAACAAATCCAAACATGCCACTTCTGGCTATGGTCTCTTTAGTGGTTCTTTTTCACTTCCAAAATCATTTTGGCCACAAGGCCCTCAGGCCCATTTCTTAAGCCTACTCTTCCTCTCTGCCCTTCAGACACCAATTAGGGAGTAGATACCCCAGGTTACCCCACTTCTGTCTGACCTGGTTACCTTACAACCCTCATCAAGTTCAATGTTTATGATGACTTGAGAAGAACTCATAAACACCTGATTGCATTTGTTACTGAAAAGGATACAACTCAGAACAGCCAAATGGAAGAGCTCTATAGCACAAAGGTAAGGATAGTGGGGGAAGCATGGATTTTGCATGTCCTCTCCAGGCAAGGCTCTCTCCCAGCACCTCTTCACCAACCCGGAAGCCCAACAAACCTTGTTCCTCAAGTTTTTTGTTTTGTTTTTTCCCCCAAGAGTTTTTGCAGAGCTTAATCTCCAGCTTCTTCTCCACCCGAATCCCAGGCCCACCACCCTGCCCTTCCTTGCCTTAAGTCTAGGGAGGGCTGAAAGTTCCAACCCTATAATCAGTTGGACTTTCTGGTGACCAGCGCCATCTTGAGGCTGGGGTCCTATCTTAAGTCACTGCATTAGCATAAACTCAGTTACGATCTAAAGGAGCTTCTTAACAGTAACAAAAGATACCCCTATCGCTGGGGAAATTCCGTGGGTTTTAGGAGCTCTGCCAGGAACCAGGGACAAAGACCAAATCTATATATATATATATATATATTTTAAATGTTTTATTCATGAGAGAGAGACAGACAGAGGCAGAGGGAGAAGCAGGCTCCCCGCCTAGCAGGGAGCCCAATGCGGGACTCGATCCCAGGACCCTGCGATCATGACCTGAGCCGAAGGCAGACGCTCAAACATCTGAGCCACCCAGGCGCCCCCAAATGTATTTTTGTGTTACATCACATTTCCCATCTCAAGACCTTTAGCTTAATCACACGGGCCAAATTCCTTTTGCCATATGAAGTAACATACACCACGAGTTAGGGATTAGAGCATGGACATAAATTGGGACCATTATTCAGGCTGTGGCCCCCCCAAGCTGTCGTGACCAGGGTCTAGGGCCTGATTCCCAACTTTTAGAGACTAACAAGTGTTGTACAGAGCTTGGTGCTACTCTGCCATGGGCAATTCAAAAAAAAAACTCAAGTACAAAATACATGTGAGGAAAGGCAACAATGTTCTGAATTTCCCCATACATTATGGAAGTATAAGATTGGAATTTCTTTGGGAAAGGGTGTGGGATAATTCATTCAAAAGATATCCATCAAGGGGCGCCTGGGTGGCTCAGTTGGTTAGGCGACTGCCTTTGGCTCAGGTCATGATCCTGGAGTCCCTGGATCGAGTCCCACATCGGGCTCCCTGCTCGTCAGGGAGTCTGCTTCTCCCTCTGACCCTCCCCCCTCTCATGTGCTCTCTCTCATTCTCTCTCTCTCAAATAAATAAAATCTTAAAAAAAAAAAAGATATCCATCAAGTGCAGGTCAATTGGAAACAGTGTAGAGGTTAATGCTAGAGCTTTAGGAATCGAAAAGACTTGGATTTGAATCCTGGCTTTGCTGCTTATTCATTTACCTTTCAGATAAGCAATATAATGATAGGAAATGCTACGATTCTGAGTATGTGCTAAGCAGTTAAAGTATATACTTTTTTCTGTATAATTGTTTTACTGTGATAAAATATAACAACATGTACTATTTTAAACCTTTTTAAGTGTGCAGTTCCTTTTGAGCAACCATTACCACCATCCATCTCCAGAACTTTTTTGTCATTCTGAACTGAAACCCTGTACCCTTTAATGGCTGACTCCCTATACCCCCTCTGCCCTAACCTCTGGTATTCTATTCTACTTGGTCTCTAGAATTGGACTATTTTATGTACCTCACATACAGTATTTCTATCTGGCTTATTTCACTTTGCATGATGTCTTCAAAGTTCATCCATGTTGTAGCACGTGTCAGTACTTTACTCCTTTTTAAGGCTGAATCATATTCCATTGCTTGGATATATTACATTTTGTTAACTCATTCACCCATGGATGCAGGTTTGGGTTGTTTAACCCTTTTGGCAACCGTGAATAAAGCTGCTGTGAACATTGATACACAGATATTTATTCAGGTCCCTGCTTTCAATTATGTTTGGTATATTAGAAGTGGAATTGCTTGGGGGTGCCTGGCTGGCTCAGTTGGTAGAGCATGCAACCCTTGATCTTGGGGTTGTGAATTCAAGCCCCACTTTGGGTGTAGAGATTACTTAAAATTTTTTTTAAAAAGAGTACCTTGAGAGCTTGTTTGGCAGTTCTAGCTGGGTAGCGCAGCTACTCGTATACCCTTGACCAAAGAATGGCCCTCCTCTATCGGGGAAGGTCGTCCTCTTTGACCAAGTGCGCAGCTTCGGGAGGGATGCACATGGAGCGGTGAGGGAGGAAGGGGACACCCACCTAGCCAGCCAGATACCTTAAGAGCCTCTGTAAGCTGGCTACTGGCAAGTGATAGAGCCGTGGAGCACAAAGTCGGAACTTTCAGAAGTCTGCTCTGGTGAGAGACATCGCTCAGGCTGCTAAGCGGGGGCGGGACCCTCGCTGGGACAGTGTGGTCTCAGGATCCCTGGGGTCACAGAAAGACCGGGGGTGCCTGAGTGCGGCAGAGCTCCCAGGCATCGGAGCGGGGAAGCCGGCTGCAAACAATGAGCGCAGGAGTGGGCTCCCAGCTCGGGGTTGTCATAAACCATGAACCATGGCACAGTCAGGTGACTGCTCTCCGAGCAGGGGCCCAACAAGCGGCAGAACTGGCGAGACCTCCCCCCATCCTCCCCTGGGAGGAGCGGTGCAGGAGCACGCCACAGGAGTCTGCTGGGTTTGGAGACTCCAAACGGGGTCGTGTGCCAGAGATAGAAACGCTCGATCACAGCTAGGTGAACACAAAGTGCAGACAGAGACCAGGGAGACAGGAGTGATTGCTTTTCTCTGAGGGCACACTGAGGACTGGGGCCCCGAGCTTTTGGCTCCAGGGCCAGAGATTGGGTGGCTGCCATTTTCATTCTCATCCTCTAAAGCTGCATGGAAAGCCTTCAGGGAACATGGGCCACATAGAGCAAACCGGAGATTACCAAGCCTGCCCCCCTCGCCCCCCGCAAGGGCAGCACAATTCCGCCCAGGGCAAAGACACTTGAGAATCAACTCAACAGGCCCCTCCCCCAGGAGATCAGCGAGAACATCCAGTCAAGACCAAGTTTACTGATCAATGAGAACTGCAAAACTCCAGCACATAGAATTCATGGATTTTCCCCATGATTCTTTAGTCTTTAAACATTAATTTTTTTAAATTTTTTTTCAAAAAGAAAGAGAAAGGACCCAAATAAATAAAATCGTGAATGAAAGAGGAGAGATCACAACCAACACCAAAGAAATACAAACAATTATAAGAGCATATTATGAGTAACTATATGCCAACAAATTAGGCAATCTGGAAGAAATGGACGCATTCCTAGAGATGTATAAAACAAAACTGAAACAGGAAGAAATAGAAAACCTGAACAGACTGATAACCAGCAAGAAAATTGAAGCAGTAATCAGGGGCACCTGGGTGGCTCAGTCGTTAAGCATCTACCTTCGGCTTAGGTCATGATCCAGGGTCCTGGGATCGAGCCCCACATCGGGCTCCCTGCTCCATGGGAAGCCTGCTTCTCCCTCTCCCACTCCCCCTGCTTGTGTTCCTTCTCTTGCTGTGTCTTTCCCTGTCAAAAAAGAAATAAAATCTTTAAAAAAAAAAAAAGAAAATTGAAGCAGTAATAAAAAATCTTCCCACAAACAAGAGCCCAGGGCCAGATGGCTTCCCAGGGGAAATATACCAAAAATTTAAAGAAGAATTATTTAAATAATTCTGAAGCTGTTTCAAAAAATAGAAATGGAAGGAAAACTTCCAAACTCTTTCTACGAGGCCAGCATTACCTTGATCCCAAACCCAGACAAACACCCCACCAAAAAGGAGAATTATAGACGAATATCCCTGATGAACATGGATGTAAAAATTCTCACCAAAATAGTAGCCAAGAGGATCCAACAGTCCCTTAAACACGACCAAGTGGGATTTATTCCTGGGCTGCAAGGGTGGTTCAACATCCACAAATCAATCAATGTGATACACTACATAAATAAAAGAAAGGATGAGAATCATATGATCCTCTCAATAGATGCAGAAAAAGCATTTGAAAAAGTACAGCATCCTTTCTTGATTAAAACTCTTCACAGTTTAGGGATAGAGGGAACATACCTCAATATCATAAAAGCCATCCATGAAAAACCCACAGCGAATATCATCCTCAATGGGGAAAATCCGAGAGCTTTTCACCTAAGGTCAGGAACACGGCAGAAATGTCCACTATCATTACTGCTATTCAACACAGTACTTGAAGTCTTAGCCTCAGCAATCAGACAACAAAAAGAAATATAAGGCATCTGAATCAACAAAGAAGTCAAACTCTAACTCTTTGCAGATGACTCAATACTCTATGTGAAAACCCCGAAAGACTCCACCCCAAAATTGCTAGAAATCATACAGGAATTCAGCAAAATGGCAGGATATAAAATCAATGCACAGAAATCAGTTGCATTTCTATACACTAACAATGAGACAAAAGAAAGAGAAATTAAGGAGTCGATCCCATTTACAATGGCACCCAAAACCATAAGGTACCTAGGAATAAACCTAACCAAAGAGGCAAAGGATCTGTACTCAGAAAACTATAGAACACTCATGAAAGAAATTGAGAAGACACAAAGAAATGGAAAAATGTTCCATGCTCATGGATTGGAAGAACAAATATTGCTAAAATGTCTATGCAATCTACACATTCAATGCAATCCCTGTCAAAGTACCACCAGTATTTTTCACAGAGTTGGAACAAACAATCCTAAAATTTGTATGGAACCAGAAAAGACCCCGAATAGCCAGAGGAATGTTGAAAAAGAAAACCAAAGCTGGTGGCATCACACTTCCAGACTTCAAGCTCTATTACAAAGCTGTAATCATTAAGACAGTATGGTCCTGGCACAAAAACAGACACATAGATCAATGGAACAGAATAGAGAACTCAGAAATGGACCCTCAACTCTGTGGTCAGCTAATCTTCGACTAAGCAGGAAAGAATAGCCAATGGAAAAAAGACAGTCTTTTCAACAAAAGGTGTTGGGAAAATTGGACAGCCACATGAAGAAGAATGAAACTGGACCATTTCCTTACGCCACACACAAAAATAGACTCAAAATGGATGAAAGACCTCAATGTGAGACAGGAATCCATCAAAATCCTAGAGGGGAACAGAGACAGCAACCTGTGTGACCTCGGCCGCAGCAACTTCTTGCTAGACATGTCTCCAAAGGCAAGAGAAACAAAGGCAAACATGAACTATTGGGACTTCATCAAGATAAAAAGCTTTTGCACAGCAAAGGAAACAGTCGACAAAACCAAAAGACAGCCGACAGGATGGGAGAAGATATTTGCAAATGACATATCAGAAAAAGGGTAGTATCCAAAATTTATGAAGAACTTATCAAACTCAACACCTAAAGAACAAATAATCCAATCAAGAAATGGGCAGAAGACATGAACAGACATTTCTCCAAAGAAGACATCCAAATGGCCAACAGACACATGAAAAAATGCTCAACATCACTTGGCACCAGGGAAGTACAAATCAAAACCACAATGAGATACCACCCCAGTGGTATCTCACATCAGTCAGAATGGCTAAAATTAAGAAGTCAGGAAAGGACAGATGTTGGCAAGGATGCAGAGAAAGGGGAACCGTCCTACACTGTTGGTGGGAATGCAAGCTGGTGCAGCCACTCTGGAAAACAGTATGGAGGTTCCTCAAAAAGTTGAAAATAGAGCTACCCTCCAACTCGGCAACTGCACTACTAGGTATTTACCCCAAAGATACAAATGTAGTGATCCGAAGGGGCACCTGCACCCCAATGTTTATAGCAGCACTGTCCACAATAGCCAAACTATGGAAAGAGCCCAGATGTCCATCAACAGATGAATGGATACAGAGGATGTGGTATATATACACGATAGAATACTACTCAGCCATCAAAAAAACCCCCAAAATCTTGCCATGTGCAAATACGTGGATGGAACTAGAGGGTATTATGCTAAGTGAAATAAGTCAATCAGAGAAAGACAATTATCATATGATCTCACTGATATGCGGAGTTTAAGAAACAAAACAGAGGATCATAGGGGAAGAGAGGAAAAAATAAAACAAGATGAAACCAGAGAGGGAATCAAACCATAAGCGACTCTTAATCATAGGAAACAAACTGAGGGTTGCTGGAGAGGAAGGGGGGGCGGCGGTGGAGCGTTGGGGTAACTGGGTGATGGACATTAAGGAAGGCCCGTGATGTAATGAGCACTGTATATTATATAAGACTGATGAATCACATCCTGTACCTTGGAAACCAATAATACATTATATGGTAATTAAAAAATAAAATTAAATTTAAAATAAATAAAAAATTTAAAAAGTACTTTAAAAAAAGAAGTGCAATTGCCTGATTATATGGTAATTATATGTTTAGTTTCTAGTTTCTTGAGTAACAGCCATACTGCTTTTCACATTAAGATATATACTTTTAACTCTCTTAATACTACCACCATAGCAAGGAGGTTCTTGTATTTTCTTTATCATTCCCGTTTTACAGATGGGAAGACTAAGGCACAGAGAGGTTAAGTAACTCCTCCAAATGGGAGGAACCTGGATTGTCTGGCCCTTGGACCCATCCTCTTAACCATGTCCTCTATCACCTCTCAAATTATTAAAGCAGAGCCTTGGTTCAATTAATCTCCCTACCTATGGACTTCCCTACAAAAGATGACCTGGTGTTAATTCATTTAGTGATTCTTCAATTCTGTATTAAGCACTGACTATGTCCCAAGCATTGTGCTAGACATTATGTATCTTACAGTCTATCAAGGGAGAGAAGGCACCAAAATTTTTATTACGAATTATTCAATTGCATTTAAGGACTACTAAAAGAGGCAGACCTGTGATGTTTGGTGGGGGGGAGGGCAGGGACGTTCTCTGTGAGGTAGCTGAGACCTGAAGGATGAATAGGAGTTTGCCAACCTACCCAGGTGGGGAAGTGCATCTAGGCTGGTGATCAGGAAGTATAAAGGCCAAGAGGTAGGAACAATTATACAATTGGTAAAGAAATGGAAAGAAGCCAGGGTGACTTTCTTAGATCACCATGGACACTAGTCTAAGACGAGGTGAAAAAGCAGCCGAGGGGTAGGAGCATAGGGAGCATGTAGTACATGTAAATCATAAAACCACAGTGTGGATGAATGTGTGAAGTTTTTTTGCACAGCATCTTCAGATTCCCTAGGCAGGAAAACCCTTTATGAAGCAACTACTTTATTCCAAGCACCATGCCAGGCACTAGGGATTTAGGGATTAACCATGAAAAAAAAAAAAAAATCTCAGTATCGTCAGTGGCTGACTAACAATAAAAAGGCATGTATTCATCCCTCCTGGGTCTGCGGGTAGGCTGTGGGTTGGTTTTACTTCAGGACAGGGATCTGTGGGGCTCAGCTCCAGGCCATGAGCTGGTAGCTCAGGTCTGCCACATGTCTCATTTGGGGACCAACAACTCCCAAAGCACAAACAGATTTAACCTCTGCTCACATCACATCTGCTAAAACTCCATCGGCCAAAGGATGTCACATGGCCAACCCCAACCTCAATAGGGCGGGGAAATCTACTTGACCTGCTCTGATGAGAAGTCTGGAAAGTCCCTCCATTAGTATCCTGGGCTATGGTAACAAAGTACCACTAACTGGATGGTTTATTTATTTATTTTTAAAGATTTTATTTATTTATTTGACAGAAAGAGACACAGCGAGAGAGGGAACACAAGCAGGGGGAGTGGGAGAGGGAGAAGCAGGCTTCCTGCTGAGCAGAGAGCCCGATGCTGGGCTCGATCCCATGACCCTGGGATCATGATCTGAGCCGAAGGCAGATGCTTAACGACTGAACCACCCAGGCGCCCCTCAGTCATTGCTTTGGATCAGTTTCTGAGCCTCCACATTAAAGACATTTGGGGATGGATAACTCTGTGTGTGTGTGTGTGTGTGTGTGTGTGTGTGTATGAGAGAGTGGGGACTGTTTTGTGCATTGTAGGATGTTGTTTAGCAGCATCTCTGGCCTCTATTCACTAGATGTCAGTAGCATTCAACCCCATTCGTGATGATAAAAATCATTTGCAGACGTTGCCAAATGTTCCCTGGGTAGGCAAAATCATCCCCAGTTGAGAACCACTGTTCTTGATCTCCTGCTTGCTCCCAAGTCTCACCTCAAATAAGAAACAGGTGCTTCTGTTCTATCTGCTCCATTTCCCCCCTCACAGGTAGGACTGCTAACACTGCAGTGTGAGGTCTTCTCCCCCATTAGATTTTAAGCTTCTTGAGGATAGGAGCTATGACTTAGTTATAAGAGTCCGGCAGAAAGTAGGAATGTAACAGTTCCTTGTTTGATGAAAGATTTCCATGGGTAAATATCTAGGAGTGGAATGGTGGATCAAAAGGCGTGGTCCCTTTATGACTTTCGGGGATGTGTGGCCAAAGTGCTTTTCCAAAAAGACCATGCTGACTTCAAGTGCTACTAGCAATAGATGATGTGTTTGCCTAAGAGCTTCACCATCCCTGGGCTGAAATTAAAATCTGATTTCAATTACTGGCGAAAAATGGTGCCACATTTTTAAATTTAATTTTATTTATTTATTTATTTGACAGAGAGACAGTGAGAGGGAACACAAGCAGGGGGAGTGGGAGAGGGAGAAGCAGGCTTCCCGCTGAGCAGAGAGCCCGATGCGGGGCTCGATCCCAGGACCCTGGGACCATGACCTGAGCCGAAGGCAGACGCTTAACGACTGAGCCACCCAGGCGCCCCGGTGCCACATTTAATAATAACTAACACTTATAGAGTTCTTCTTACATTTCAGGCATGGCGCTAATGGTCCTGTCCATATTAACTCATTTAATCTTCACAAAAACCCTATGAGGTAGGTATGATTACTGTGATCCTATTTTAAGATGGGAAAACTGCGGCACAATGTGTGGAATGATTTGTCCGAGGTAAGGTGCAAAGGATTTGGGACGCAAACCCAGGCAGCCTGTGATTCAAACGCCACACACACTGCATTTCATGTAATGCTTTTCTTTTCTTTTTTTTTTAAGATTTTATTTATTTATTTGACAGACACAGCGAGAGAGGGAACACAAGCAGGGGGAGTGGGAGAGGGAGAAGAAGGCTTCCCGCCGAGCAGGGAGCTCAATGCAGGGCTCGATCCCAGGACCCTGGGATCGTGACCCCAGCCGAAGGCAGATGCTTAATGACTGAGCCACACAGGCGCCCCCGCGTAATGCTTTTCTTCGGGTTACTGGATTTCCCGTACCATCCTCACTTCATTTAACCAACTCACACGCATCATTTAATGCGCGGTCCTCAGGGAACCTTCCCCATGTTTCAGACCAGGTCCCTGGACTTCTCATTCTCTGTGGAAGTTCTTGCTCCAAGTCACTTCCCCATCCTAAGCTTCACGAACCTAATCTTTCCTTGCACAAAGTAGACACTCAGCCCAACTATGGAGCAGGTGCTTCTGCTCTATATGGTCTACTTCCCCCATCACAGATAGGACTGTGTGCACTCATGGACTACTGAATTAATGAAAACATAAAGCGCTTGCTTTTCTTTTTGTGCAAACTCTATGATTGTATCTTTGGCTCACTTTTCCTTTGCGGGGCGGGGGGGACCGTTTCTTAATCTAAGTGTTTGCAGCAGGGGAGCTTTTTTTTTTTGCAAATTGGCAAGTTGGAAATTTAAATTTCAGTGCAGTAATGCCTCTAGTGCCCACAAGGGGACGCCAGAGGACATAGCAACTTTCAGAGCTCCATGGTGCCTGATTTTTCCAGTAAGAGCTGAGCTGCACTTAATGCCGCTTCATCCTGGGCTTTTCATCAGCGTGAAGGCTTGTCCCTTAGTTATGGTAATTCAAAGGAGCGCCAAGGAGAATTTCTCCCTCTTCGTTTTTTCAAATATCTCTTTCATCCGATTTCCTTTCCCTGCCGCTTCATAGACCCACCCATGAGCCGAAATAATCTTCCTTGAATAGAAGAAGAAGGAGGAGAAGAAGGAAGAAAGAAAAAGAAAAAAAGAACAGAAGAAGAAGAAGAAGGAGGAGGAGGAGGAGGAGGAGGCGGAGGAGGAAAAAGAAAAAAAGAACAGGACCTACCAGATCATTTGGGAAAAAAAAGATATTGAGTAGGTGTATGTTTCCTCTTTGAGACTATGATTAGTGAGATGGAAACAATCAATCTCCCCCACAGTTTCTGTCAGTGTGTGTGTCTGTTTAGCAGATGTGTGCATGTGTTTTTTTCCTTGGTGTTTTGAAAAACCTTAAAAATTAACATGGGGGCGCCTGGGTGGCTCAGTTGGTTAAGCGACTGCCTTCGGCTCAGGTCATGATCCTGGAGTCCCAGGATCGAGTCCCGCATCGGGCTCCCTGCTCGTCGGGGAGTCTGCTTCTCCCTCTGACCCTCCCCTCTCTCATGCTCTCTGTCTCTCATTCTCTCTCTCGCAAATAAATAAAATCTTAAAAAAAAAAAAAATTAACATGGATGCTTTGTTTAAAGCTATTTCAAGCTCTATTAAGGCTTTTCAAGGACCACTTATCTTCACGCCACACTCGCATTTTTGTGAGCCCAGTAAGGATTAGAGACTCATTTTAGACAGTCAGCTGGTACAGAGAAACCAGCAGAAGGGAGAGATACTGCAAAATCCCAGAGGGGCCCCAGCTTGAGCTGAGGCCAGTGAACATCACGTCAGCAGCTGGGGCAGCAGGGAGATGGTCTCCATCAACAAGCTTGCTATCTCTTGGGGAGATGCCTCCCAGGGAAAACTGAGGTCCAAAAGCTATTCCTTCCTGCCTTCTCGTGCTTCCTCTTTGCTTCCAACTTAGGGTTGCTCAGTCAATACCTTATCTTCCCATCCCAATACCCCATTCTCGAATGGAAGAGTGGAAAAGGACAACTCCAAAGAAAAGAAATCATCAACCATGAAACTTTTCTTTATATGAACCTATGAATGTATGTTTCCTGTGTGCATAGTGTGTGTGTGTGTGTGTGTGTGTGTGTGTGTTGTCTTGACTAAATTTATATGCTCTGCCCCAAGGCTTCCAGCATAGAGTTCTTTTGACCAGGGACTTTCTTTGTCTTTCTGACCATTCTAGAAATTCCCAGTAAATTATCTTTTTCCGGAGGGGTCTCTATAAATATTAATTCATCAGCTGCCTCATCATGGTACGGTGGCAGGCATGCAGTCCTATGACTAATTAATTACTGTTGTTTAAATATTAAATAACTATTCATTATGCAGTCTAAAGACTTTCAGCCCTGGATATGTGCTGCTTTTATTAATTGGGGTGAAGGACAATAATTCCTGGGCATCTTGACTCCTGATCTTGAAATATAAACAATAAGAGCAGGATAATGTTTCTCTGAGCTACACTAGAAGGTTGTTTTTAGATTCTAAAACCTGAGGGCACCTGGGTGGCTCAGTGGGTTAAGCGACTGCCTTCGGCTCAGGTCGTGATCCTGGAGTCCCAGGATCGAGTCCCGCATCGAGCTAGCTGCTCAGCAGGGAGTCTGCTTCTCCCTCTGACCCTCCCCCCTCTCATGTGCTCTCTCTCATTCTCTCTCTCTCAAATACATAAATAAAATCTTAAAAAAAAAAAAAAGATTCTAAAACCTGAGTATTTAAAAAATCGTGATGGTTGCCATTAGGTTTGGAAGTTGTGAGCAAAAGGAAAGAGTGATTTCTTTAGAGTCCAAATAAGGAAGTAGGGGGGCACCTGGGTGGCTCAGTCAGTTAAGCATCCAACTCTTGATCTCAGCTCAAGTCTTGATCTCAGGGTTGTGAGTGTAAGCCCCGCGCTGGGCTTCATGCTGGGCGTGAGGCCTACTTAAAACAAACAAACAAACAAAAAGCAAAGTAAGGAAGCTGGGATTGTAGAATGAGACAGACCTGAGTTCAAATCTGAGCTTTAATATTTACTGGTTGTGAGACATTGAGCAAAATATCCAATTGAGCCTTGGTGTCCCAACTGGACGGGGGGAATAATATGACCTCACTCGGAGGGTTATTGTGAGGATGTGTGAAACGGTCGTTTCATCACATTTGCCTGTTTTATTGTTTTCACGGCACTGATCAGTTCTGAACTATTGGACCTAGTGTTCTTTGCTTCCTGTCTGTCTCCCCCACTCGATTGTCACTTCCTCATGAGAAGACTCTTCTGCCTGAGACCAATGTCTGTTACACAGCAGGAATCAAGAAATATTTGTTGAATGAATAAAAGGAGAAGGGCCATCTTTCCGTGGAATATTTTCAACACACGTTATTATAGCTGTCCAGGTCTCCGAGAGAGGGGAGTCAATTTTTCATACATTAATCCTAGTATTCAGATAGATCTCCATTCTATATACCTCCCAGGATTTGACATCTACTAGGGGCTTGGCAAATGCTTGTGGAGGGCGCCTGGGTGGCTCAGGCGGTGAAGTGTCTGCCTTGGGCTCAGGTCATAACCCCAGGGTCCTGAAATCAAGCCCCAGATTGGGCTCCCTGCTCAGAGGGAGTCTGCTTCTCCCTCTCCCTCTGCCCCTCCTCCCTGCTCGTGCTTGCTCTCGGGCACGTTCTCTCTCTCTCAAATAAATAAATAAAATCTTAAAAAAAATGCTTGTGGAATAAGTATCATAAAAATGAAATTAAAATCATGATAAGGGACATGAGATTGTTGTAACAGTGCTATGAATATGAATTATTTATTTAGGAGGGAGGCAGTGCAGGATGAAGCCTGCTCTGGGTTCAAATCTTGATTCTGCCAATTCCTAGGCAGGTGCCAGTCACTTAATTCTGAGCCTCAGTTCTTGTTAATACTCTGAAGGGTACATGGTAGATAAATGAGTAGATGTATTCTGACACCTAGGTGCTCAATAGCTTTCATTTATTTATTTATTTTAAAAGATTTTATTTATTTATTTGAGAGAGAGAGAGACAGAGTGACAGACAGTGTGAACAGGGAGGAGAGGGAGAAGCAGGCTCCCTGATGAGCAGGGCTTGATTCCAGGACCCAGGGATCATGACCTAAACCGAAGGCAGACACTTAATCGACTGAGCCACTGAGGCGCCCCAATAGCTTTTATTTTTAAAATTTTTTTCTTTTTTATGGGGCGCCTGGGTGGCTCAGTCGTTAAGCGTCTGCCTTCAGCTCAGGTCATGATCCCAGCGTCCTGGGATCGAGCCCCGCATCGGGCTCCCTGCTCCGCGGGAAGCCTGCTTCTCCCTCTTCCACTCCCCCTGCTTGTGTTCCCTCTCTCGCTGTGTCTCTATCAAATAAATAAATAAAATCTTAAAAAAAAAAAAAAAATTTTTTTTCTTTTTAAAAGATTTTATTTATTTATTTGACAGAGAGAGAGATACAACGAGAGAGGGAACACAAGCAGGCGGGAGTGGGAGAGGCAGAAGCAGGCTTCCTGCGGAGCAGGGAGCCCTATGTGGGGCTTGATGCGGGCTCGATCCCAGGACCCTGGGATCATGACCTGAGCTGAAGGCAGATGTTTAACGACTGAGCCACCCAGGCACCCCTCTTTTTTTCAAAAGTAATACATGTTCTAGGAAGAAAACTGGGAAAACATTCCAAAGTACAAACCACAGATCCCCCAGTCAGCTGTAAATGCATTGCTGAGATTCACCCAAATGTTGTATCAGGCATGATACCCTCCAGGTTTTTATATCTATAGTCATACATGCATGTAATTTTAAGATGTAATCATACATAAACATAATTAAATTCCAAAATTTCCTTACTATTTTAGCCTGATTTTTTTTCCATTTAGCAATAGATCATGAACATTCACTTGCATTACTATTCTTCATAAACATTATTCTGAATGGCTTCATAATATTTCATCTTACGGATATACCATTATTATGGTTAACTATTTGCATATTGTTGGCCGTTTAGAAGGTTATAATTTTTCCTCTTATGAACAGTATTGACCTGTACATCCCTGTATATGCATCCTTGACTATGGGTCTGATTATTTCCTTTGAACTTCTTCAGAGTTGAATTGCTGGATCAAAGGGTTTGCACCTTAATGTTCTTCTGATTCATTTGCTTATTTATTCTTTTTTTTTTTTTAAGATTTTATTTATTTATTTATTTATTTATTTGACAGAGAGACACAGCAAGAGAAGGAACACAAGCAGGGGGAGTGGGAGAGGGAGAAGCAGGCTTCCCGCTGAGCAGGGAGCCCCATGCGGGGCTCGATCCCAGGACCCTGGGATCATGACCTGAGCCCAAGGCAGATGCTCAACGACTGAGCCACCCAGGCGCCCCATGCTTATTTATTCTTTATGAAAACTATTTTTCAGAGCAGTTTTAGGTTCATAGCAAAATTGAGAGGATGGTACAGAGATTTTCCATATACTCCCTGCGTCCACACCAGCATAGCTTCCCTTACCTTCAAGTTTCCCCACCAGATGGTACATTTGTTGCAACTGAGGAACCTATACTGACACATCATCATCCCCAAAGTCCATAGCTTACATTATGGTTCACTCTTGGTGGTGTGGATTCTATGCATTTGGACAAAGGAATAAGGACATATATCCATCATTATGGTACCAGAGTATTTTCACTGCCCTAAAAACCCTCCATGCTCTGCCTATTCATCACTCTCACCATACCCCAAAACCCTGGCAACCACTGATCTTTTTACTGTCTCCATAGTTCTGCCTTTTCCAGAATGTCTCATAGTTGGAATCACACAGTATGTAGCCTTTTTTCTTTTTTAAATTTTATTTATTTACTTATCATAAAGATTTTATTTGACAGTGAGAGAGAGAGAGAGAGAGTGTGTGTGCAAGCTGGGGGAGTGGCAGGCAGAGAGGGAGAAGCAGACTTCCCCCTGAGCAGGGAGCCTGGACTGAAGCGGGACTCTGATCCCAGGACCCTGGGATCATGACCCGAGCTGAAGGTAGACGCTTAATCGACTGAGCCACCCAGGCGTCCCTTAATTAATTAATTTATTTTAGAGAGAGGGGAGGGGCAGAGAGTCTTAAGCAGAATCCACGCTGAGTGCAGAGCCCAATGGGGGGCTCAATCCCACAACAGAGCCCCAAGCAGGCTCCATCTCACGATCTGAGCTCAGTGGCTGAGCTGAAACCAAGAGTCCCACGCTTAACCAACTGTGCCACCCAGGGGCCCCATACGTAGCCTTTTCAAATTGGTTTCTTTCATTTAATAATATGCCTTGAAGTTTCCTCCATGTCTTTTCATGGCTTGATAGTCATTTCTTTTTAGCTCTGAATAATATTCCATTGCTTGGATGGACCTCAGTTTATCCATTCACGTACAGAAGGGCATCCTGGTTACTTCCAAGTTGTGGAAATTATGAATAAAGCTGCTATAAACATCTCTGTGCATGGTTTTGGTTTTGTTTTTTTTTTTTTTTTGGTGGACATACATACATTTTCAAGTCCTTTGATACCAATGAGTGCTTTTATTTTTTTTTTAAGATTTTATTTATTTATTTGACAGAGAGAGACACAGCGAGAGAGGGAACACAAGCAGGGGGGAGTGGGAGAGGGAGAAGCAGGCTTCCTGCTGAGCGGGAAGCCTGATGTGGGGCTCAAACCATGACCCTGGGATCATGACCTGAGCTGAAGGCAGACGCTTAACTGAGCCACCCAGGCGCCCCATTGAGTCCTTTTTTTTAATTATAAAAGCAATACAAAGATAGCAATCTTCACCTCAACCATACAGACCGGTCCCACTCTGCATAGCAACTCACATTAACAATTTGGAATGTGTTCTCCTACACATTTTTCTCTACATACATAGTTCTTTCCTTTCTTGTTTTAATAAAAATGGGACGGCGTGCATATTTTTAAGGTGTACGTCAATCAGTGTTGAATATTGGTGGAATATAACAATAGTTTCAACCCCACTAGGGAGCACTTACTAAGTGTTAGATGCTGGGCACTAAGCATTGTGACCGGTGCTTTTTCATCAGGTTTTGAGTGCTTACTGAGTACTAGATATTTTGGTAAATATGAAACACCTAATGTGAGGCGCTACCGAGTGTTTATGAACAAGTGTGCACTGTGCCAGATTTTTGCATATATCTCATTTAAATACGAAAGCTGGGAGTGAACCTCCATGTTCTGCCTAGGGTGGGGGTTCTGCCCCCCTGCAAGGGGTGCATACCTGAGTAGGTAGAGGAGGGGAGGCGGAGTCTTCTTCTCCCGGTGGACTGCAGACCCAGGGCGCCCCCGAACGTCTAGGGGTAGGAGAAGGAAAGGTCAGTCTGAGGACAAGACCGAGTGAAAGGCACGGCAGAGGTCCAGCTGACCGGTTAGCCCGGGGCCGCCCTGGGTGGGCGGGGCCAAGTGGCTGGGCGGAGCCTGTATTGTCCGCTCCGCGGGGCATGCCGGGAGCCCCGCCCCCAACATGGCGTCTCACTGACAGTTGGCTGCTGAGCGGCAGAGGCGGGTCCTGCTCCTCGGCGGCGGCGGTGGTGGCGGGGCCGGGGTCTCAGGGGCCGGGGGTGGGGGGATGGCGGCTCGGACCGCCTAGGGCGGAGCTGCACAGGCGAGGCTGCGAGCGGGGCGCTGCAGGCGGGCGCGGCGGCTGCTGCTATGGACTGGTGATCGCGGCGTCTCCTGCTCGCGTCTCCCCCGGGCCGGGCGGCTGCTCCTCACCGTCAACCCCTCAGCCGGGGCCATGGGCTCGTCTGCGGCCGCGGCAGCTGCGGCGGCGGCGGCCGCGGACTCGGCGCAGTGGCTCTCAGTGAAGGAGGAGACCATCTTCCTGCACGACGGGCTGATCCGGGTCACCGACCTGGCCGAGCTGCCCAGCGAGATCCTCGGGGCCCCGGAGGCCGCCGACACCGACTTGGAGGTGAGCGAGGCTGCTCCCCGGCGTCTGCCAGCAGATTAGCCCACCCGCCCCGCATCCCCGGGGTCGGGCCATCACATTTCTGCCTCACCCCCGCCCCGAGACCCCTCCCGAAGACTGCCCCGGCAGGTGTGTGGGCGCGGGGAGGACAGGTGGGGGGCCTCGGCTGCAGGTCCGCAGCCCGCCCGCCTCCCTGCCTCCTCGGGGCCTCAAGCCCGCCGGGTATTGCATTTCTGGTTTCATTCTGAGCGTTCTGACACCCGGCATTTTATTAGACTATCACCCGGCACGGCCTTCACGCCCTGGAAGAGCCACCGTCGCCTCCCAGGCTCTGTCTCCCCTCTCCCATGGACCCCCTGGACTCACTTCCAGGGCACACCCAGGTTGCTTAGCTTTGGGGACATTTTAATTTTAACGCTGTATACCTCCCCCTTTCTTATTCCCAGTTCTATGTTGATTTTTCTTTCCCCCGGGGGAGGGTATTGGCAGCTGTCGATCCGTGATGGGCAATCCAGCAACTTCTCTGTGTCGTGCCTCGGATTGACACGGGCCTTTGTCAGGGAAGCGGGCAGTGTGGACAGCGAGGGTGATGCTACAGGGGCCCTCCGTGCGCTCTCCGCAAAGGGTCACGGGCGCTTTAGGCCTCAAGGCCTTTTTCGTGAGCTCGGGGGTCTCCGAGAAGCCGAAGCTCAGGAACTGTGGCAGGTGCAAAAGGAAATCTCCGTTTTTGTGTTGCTGCTGGGTTTGGGGGCAGAAGGAAACCAAATATGCTCGGTTGATGAGAACTTTCCACCGACTTCACTTGGTTTCGTGTTTGCCCAGAGGTGGGAATACTGGCAGTATCATTTCATCGAGGCCAGCCGATGCTGACGCTGCACCCCCTCCACTTTGTGGGGTGATATTTTGATGTGTATGTAGCACGGGGTGTCATGAAATTCTTGCTGTCGCAAGAAGGACTCTCTGGGGTAGGGCGCAGAGAGGATGGCCTGTCTTCTGGCTAAAAACGGAATGCGAAGAATCTTTCGTGTTTTGCTGTTTTGCATGCACTTCGGCTTTCAGCACAAGGAACGTTTATAGAAATGGATTAAAACCCATTACTGTGCGTTTCTGGAAACGGTAGTGATCAGATCGCGTTGGCCAAGATGTTTGGGTGTGCTTGAGATGTGAATGCGTTCCACTGTGTTTTGTGTCTGGATTTGAGGTTGAGGTTGCAGCATTCCCATTGTGAACTCTTAATTGACTTATTTTACAGTCCGGCCACCGAAAAGGGAAGATACCAGTTGATAGGGAATTCCTAACATAGGATTATGGTTTTCTTGTGTCTCATTTGGGCCTATTCTAGAAAAAGCAAGTGTCTGAGTGTCTTACCAGCTTGAAAGCTCAAAGGGTATTATGCTATGATGGTGGAATCTTTTTATTTAATTGACTTTGTTGAATGTGAAATGTGGGAAGTGGATGCTCTTTGTTTCTTAGAGACTAAGTTCACAGATCCTAAAATTTTGTATGTATGTAATATATTTATTTTTAGGATTAAAAAGGTAGGAGTAGTTAAAAATACCTGAGCTCTTAGGTTGGCTTTCCTAAGATGTTTACTGCATAAATGTATTGAGTATTTGTCAGCTCTTTCCACAGAAGAATGATCTTAAAGAAAACCTCCCTGGCTTGGTAGATTTTTAAAAACTCTTGAAGAAAATGTATGTTCTGACCTTTCAGAAACCAGTATGTGTATGGGTAATAAATATGACTGTCAGTGGTGAAGAACTTTTTTCATTTCTTTCCATGTGTTATATAGGCTATATTGTATCAGTAGAAATGGATAGCTAAGAATGTTTTGTGGCTGTTAGATTTGTGTTTGCAAGGGTGTATTCACATTTAGTTATTTAATAATAATATTGATTAAGTATATCCTGTGTGTCAGACATCATCTTACTAAGTTCCTAAAAGGATCCGAGTAGCTAACTACTGTTACCTATTGTAACAACTATAAATATTGCACCCATTGTGCAGATGAGGGAAGCAAAATGCAGAGTTAAGTATGTGACTTGCTCAAGATCACACACAGAGAGCCTGGACATTAACCCAAGTCTGTTGGTCCCTAACACATCTCCTTCTGATCATAATATCCTCCTTGCATGTATGATACTCATATTTGTAATTATCTAAAATTTCGTAACTGGCTAAAGATAGGGTAATAAACAGGTATTTTTATGTCCTTTCTAGTAATGTATTCTTTTTCATATTTGAGGAAGATTAGAGGTTCATCAGCTTTTTTATTTATTTATTTATGTTTATTTATTTATTTTTGCTTTTTCATTTTATCTGCATTTTTCTTTGATTTTTTAAAATTTTATTATGTTATATTAGTCACCATACAATACATCATTAGTTTTTGATGTGGTGATCCATGATTCATTGTTTTTGAATAACACCCAGTCATCAGCTTTTTTAAAAAACTAACTTTTGAGGGGCACCTGGGTGGCTCAGTCAGTAAGCGTCTGCCTTCGGCTCAGGTCATGATCCTGGCGTCCCAGGATGGAGCCCCGCATCGGGCTCCCTGCTCAGCTGGGAGTCTGCTTCACCCTCTCCCACTCCCCCTGCTCATGTTCTCTCTCTCTCTCTCCCTCTCTCTCAAATAAATAAATAAAATCTTTCAAATAAATAAATAAAAAACTGTTGAAATGCTGCCACCCCTATGAGGTACATTCTTCTAAGCCTCTCCTTCCAGTGGATATCTGGCTAACCAGTGGCCATTTTTTCATAGTGTTTTCTAGTTAGATAGAATCCTTCAGTTGACAGTTTTGGATTAGGACAAATTTGGATTAAGCTGACTAATTTATGATTGACAGCCTTAATGCATAAGTGTGCACTAACTGCAGTAGAGTCTCAGAATTTTAGAGCAAGAAGGGGCCTTGGAGATAATCACTTTCCTCATTTTAGAGAGAAGTTGTCTGAGATCAGGAGAGGTTATGACTCGGTAGTGAAGCTAGTTATGGCAGGACAGACGACTAGATCCTGGCTTTCCTGCCTTTGAATTCCAGTGTTCTTTTCACTTTGTAAGTGCTGCTCAAAGTTAAATGTCAATTTGAAAAAAGAACCCATCCTACGAAGTGGATCAACATTGACTTAGCATTTTAATTTAAGCACTAGCACAGCATTTGAATTAAAAATTTTCTTCCTAGTGAATTTTAAACAGAAGTGTTTTTTTAAAGTTTATTTATTTATTTATTTTAGTAATCTCTACACCCAAGGTTGGGTTTGAACTCATGACCCTGAGATCAAGAATCACATGCTCTTCTGACTGAGCAGCCAAGCCCCTCAGAATTTATTTTTTAAATCAATAAATAATGTGTAATCAAATTTCTTCAACAAGTATTTGTGGAATTCAGAAGTGGGCAGGCCCCACTGTCCTGGGCATTGAGGATGCAGCAGAGGATACAATAAAATCTTTGTCTTAAAAAAAAACTTTTATTTTAGTGGGAGGATATAGACAATAACAAATAATCAAATACATATTATGTATATATGTATATGTAATACCTCAAATGATAAGTGCTGGGGAGGCAAGTATAGCTGGGTAGGAGGAATGGGGTGTGATGGTGGGGAAGAGTTCCCTTTTATGTAGGATGGGCAGGAAAGGAGAGCACAGAATGGCACTTGAGCAGAGCCTGAAGGAGGTGAGAGGGTACCATATGGCTGCTGGGGAAAGTACATCCTAGACAGAGGACAGCAAGAGCCAAGTCCCTCAGAGGGAAGCATCCTTAGCATCCTTATTTTGGAGCTCTGAGCCCAGTAAGCCAAGGGGAAGAGGACGGTGATAGATGATGGGGTGTAGGGGATGCCCATCAAGTAAAGCTGGTAGATAAGGACTTTGAATGCATTAGAAATGCAGAATGAGGTTTTTTCTTGGTGTTTAAAATAGCTACCTGTATTTATTTTAATTTCATGTTGTTGGCAGAAAGTGAAAGTATGTAGGAAATTATTTTTTAAGTGTGAAATAAATATAAATTTAAGAGAAATTTAAAAAAAACTTAAAAATGACAACTCAAATATTGCATTTTACATTACATTTCATAGAACATTAGTCTTTTTTTTTTAAGGGAATTTACAAGAAAAAAAATAGCTTATTTGTGGAAGTTCTAAAAGGTTTCTGCTTCCTATCTCATTTTTTTTTTACAAACTCTAGTGGGGACAGGCCTTGCACATATGGATGTTGACAGAGAAGATATGGATGTTGACAGAGAAGCTAATTGACTTGCCCAAATTGGCCAAGATATTTTGTTTCCTACAGTTTAGATTAATTTTGAACTAAGACATTTCAGTTAATGTTTCTTATTTTCCATTGTGTTTTTTTTATAAGAACCCTCCCCATCCCCACACGCTCACACCAGTGCAAAAGACTTGAACTTGAAAAACAACAACAACAAAAAGACTTGAACATGAATGTTCATGACAGCTTTATTTGTGCTTGCCAAAAACTGGAAACAATCTAAAGGTCCATCAACAGGTGAATGGATAAACAAGTATGATTTATGCTGAGTGGAAGAAGCTAGACAAACAGGAATACATATTGTAAGATTTCACTTATATGAAATTTCAGAAAATGCAAACTAATTGGTAGTGACAGGAAGCAGATCAGTGGTTGCCTGGGGATGAAGGTGGACTGGAAGGGATGGGAAAAGGGATTACAAAAGTACTTGAGGAAACTTTTTGGGTGATGGCTTATGTTCCCTGTTTTGACTGTGGTGATGGTTTCATAGTTGTATATATACATATGTCAAACCTCATCAAATTGTACATTTTAAATATGTGCAGTTTATTGTATGCCTGTTCTATCTCATTGAAACAAATGAACTAACCCCTTGCAAGCCCAGAATGCTTTACTGATACTGTTTATGAAATGAAAAAAGGCTCAGGATGGTTTCTTTGTTGTTGTTTATTGTTTGTTGTTTTGCTATGTAAGGGAAGGAGTTGATCAACTGGAATAAGTTAAGGTTTTGAATACTTAGGACACATTCAGATGAAACCTTTGAGATGATAATTTAGATTTATAAATGTTAATCTATTCTCCTAGGAGGATACCACCAGCCAGTTTATCCTTTGGTCAGATTCCTTTGGAAGCGGTTTATGTACTTTTATAGAATTCCAAATTCTGGGGCGCCTGGGTGGCTCAGTTGTTAAGTGTCTGCCTTCGGCTCGGGTCTGATCCCAGGGTCCTGGGATCGAGCCCCACATTGAGCCCCACATTGAGCCCCACGTCGAGCCCCACATCGGGCTCCCTGCTCCATGGGAAGCCTGCTTCTTCCCTCCCCACTCTGCCTGCTTGTGTTCCCTCTCTCGCTGTGTCTCTCTCTGTCAAATAAATAAATAAAAATCTTTAAAAAAAAAAAGAATGCCAAATTCTAAATTTGGAAGAGGTAATGAATAAATGAATAAAACTACTTTTGCTTGCGAGTAAAGTTAATTACATTGTAATTAATGAGCACTGGAAGAAGAGTCGCTGAATCTTCGTGCAGGATTCTGTGAGCTTGGACAAATGGCTCAACCAGCTCTCAGGTTTGGCTGGCTAGCTATAAAGTTAGAATGAAGTACCTTATGACTGTGGGAGGCAGTATTTGCCTAGAGGTCAAAGTCAGGTTTAAAGAATCAGATTGGGACTGAAATTCTAGCTCTGCCTTGTACTAGCTGTGTGACTTTGGGCAAGTTCCATACCTTTAGTAATCCCTGGTTTCTTCTTCCACTGCAACTTCTTTGTCATCATTGTCCCCACCTCTACTTACCGCCATGACTACAGCGTCAGCACGTTGTGTGCCAGGCTCTGTGCTAAGCACTTCACATGCATTATCTCATTCAATCCTCACAAAAACCTTACAAGGTTGTTACTATGGTTATCGTTACTTTACAAATAAGGAGACTGTGGCACAGAAGTGAAGTAACTTGACAAAGATCATACAATTAGTAGCAAAGCTGAGAGTGAAATAGATCTGTCCAACTCTAGCCCAGGGTCCAGGCTCGAAAATTATTATGTTAGACGCTTCATCATCTGTAATAGGGGAGTAATAATAGGGTTAATGTAAGGATTAAATAAGGAGGGATGTGATTACGTACTTACAGTGTGTATGGACTGTCTTTATAAGGTGCTACGTTGCTGGAAAGTTGTTTTTTGCATATTCAGTCAGCTGCCCATTGTATATGAAAGCAAAACTGTGCCATCGACAGAATTTTTTTTTCTCTTGTAGTGGATAGTGGAGATAGTAGGGTGTGTGTGTGTGTGTGTGATCCTTCTGGAATTTTCTTCCTTCCCAATTTGTTTGCAGTATGGCTAGGCAGATGAGATAATAGTCTTCATTTCAGTTTTTCTCCAATTGTATGTCTAAGGTCTTGCTAAATAAATCAGTTTTGATTATTATCTGTCTTCTTGGCTTCCATATTGACTGTCACAAAATACCACCTGTTGGCCCAGGCTACTGGGTGGATTGTCATGCACCTGTTCTTTCCTAAGTAATAAGGTACCTGTGGTGATAATTATGAAAGGCTTGTCAAGTCCTGAAAGGGCCCCATGCTCTGTCCTCCCTCCCCCTCTTTCCATCTTGTTTTACAATGGTGCTTGTGGGATGAACACAAGGAGCGTAGTGTGCTTTGTAAGATGTTTAGTCAATAGTTGTAGACAAATGTAAATAACAGCAGGTGATCAACTATGGGACAAATGCATGGTTACTTCAAAAGGATAGAAGACTGCAGATATTGTATAACTATTACTTTGATCCTGCATTTTTAAACACAATTTATGTATCCATTAAAATATTTTTTAGGGGCACCTGGGTGGCTCAGTCATTAAGCGTCTGCCTTCAGCTCAGGTCATGATCCTAGGGTCCTAGGATCAAGCCCCACATTCTCGGCGGGAAGCCTGCTTCTCCCTCTCCCACTCCCCTTGCTTGTGTTCCCTCTCTCACTGTCTCTCTCTGTCAAATAAATAAGTAAAGTCTTTTAAAAAATAAAAATAAAATATTTTTTAATTTTAATTTTTATCCATTAAAAAGTTTTAAAACAAATACATGAATATATCTTTATAAAAAGTGGAAAAACAGATGAAACTGAAATGCCTTTTGCACACCGTCCCTAATCCTGGTCTCCATCCACTTCTCACCACTGTTAAATCAGTGCTCAAATTTTTAATGTATTCTTTAAGATCATTTTTTAAAAAAAGATTTTATTTTTAAGCAATCTCTACACCCAAGGTGGGGCTTGAACCCATAACCCCAAGATCAAGAGTTGCATGCTCTACCAACTGAGCCTGCCAGGTGCCCCAAGGTCATTTTTGAATGTGTACTTTTATGTGTGTTTGTGTGCATATATGCTTTTTATTTTTTTTTTTTCTGTCTCTTAGGAAAGATGTGATGCGAGACATATATTTTCATAATTTTTTAAAGTCAATTATATGTTTTGATCTTCCTGTGTCTCCATATACAGATCTACCATATTTTTTTTAAGTCCTGCATGGGTCTCCAGAAATACTAGCTTATTTAGCCATTCCCTGACTGATGGGTGTCTTAGTTTCCTGTTGCTATGCTAACAAATCATCACACACTTAATGGCTTAAAATGACACAAATTTATTCCTATATTTACTCTTATGTTTGTGGAAACTGGAAGTCTAAAATGAGTCAGTTTCACTGGGCTAAAGTCAGCTGCTGGCAGGTCTGGTTCCTTCTGCAGGTTCTAGGGGAGAATCTATTCCCCGGCCTTGTTCACAGCTTCTAGTGCTCCTTCCTCCATCTTTAGAGTGTGTGGCTTTGGTCTCAGATCTGTCATCACATGTCTTCTCTGACTGGCTCCTCCAGCATCCCTTTTGTAAGGACCCTTGTGAGTACCCTGTCTCCCTCCGCCACCCCCCCCCCAGGATAATCCAGGCTCATCTCCCCATGTCAAGATCCTTAATTTAATCACTTCTGCAAAGTCCTTTTTGCCATCCAAGGTCACATTTACAGGTCCTGGGATTAGGACTTAAATATCTGGTTGGGGGGTGCATTATTCAGGCTGCCACAATGGGTATTTTGGTTGTTTTCAGTTTTTCACTATTTTTGAAAAAGATTTTATTTATTTATTTATTTGAGAGAGAAAGATAGAGTAGGCGGGGAGGAGCAGAGGGAGAGGGACAAGTAGACCCTGCGCTAAGTGCAGAGCCCAATGGGGGCCTGGATTCTATGACCCTGAGATCATGACCTGAGCCAAAACCAAGAGTCAGACACTCAACAGACCGAGCCACCCAGGCCCCCCTTCAATTTTTCACTATTAAAACCGGTCCTTCAGTGCATACCCTTGCATGCCTGTTGTGCACATGTTGGAATATTTCTCTAGAGCAGTTCCCGAGAGGCAGAATTGCTGGGTCATAGGTGACCATTTTAAATTTTAATAGATATTGCCAAATTGCTCTCTAAAGTGACCATATTAGTTTATACTCCCAAGTAACAGTGTTTGGTAGGACCTCTTCCTTACACCCTCATAGAGATTATTTTAGAACTCATGGATTTGCTTAATTTTATCATTTGCTTAAGGCAATGGCTTTCACTCCAAAAGAGGAAACCACTAGATGTAGTTGGGTACCTGGAAATACAGGCTGGACCACGGTCAGCTGAAAGAAGCCAGAGTGTTCCGTTAGTGCTGCCTAGCTCTTATCACTTCACTTCAGAGGACCTCTCTTGCAGCTTGATCTTCTTTGCTCCTGACATATACTCATTTTGGTCTGTAATCCAGTTAATACAGACCATGTCCATATTTAGGCAGGAGAGAGCAACTTCTTATTCTGATGGTCTGGGGATGCTGCCAGACTCGAGCTGTGCCAGGGAGCTGCCCACTCTGGGAAGAGACACACTGGCCCCTGAAGTGTGTTCAGAGTGCATGGTAGTTGTTAGGCAGACTGTTTAGACACAGACTGTCTTAAAATTTTCTCTCTTATATGCCAGTATAAAGGGTAATTCTACATTTCTTTTTAACCTCTATGAAAAATGACATTAAGTTGATTGTATTTTTATGTTATGCAGAACTTTTTTGCTATAAAGAAGTAATACACGGTTGTAGAAAATAGAGAACACACCTATTGTGTAAGAGAGAAAAAATACTCTTTGATTGTACCATCCAGAAATAGTTATATTAATTAATTAATTTTTTACTGTTTCCTCCAGTTCATATTTTTATATATAAACAAAATTGAGATTATATACAGATTTTATCCTTTAATCACTTATTGGGAGCAATTTTGTCAAATTAGATTTAAAAACATAATTTATTTTATTCATTTTATTTTTTTTAAGTAATCTCTACACCCAACATGGGGCTTGAACTCACAACCCTGTGATTAAGAGTCACATGCTCAGGGTGCCTGGAGGCTCAGTCAGTTGAGCTTTCGACTGGAGTCATGATCCTAGGGTCCTGGGATCGAGCCCCACATCGGGCTTGTGTTCCCTCTCTCCCTGTGTCTCTCTCTGTCAAATAAATAAATAAAATCTTAAAAAAAAAAAAAAAATGTTTTGGCCTCCTCTAAACTGGAATTATCTTTAAAATAGCAGATGTGGAGGTGCCTGGGTGGCTCACTCAGTTGAGCATCTGACTCTTGATTTCGGCTTAGGTCATGATCTCAGAGTCCTGGGATCAAGCCCCAGGTCAGGCTCCCCACTCAGTGGGAAATCTGCTTATCTTCCCCTCCCTCTCTTCCTTCCCTCCTCCCTCCCTCCTCACCCGCTTGCACTGTCTCTAAAATAAATAAATAAATCTTTTTAAAAAATAAAATAAAATAGCAGATGTGGGGTGCCTAGCTGGCTCCCTCAGTCAGTAAGTAGAGCATGCAACTCTTGATCTTAGGGTTATTTAAAAAAATAGCAGATGTGAGGAAAAAACAGTAAGATACAACAAGACAATTATAATACATCCATAAATTACTATGCAGCCATTAAAAATTATGTTTTTAGGGGCACCTGGCTGGCTCAGTTGATAGAGCATATGACTCTTTTTTTTTTTTTTTTTAAGATTTTATTTATTTATTTGACAGAGAAAGAGCACAGGCAGGGGGAGTGGGAGAGGGAGAAGCAGGCTTCCCGCGGAGCAGGGAGCCTGATGCGATGCGGGGCTCATGCGATGCGGGGCTCATGCGATACGGGGCTCGATCCCAGGACCCTGGGATCATGACCTGAACCGAAGGCAGACACTTAACGACTGAGCCACCCAGGCGCCCCAGAGGCCAAAACATTTTTAAGGTTTAACGTTATTTGTTTAATAAAATTTTGTAAATTTTATATTTGTAGTGGTTATTAAAGTGTGTGTTTCTGCGATCCATTACTACTGACAGTTTATAACTTAAGGGGATTTTTATCTTGCTGTATGATTCCTCTCCTGATAATGTTGAATATTTCTGAGGAGCTTTGAGTTTATAAAGTGCTATTAAGTAGAATTGTAGAATAATTAATGTTCCATGATGGGACACTTGGGGTGGACACACTTGAATCCCTTGTGTTTCTACTGAAACCTGCAGTTGGCTGAATTACTAGGTCATAGCACAGTTTGTAGCAATTTTAGATTAACGATAAGGAGATGCGTAATTTGCAAACCATTTTATGCAAATCATAGGTTTAGTAATTCTAATAACTACAGAAGCGTCATTCAAGTAGTGGTTTTATACCAACAAAATATTAACGTTCAGCTTGTATTTGTAATGAATCTTTTCTGTGTTTACTGTATTTGCCTTGTGCTTTATAGTTTGCATTACTGATTTCAAACGAACAAAGATTAATACAATAGATATAACTACAGGGCAGACTAGAAAATCTGGACCTCCTATCTCTGTTCATATGTTTGCTTTTCTTACTGTTGAAATAAAATAATTAAGAATGTTAAAGGACAATCTGTGTCAACATATTTTCATCAAAACAGTAGTACATAATAGAAGAATGACCTTTATTTCTTGATTCTGATTCCTTTCTGATCATCTAGTCATGGTGTAGCTGAATGACAACTACTGGTTTATTTAATCTAGAAAGGAGCAAAATGGGTGGAAAGGTAAAAATATACATGTGGAACTTTGGAGGAAGCATGTTTTGAGCTTATAATAAAGGAGTTTCCTTTCCTTTAGGGGTTCTGAACCTGAAAATAGAATCCAGACACCATCTATAGAATTCAGGGGATCTGTGAGCTAGAGTGGGGAAAATTTTATCTTCATTTACTCATACCTTAGATGAAATTCAGCATTTCCTTCAATTATGAATACAGTAGAATCCTAGTAGTACTGGCAGAACCTGTGACTTTGTACAACCAGTTGAAATCATAGATATTTTCTTTCTTTCTTTTTTTTTTTTTTAAGATTTTATTTATTTATTTGACAGAGAGAGAGATAACAAGAGCAGGAACACAAGCAAGGGGAGTGGGAGAGGGAGAAGCAGGCTTCCTGCGGAGCAGGGAGCCAGATGCGATGCGGGGCTCGATCCTAAGACCCTGGGACCATGACCTGAACCGAAGGCAGACGCCCAATGACTGAGCCACCCAGGCGCCCCTGAAATCATAGATATTTTCATATCATATTGTATTTATTTGACAGAGAGAGAGATAACAAGAGCAGGAACACAAGCAGGGAAAGTGGGAGAGGGAGAAGCAGGCTTCCCGCGGAGCAGGGAGCCCGATGCGGGGCTCGATCCCAGGACCCTGGGACCATGACCTGAGCCGAAGGCAGACGCTTAATGACTGAGCCACCCAGGCGCCCCTGAAATCACAGATATTTTCATGTCATATTGTAGCTGTTGAACATATCTTGAAGTATTGTTTATGCTCACCATCACTTAGAAATTACGGTAAATAATGGATCTTGTTATTCAATATACTGAGAATGAAGCTCCTATAGTGATAGCACAAATAAAGCATTTTGGTAACTGTGTTTCAGTGTACTGTAAGTGGAGTTTATAATCCCAGGTGTTTTATTTTACACATTTACAAATGTTATCTGAGAAGGGTCGACAGGATTCATCCTAAAATGGCACCCCTAAAGAGCCATTTTAAATAGGTGGCCACAACCAGTAATAGTTGGTATTCCAGGGGAAACATTTTTAAAATCCTAGATTCATTTTGCTTTCATTTTTCTATAGAGTACAATTATATACTTCTGGTTTCTTTTATTGTTCAAATTGTTATTTTGTGTTTGTATTGTCAAAGTTCAGAAGTTTTACTTAAATAGCCTCCAGAACTGTGTTCTCCAATTGGTAGCAACTACTCACATGTGGCCATTGTGCTCACTTGAAATGTGGCTACTTGGGATTGAAATGTGCTAAAAGTGTAAAATACACATCAGATTCTGAAGACTTCATGTAAAAAAAGAATGTAAAAGATCTCAATATTTTATATTGATTAAATATGGAAATGAAAATATTTTGGATAATGCATTAAGTAAAATATATTATTTAAATTAAAATATATTAAAATTAATTTCATCTCTTTCTTTTTACTTTTTTTTTAAAGATTTTATTTTTAAGTAATCTCTACACCCAATGTGGGACTTGAACTTACATCCTCAAGATCAAGGGTTGCATGCTCTACCGACTGAGCCAGCCGGGCACCCCTTTTTTACCTTTTGATTTTTTATTATCTATCTATCTATCTGAGAGAGAGAGGGAGCTGGTGTGGGGGGAGGGGCAGAGGGAGAGAGAGAATCTTAAGCAGGCTCCATGCCCAGCATAAAGCCCGACCCAGGGCTCCATCTCATGACCCTGAGATTGTCATGACCTGGGCCAAAATCAAGAGTTGAACACTTAACCCACTGAGCCATCCAGGTGTGCCCCTGCCTTTTACCTTTTTAATTGTAGCTCCTGGAAAATATTAAATTCCATATATGTCTAACATATTTCTATTGGACAGCACTTCTTTATACAGAGGTCAGCAAACTATGGCCTTAGGGTCATATCTAGCAGTCTGTTTTTATAAATAAAGTTTTATTGAGACAAAACCAGTTCATTAATTTACGTATTGTTTGCCTTCATGCTGCAATGCAGAGTTGAATGGTTGTGACAGAGACCACAAGACCAGCAAATCTTCTGGGTGTTTTCATTTACACTATTTTCATTTCATCCATTCAGTGGTTCTATGAAGCAGTAGAGGAGATATTATTTCAGGAAAAACGTTTAGAGAAGCCAAGTGATTTGTCCAAGGTCATGAAATTAGTTAGTGCTAGGGTTAGGACTCTAGTTCTGAGTGATTTTCCACTGTACATCTGCTATTTATGTATTTATTTATTTATTTATTTATTTTTAAAAGATTTTATTTATTTATTTGACAGAGAGAGACACAGTGAGAGAGGGAACACAAGCAGGGGGAGTGGGAGAGGGAGAAGCAGGCTTCCCACGGAGCAGGGAGCCCGATGTAGGGCTCGATCCCAGGATCCTGGGTTCATGACCTGAGCCAAAGGCAGACGCTTGACGACTGAGCCACCCAGGCGCCCCAATGGCTACTATTTTAAATAAGAGCTACACAGCCAGGCCTACACATGGCTGCCAGAGTAATCTTCCTAAAGCTAACAGTTATGTTACCTCCTTGCCTAAACCTTCAGTGGTTTCCCATTTCCTATGAACTAAAATAATAATTCAAGGTTGCTATGATTTGGTTCCATTCTGCCTTTCCTGCCTTTTAGCTCATTAGTCTCTATCCCCCCAGGGACAATATATTTCACAAACTCACTTTCTACATTCTCTCCTACAGTCTTGGCTCATAGGGTTTCATTGCTCTGGGGAGTCCAGACTCCACTTTTGGAACCCTAGTCTTTATCCTTCAAGATGCAGATCAAATGGCACTCCTCCAAGAAATTTTCATGATGCATACGGTTAGAAATTGTCACCCTCTCTATTTCTTTTTTTTTTTTTTTAATATTTTATTTATTTATTTGAGAGAGAGAGAGAAGCAGACTCCCTGATGAGCAGGGATCCCGATGTGGGACTCGATCCCAGGACCCTGAGATCATGACCTGAGCCAAGGCAGACACCCAACCAACTGAGCCACCCAGGCGCCCACCCTCTCTATTTCTTACACTGCCTTATAAAGTTATTTATTTGCATGCTTGGTCTCCCTTACTACATTATAATCTCTTGGAGGTTAACCACTTCTTAGTGTACATTATGGTGTACCTACTAACATAGCTCAAACATTAGATGTGGATTGAACTGAATGCTAAAAAGAGCATTTAGAACAAATTTGAAAGGGTGGGATTTAATAAATAATATCATGAGGACACAGGTTCATGGAGAATAAGATAAGAATAGGTAGTTATTTTTGATGAACTAAAGTAGTGTAGGTGAGACTTTAGGAATTTTAATTGCAGTTATGCTTTACACTTTATTTATTTATTTTAAAGATTTTATTTATTTGTTTGTTTATTTATTTATTTAACAGAGATAGACAGCGTAAGTAGGCAGGCGGCAGAGGGAGAGGGAGAAGCAGGCTCTCCGCCAAGCAGGGAGCCCGATACGGGGCTCGATCCCAGGACCCTGGGATCATGACCTGAGCCGAAGGCAGCCGCTCAACTGACTGAGCCACCCAGGCGCCCCTGCTTTACACTTTAGATAAGAGAGAACACATCACAACAGTTGTCATAAATGTTGTTAATGCTGGAATGTGGATAAGCAATATGGCATTAAGACCCTTGATTTTGGGAATGCCTGGGTGGCTCAGTCAGTTAAACGTCTGCCTTTGGCTTGGGTCATGATCTTGGGGTCCTGGGATTGAGTCCCGTGTCGGGCTCCTTTTTCAGTGGGGAAACTGCTTCTCCCTCTGCCTGCCGCTCCCCCTGCTTGTGCTCTTTCTCTCTTTCTGACAAATAAATACATAAAATCTTAAAAAAAAAACAAAAAAAAACCTTGATTTTGTATAGAGCCTAAGAAATTTTGCATAAAGAATAATGAATTCCTGAGAGCTTTGTGAAAACAGCTAGATTAGATGGAGTTAATCGAAAATACCTTGCTTTGATCATTATTCTAAAAATCTTAATTCGACTGAATTTTTGTTTAACTTGGTTGTTCTATGGTTAGGTAGTGAACTTGAGCACTATTTTTTTAAGATGTTATTTTTAAGTAATCTCTGTACCCAACGTGGGGCTCGAACTCACAACCCCACGATCAAGAGTTGCATGTCCTACTGACTGAGCCAGCCACATGCACTGAACTTGGTATTTATTGTATTTCTTTTGAACATTTCTATGTAGAGGTTTTTTTTTTTTCCAGGGATTTCAGTGAAATGTGTCCATTCATCAGCTTTTATGGAATGGCAGTGCCTTGCAGACTGAAACTGTCACAAAGTTATTTTATAGAATTTAGCATAATCAGTTACTGATTAGCATGTTAAGGCTGTTAGCATAATTTATTTAAAACATTATAAAGTACTTTAAAATTTTTAAATTAGGGCACCTGGGTGGCTCAGATGGTTAAGCGGCTGCCTTCGGCTCAGGTCATGATCCCAGGGTCCTGGGATCGAGCCCTGCATTGGGCTCCCCGCTCAGTGGGGAGCCTGCCCCTCTCTCTCTCTCTCTTATGAATAAATAAATAAAATCTTAAAAAAATTTTTTTTTAAATTAAAATGTTAGAATTTTAGAAAATCTTGGGGCGCCTGGCTGCGTCACTCAGTAGAGCATACGACTCTTGATCTTGGGGTTGTGAGTTTGAGCCCCACATTGGGTGTTGAGATTACATAAAATCTTTGGGATGCCTGGGTGGCTCAGTCAGTTAAGCGTCTGCCTTTAGCTCAGGTCATGATCCCACGGTCCTGGGATTGAGTCTCACATTAGGCTCCCTGCTCAGCAGGGAGTCTGCTTCTTCTTCTCGCTCTGCCCCCCACCCTGCTCCTGCTCTCTCTCAAATAAATAAAATCTTAAAAAAAAAAAAAAAGAATTTTAGAAAATTTGCAAGATGTAATAAAATGCAAAGAAGAAAATAAAATCACTTATATTACTACCACCTAGAGATAAGTATAGTTCATATTTTCATGTATTGCCCTCCAGACATTTTTGTATGCATGTACACTTACACACAGGCATATTCTAGGCAATTAAGATCATTGTATATACATTTTGTGTCTTGCCCTTTTCACTTAACATTGATGCTATTTGGAGGACATTTCTCCATTTTCAGTATTGTTGAGAACATAGTTTTTAATACCTGCATAGATATTAAAGTCTGTGTGGTATTTCATTATATGGATGTTCAATGATTTATTTACCCAATCCTCTATTTGGATATTTAGTTGAATATTTAGTCAATTCTGTTGAAAAGCTTTAAAAATTAGAGAAATTGTTTTTTATAGTGAGACTCTTCTAAGTAGGCTACAACACACATATATAACCATCTAAGATTATTTACTCTAAGTCAGAATGTGAGCCTTCAGAACTATGATCTAACTGTATACAATGATAGCATTGTTTGATCATTTTTATATGCATAAAGTTCTTTATTTCCTGTCATGTAATAGAATACATAAGTTATATGTGTAGTCCTTCCTTCAAGAGGTGCTTTATTTAATTAAAAATTTTAGGAAAGCAACATATGGTTCAAAATTTCAAAGGTACAAAAGGAAATTCAGGGAAAGGTCTTCTTCCTAGCCCTGTCTCCCAAGCTGCAGCCAGTGTTACTAGCTGGTCCGTGTCCCCCAGACGTAGATGATGCACATACAAGCCGATGCACAGCAGATCCCTCTCTGACCTCGGCTTCTGCCGTGTCCCCTTCTTCCCTTCACTCCACTGCAGCCACTTTGGCCTTCTGGTGTTCATCATAGATCAGGCTGGCAGGTCCCAAAGGTTCCCTTCCTCAGGGCCTTTGCTTGTCTCTCTGGACAAAATGAGCTTCCATAAGGCAACAGTCCACATAGGTGATAGAGATGGTATTTTTGAAACTTTTAAAGTGTGAAATAATCAGGGCGCCTGGGTGGCTCAGTTGGTTAAGCGACTGCCTTCGGCTCAGGTCATGATCCTGGAGTCCCTGGATCGAGTCCCGCATCGGGCTCCCTGCTCGGCAGGGAGTCTGCTTCTCCCTCTGACCCTCCCCCCTCTCATGTGCTTGCTCTCTCTCATTCTGTCTCTCTCAAATAAATAAATAAAAAATCTTAAAAAAAAAAAAAAAAAAAGTGTGAAATAATCAGAAACTTGCCATATTAGAAAACAAAAACAGCCGTATCGCCAAGGGCAGCTTTAACTCTGTTAGCAGACCAGTGGGAGAGCTTTGAAATGATTAAAATAATGAATCCTTTTAGATGCATAGTTACATACTTAGCACAGTTCCAGAGAGTACAGATAGATACTTCAAGTACCATGTCAAAGGAGACAGAGGACTTTTAGTTCAAAGGTTCTCTGGTTGCAAGACTATGTGGTAATTCCACATAATTGGGAGGACATACAGTGTTAACTAGAAGAGTGCTCCCAAATTCTGACCCTACAGATTTATCTTTCTCTGAGTTGTTCAGTTTGGTGCTGAAATGTCACCCTTCCTGCTTCTGGAGTTAAACAGGCACTTAAACGATAAATACATATTTTGCACAGGATTGGCTTTTAAAAGTGTATAAAATGCTATATTACATGGCTCTTTCTTTTGCCTGTTGTTTTTATTTTTTATTTTTTTTTAAGATTTTTTATTTATTTATTTGACAGAGAGAGACAGAGTGAGAGAGGGAACACAAGTAGGGGGAGTGGAAGAGGGAGAAGCAGGCTTCCCACGGAGCAGGGAGCCCTATGCGGGGCTCGATCCCAGGACCCTGGGATCATGACCTGAGCTGAAGGCAGACACTTAACGACTGAGCCACCCAGGCGCCCCTTGCCTGTTGTTTTTAGAATGCGTGTTAACAAGGGGGCCATACAGAATATGGTACCCTTTGGGATTTACAGAAGGATAGTGTACTGAGTCAGTGACAGAGAAACTGGAACTGTAAAATGCAGGAGTCTTCAGGGGATGTGTGAATGAGCCTAGAGGTTAACCCTCTAGGCTTTAGCATTGACACATCTCGAAACTTTTAGCCCAGCTCTGCCACCTGCCAGAACTTCCATTTCTTGGTTATAAGATATTTAAACCTTTTTTTCATGACTTAGATTTAATGATCACTATGTTTGATTTTCGGAAACTGATTGGTAGGAGAACTCCCACCCTGAATGCTCCCAAGTGAATGCTCTTGCAGTCGGCGTTTCCTCCCTCTTGCTCACCCACATCTCCCCACTTTGGGAGTTTGCGTCCCAGTTAAATTCTCATTCCTTTCCTCTGAGCTTATTCTCCTGTCTTTTTATCGCCTTTCCTCTTTCAGTCACTCCGTGTGTGACAAAAATGGCTGTCATTAGGCAATGAGGATTCTACTTACCAGTCACATCACATATTCAGCATTCGGAATCATACAGTTGGTGGGGCTGAAAGGATCTTAAGATCACTTAATCCAGCTTTTTTTCAGAGGGCACTGTGTTCCTTTTAGCCTATTGCGGTCAATAGTAAGAGTTGGAGGCTCTTAAAAGTACTTTGGAAAATAAATAGTTTGCATATAGAGCAGTGCTATTCAAAGTGTGGTCTGCATACCATGAACCCGTAATGACAAGGTAAGTACAGAAATTGAAAGTGAAGCATTTAGAAACTTCATAACAGTTTGCCAGACTAATTTTATATTTGTTGAACATAATAAGACTTGGGATTTGTAGTTTGTGTCTTTTTTTCCCACATTATTTTTGTAGTAACTTTTTTTTATTGTATTTTACAAAAGTTTTGTTCTGCAGTGGGTTAGGAAAAAAAAACCCCAAGCCCAGTTCTTTGCCACAGACAGTTTGAGAAGCACTGGTATGGGATAGCTAACACAGTGTTTGGCAGAGAGAAAGCTCTCAAAAACCAATAGCTTCCTCGTGTCTTAAAAATTTGCATTTTCTTGGGTAAGGATGCTAGATGTCTGAGTGGCAGGTAGATGACATATTGTTTTATAGAAATGAGGTGATTAAAATTGGTAGTGCTGGTTTTCAAATATAAGCAACTCAGTTTTTTTTTTCCTTTTTAAACTTAGCCTGTGTTTTGAAGAGAGATTTACACGCAGTAGAAATGTAACACATATTTGCACTGATTCTTGAAGTTACTTTATAACATTTAATGTGCTACTGATACCCTCAGCTGTGCAAAGTTGGAGGAACATAAAGTCTTTGGTATTTCGTAGCTAGCCATATCCATAAATATTTGAATATATTATATCAGTGTTTATATTTTATCTTCTTGGATAAGAAAAGGGAAAGATGTGTTGAAAAGCACTCAGGTTTTGTCAGTTTTCTCATGTCATGTAGCATTTGGAAAGTACATGGTTGTAATGTTACTTGGCATTCCCATTTTAATACAGTTTTAGAGCCACATTCAGTGGCCCTTTCATTTTCAGTAATCCTTGGCTCTTCTTTGGAATTGGAGTAGCTTGTCCTGATTTTTTAATCAAATCAAATGTAGTTGAGCTTATATTTGATACAATAAATGTAGACTGTCAAAAGCCATTAGCTGACTGTGGTGTTTACAGGTTTAAGGGACATATTTTTCATACTACTCAAGATCATGAAATTGCCACTCCCTGTTTTAAGGATAAAGGTCATTGACTGAGCCAAGTGACTGTCCTGAAATGGTGTCTCTTTAAAAATTCTGTTTAAGGGGCGCCTGGGTGGCTCAGTCGTTAAGCGTCTGCCTTCGGCTCAGGTCATGATCCCAGGGTCCTGGGATCCTTCCTGGGATCTTTCCTGCTCCGCGGGAAGCCTGCTTCTCCCTCTCTCGCTTCCCCTGCTTGTGTTCCCTCTCTCTCGCTGTGTCCCTCTCTGTCAAATAAATAAATAAAATCTTTAAAAAAATAAAAATTCTGTTTACAATCCAAGAATCCTTAGAAATAAGGTCCTTTTGACTTACTAGATTTCGTTTTGGCGAATTTAGAAAATTATTTGAAAGAGAAATCTGAATGAATTGTTTTTGTTTGGTGATACCATACACCTCTTTGTGATACCATACACATAAGGGGATAAATCTTTATCCTCATAATGAAAAGGAATGGCACATTTTATTTTTTAAAAATCCCATTTGGTACATCCCTAATCTGCTTATTTAGATACAGAATAAATATTTGCTCTGTAGGGCAGGATTCCTTTGTTTTCAGCCTCGTTTTTATTTCTACAAGGCTCAAATTCTTTGTAATTCTTTTTAAAACTCTACACCCAACGTGGGGCTGGAACTCACGACTTGGAGGTCAAGAGTTGCATGCTTTAGCGTGAGCCAGCCAGGCGCCCCAAGGCTTAAATTCTTAATATCTGAGAAGTTTGAAACTGAACCAGGATTTGACGTAACCAGCATATAGCATGGTGGAGAGCAAGTAGTTTTGTAGTGATGACTCAAAATAATAAGTGATTCAAAGTGTTGCTCCCTGGTTTTAATAGGAGCATTTGGTTTACATAGCCAGGCTTTCCCCTCTTTCTGTCTCTTAGGAGCCAGGCTGAAGAACTTTAGGAAAAAGAACCACTATTATTAATCCTGTTGAGTACATATTACATTTTGGCAAATGCTGGCTGATGAGATTAAAATTACCCTTCGCATTTTAAAAGTTATATTTCTGTAATCACATTAGCAAGCAGGTGGATCCTAGGGGGACAGGAAATGAAGATTCTTTTAGCCAACTTTTCAAAGTTTAGAATTTATTTTGGGATTTTGCTTTGACGCATGAAAGGATCTAGTTGTAGTTTCTTAAAATAACTCCGTTTATCTCTGTTCAGCAGTCATTGTTGAAACCAAGGAAGAGCCACATTTTGGAAAGTATGAAAGACAAATAAGAAACTGGCACTCTTTTAATGGCATGTTTTTCTGTGAGAGAGATGATGAAAACTACATAGTGTGTGGGTAGTTAATAATTTGAGAGCCTCTTCTCTCAGGTAGCATATTTAGAATTTAGGGAAATAGTACAGGTTTGATGAAATATCCATTAACTTAGAAAGGTACCTAGTAAGAATCCCTCACTTGTTCTTAAGTTGCCCCTTGACTGAAATGAAGCCATGGGCTCCTCCTTGGAACTGCAGAGCTGTCAAGATGGCATTGCTAGAGAGGTCAGCATAGTTTTAACCTGGTAATGGTGGCTACTAGTCAGGGGGCTCTCCAGTTGTGTTCTTAGTTCTTATGAAATCCTTCTGCTTATTCCCATAGAGTTGTCATTCTGTTTTGGTCTGGGCTAAGGCAAGGACTTAAAGTGTCCTTGTTACGGGTGTTTGCTAACGTGAAAACAGTGATGCTTCCAGCCTTTTGGCAACTGAGTTCTGGTAGGAATTCTGAAGTTTTCTTCCCTACACATAAGGTCTTATCATGAGCCTTGCATGTTTCTACTGTCGAGTTTTTGAGGATCAATTAGAATTATTCTCTGTGTGTTTAAAACTCAGATTCAGAGTTGAAACAAAAATGTTCTCCTTTGCTTCCTGTATTTCAAGTGTCTGAATAGAGCAGAGAAAATTCTTGTAACATGGCTGTGTTATGGCCAAATCCCTGGGGGGTTCTGTGTATTTTAGTAGAGATGTCCTGTATGAAGTTCAGCTCTGTACTGGGTTGGATCATGCACCTCCCTCCTTGCTGTCCCTCTCCATCCCTACTTTCTTCTTTATGCCTTAGAAATGTGTTTAATAGCCATGAAGGAGGCAAGGTGATGCTAATGTTTTAATGACTTTTATTTTTTATTTTTCTTAAAGATTTTATTTATTTATTTGGGAGAGATAATGAGAGAGAGCATGCGAGGGAGGAGGGTCAGAGGGAGAAGCAGACTCCCCACTGAGCAGGGAGCCCAGTGTGGGACTCGATCCCAGGACTCCAGGATCATGACCTGAGCTGAAGGCAGTCACCTAACCAACTGAGCCACCCAGGTGCCCCTGTTTTAATGACTTTTAAAGCCAACTTCTCCAACTTGCCTTTATATCTGAGTGATTACAGCTAGTTTTTGTCTGTCTAGGATTTGAAATGTTAATAAAATAGAGATGAAACCTTTTCTGAGAAACCTCTAACTTCCTGTCCTCATAGGACTATAATGATAGTTACTTCCTTCTTAGTTTCTAAAATAAATTCACACACAATCCAGTTTGTCTAAAAATAAACCTTCAAACTAATGTTAATATTAGATACATTTTTAGATATGTAAAAGATGCAATTAGTCAGAAAATGCTTTATGTGCTTTTTCATACTATAGCCCAGTTTCTTTACTCTGAAGGGGAAATGAAGTTCTGGTCTTCTGAGAAGGCAAAGAAAAATCCAGTTTTATGACAGAAGCAATTTGATATCATAAACTAGAGAAGTAGAGCTTTCTTCCTTCAAAAACTTCTGCTTCTGAAGGGTTTGCTGTAAAAATTGAGCAGAGCTCTTGGGGTGCCTGGCTGGCTCAGTAAAAAAATGAATTGAGGGGGCAGCTGGGTGGCACAGTTGGTTAAGGGTCCAACTCTTGGTTTCTGCTCAGGGTCGTGATCTCAGGGTCATGAGATCAAGCCCTGTGTCGGGCTGCACACTCAGCGGGGAGTCAGCTTGAGATTCTCTCTCTCCCTCTCCCGCTCGTAGGTTCTCTTCCTCTCTCTCTCTGAAATAAATCAGTAAATTGAGCAAAGCTGGGGTGGCTCAGTTGGTTAGGCGTTTGCATTCAGCTCAGGTCATGATCTTGGGTTCCTGGGATTGAGCCCCATGTCAGGCTTCCCTGCTCAGTGGGGAGTATGCTTTTCCTTCTTCCTCTGCCCCTCCCCCTGCTTGTGCATGCTCTCTCTCTCTCAAATAAATAAATAAATAATCTTAAAAAAAATAAATTGAGCAAAGCTTTTAGACCACAATAAGGAAAAGCAGAGCTCTTATGTAAAGATACCTCATTTCATGAAGAAATAAAGCATAGAGAAAGATTATCTGGATTAAATAAAAGAAGACAGGAGGCCGCAAAGCATGGGCAGAAGGGACAGCACAGCTACCTGGCTTCGCGTTACTGTTGATTAGTTTAGATTCTTATTTATTGAACTGTGCTCTTGGATATTAGAGAGACTGGCAGGTAGGTTAAGTTTCTGTAGCAAGGAACCATCAAAGATTTTTGGTTCTTAGTATTTGATTGCAAGATGTTAAATGTTCCCAAAGTGTGTGTTTTTCTCCCCTTTCTTATTACCCATCCTGTTCAAATTTCACAACACAGTCCAAAAAGTGGCACTTTGAATGTATTTCTTATGATTAAGGTGAATCTAAATGAATTTTGTATTGGGGAATTTTATAAACCTACCTCAGACTAGTGGGGAAGAGATAGGTTTCTTGCCCCAAATCGTAGTTGGGCAGCCCAGAGATTTCTGATGCCCATTTCCTACCATCTTTCCTCCGAGTTTCTCAGTGTTATTCTATCTTACACATTTGAATGGATGCAGGTAAATAGCAGAAAGAAATGAAGAAGTAAAAGACCAGCTTGAACACAGCCTTACCATAAGGTATAGTTTCTATGCAAATAGAAACTCTATATCTCTATACCATCTACAAACAAAAATAACATCCTCAGCAGCTTCACAAAGTAAAATCTGCCCAAAACATTTTTTTCAAGCTTTTTCTTTTCTGTGTAATCTAATAGTCAGTGACACTAATTCACTTTTCTAACTTTTTTTTTTTTTCCTTGGATGTTTCTGTTCCAAGCCTCCTGTTTTCAGCTTTTCCATTACTTAGGAGGGCTATGATGAATAATATATTTAAATAGTTGATTTCAACCCCTTGGTTAGCAAGGGTTGTACATACCTCGTGATCTTATTTTGGATTATTCGTTTTCCTTTTTCCGTGTTTTTACTTTTAAGGGACCTAATGTGACCCAAACTAAACAGATGTCTTATGTTTATTGATGTTATGTCTTATGTTATTTCCTGTCTCCAAGCCATATTGAAACTATGACATACACCCTGATATATTTTAAGAGCTAGGCATTCTGTAAAATAAAACAAAAAGCTTCTTAATGGAGAACATTCTCAGTTTCTTCATAACTGCATGTACATTTGTGAATGAGAGCTGCTCAGTCTTGTCACTACTCAGTGTGGTATGTGTGCTTAATATTTGTCAGATTGAACTAAAGCGCTGATATGTGAGAGAGAATGGGCATGATAGGCATGTACTTTATTCACATTTTTGCAAGGTAACTACATATGGGTCATTCTGTGATTTCAAGACTAGGAAAGTGAGGAACAGAAAGATTAGTGGCCAAAATGCCTTGGATTAGAATTTCTGCCTCTTAAACACTTTGAATGGTATTTTATCTGCTAAGACACATTACTAAGTAGGTGCGTATGTCCTTAGTAATGGTTATCTTTCTCGCACATTGGCAGTGTAGTGTAAAAACTATAAAAATACTGTTACGAGCTTTCATGATTTATCTGTAGCTGTAATGGGGGAGAAAACCAACTAAACACACTAAATTAAAACCTTTCACTTCTACCCTCTTGCCTAGAAATTTGTTTATTAAAGAATGAGATTCGTTTGTATCTATCCAGCCACTACAAATAGTTCATAGAGCTAGAAATCTCCACAGTTGTCTTTGTTGGGGTATTTATTTAAATGGTCCTCTTTCCCAAACTACTTACCTGTTTGTTTGTTTGTTTTACTGTTAAAAGATTATTTAAATTGGTTACCTTGAGAAGATCTCCATGGTGTTGTGAGCCGTATACTGAGATAGCAGAAGGAGGGCCGGCTGTACACCCTTATCTGTGTCCCAGCAGACATGAGACTAGCCCCACCCTGGCATATTTGGTAAGAAGCGATAGAGTCAGAGCTGATGGTGAGGGCTGTCCTTCGTGCACTGAGGACCCCTCTTAGAGTAAACTTGTTACTACTTTGGACTCCAGAGATTTGAATTCTCTGTAAACACTAATAGAGCGAGGCAGGGCGGGTGTGCATGGCTGGCTGCTTGATGCGTCTGCACAGAAAGCCCGGTACAGACCTGTTAGATCTGCAGGATACAGAAAATAAACCCTTACCCACGCTGGACTGATGGCTGGAATATGAAATGAGGTAGCCGATTAATGAAGGTGATGATTTATGTTGCCTTTCACACTCAGTTGGATTTCTGACACAGAGTCGAGCCCCTTCTTACAGAGACTAAAAGGCTCTTAATGTAGATCAAACCACAGCTTAGTATTTGGTTCTAATAGTATTTGATTCTAATTGACTGAGCTAGCTATGTGAGCCGAAAGAATTGACCCAGCCCTCTGTCTGAAAGGTCTCATAACCAGGAGAACAAAGGGTGGTGTAATGTGTGGCCAAAAGTATTGGTATCAGAAATCAGAGCAGACCGTATATGGAGAATACAAATTTAGAGTGTGTCTTGCTGGCAGTTTTAAGCTTTTAAAATTGAATCGTTTTTTATTATGATGAAATAAAGTCTTATTCACTTGAGGGACACAGTAAAGAAGTTTGATTCCTTTGAAGCCTAGAAAAATGAATTCATCCAAGAAGACTAAAGCATAAAGTTGATTAGATAAAAATATACTGAGAGATTGGGGGGTACCTCTTTTACTTCATTGGCTTCATATCCTTAATAAAGAAAAACAAAATTAAACCTCCAAGAAGCAAATTCTGGAATTTGCATTAGACTGCTTAGAAGCTTATGGGAATATGACAGTGCCGCTCCCCAAATCAGTAAAACCAAAACAAGAAATGTTACACAAAATAACATTTTTTCTAATAACATATGCTATTTCCTCAGAAATGATTATGACTTTCCTCCTTTTAGTATGTTGTTAGAATGGTGTGTTTATTTTGGGGTTTAAGTCTAATAAGACATTTGATACCAAAAGAAAAAGTGCTATTTTTGTTTCCAGTTGCCTTTCCAAAAAACAAAAATTTTCAGAAATATAAAATTATTTGAGGTATTACCAGCATAATCTATTGCTTTTCTAGAATTAGGTAGTCTCCTTTAATCAAATTGGTTTTTCTCCTTTGCTCTCAGCCCTTACCGAAAATAAAATCCTCCTACACTTGCTCCCCATTTTTTACTCGTAACGCTCCAGGCGCTGTTTCCAGGAAAAGGTTAAAATTAAGAATAATGTATTTCCTGCTGACCACCATGTTTGTACTGCCACAGCTGAATTCTGGGCCAATTTCTTTTGCCATCTGTTCCCAGCATGGATAAGTTGAGATTCATATAACAACGGGAGAGAAGCGAAGCTAGATGTTTCATCTGACTTCTATCCCCAGAAGCATGGCTTATCTTTGCCAATTAGACTCTTCACTGGTGAATAACTTGACATGGAAATATCATGTGGCAAATTTTTAAAATGTTGATCTTAGAGTATTTCATGCTAGGTCTCTCTCTGTGTAGTTTTTAAAAAAGTAGTAAAAATGTTTTTTGTTTTGTAGCCTCTTTTATTCACCTACTGTTATATTTTAAGTCTTTTTCCCCCATGATATTTTACCCCCATCCCATTCAAAGGCAATTTTATTTATTATACTCAGCCTGGAAAATAAAGACAAAAAAAAGAAGAAGATTAAAAATCATAATCCTCCATTGTAAAGATTTTAAATCGGTTCCACTTCTCTCCCCCTTCTATAAATACACGGTATGTATACAGCCATGTATTTATATATAAAACATATATGTGTGCACTTAAACACCAGGATTATGCTCTTCCTAACGTTTTAGTGCATATAAATTTTAAGTTTTTTTAAGATTTTATTTTAATTTATTTTTAAAGATTTATTTATTTATTCCAGAGAGAGTACGTGTGCATATGTGTATACGAGTGGGGGGAGGGGCAGAGGTAGAGGGAGAGAGAGAATCCTCAAGTAGATTCCCTGCTGAGCGCGGAGCCCAACCACAGGCTCAATCCCAGGACCCTGGGATCATGACCTGAGCCAAAGGCAGACATTTAACCGACTGAGCCACCTAGGCACCCCCCAAGTTTTAAGTTTTTGATCCATAGTTCTGTTTGATACAACATTCAAGTAGCGTCACAAAACCTATTTCAAGGACGTACTGGAATTGCTTGGTAGCTTATTTTTCTCAACCATAAAATTGATCAGTTCCTTAACTATTGCTTTAGAGATTGCTTACAAAAATACAAAGATGCCAGGGTCACTGAGATAAAATATATGGCCCTCCTAATGCATCTCCTTGTAGAACACTTGTGTTAATCCTGTTTATTTCTTAATGTCAAAGCAATCATAACTTTTCTTTGTGCTGCAGTGCTTTGAGTGAATAAAAAAAAAAAAACTGAAAAAAAAAAGTTTTTCCCTGCAGTTAGAATGCTTGGTCTTTAAAACTTTCAACCTTCATGTGACTGTGCCCCACCATTTAATCTGTCCAAACTAAGAAGGAACTGTTTCTGCTCAAGCCTGGACAAGAACTTGGCAGAGCCAATAAGGTGACAGCCTGTAACAGCTCAAACAGGGAATTCTGTGTATTGTCCTATTATACGTCATCCATATAAATGGAATGTGTTTATAGTTCATATGGCAAGCAGTTGGCATGTGAGCAAATAAGTCTTGGGCCAACATACTGTCCTTATGTTTGAAATCAGCAATTCTTAACACCTGCCATGGGGCCCCCTCTCCTTCTGCCCTGAGTATCACTGCCTTAGGGAACCACCATGACTGGAGAGTGTGATTTATCTCTCAGCTATGTTGGAATAGAAGGAAGGTTGTGGATCATAGCCCAAGTTCTATCCACTAGGGGTCTGATATTATTCCTAATATCAGTCTGCATTATTGATGGTTAGTGGTAGGTAACTGAAGTATAAGTAAATTCCTCAAATTTACCTGGCTTTGTATTTCAGTCACTAGGTTAGTCCCAATCCTAGAGTTTCATTTTTCAAGGCACTTTCTTGACAGATGCCAGCTGATTTATCATCAGATTTTTTTTCAGCTTTATTGCAGTTTAATTGACAAGAGAGTTAAAAATGTAGTACTTGTCCGCCCCATGAAAATATAAATATATATTTTATATAATAAATGTATATATTTATGGAGAAAGAAATTGAGGTATGAAGAATTTGAGCCCACAAGGATTATAAACTATAATCAGGAGGCAGAGTTCAACCCACAGATAGTTTTTGTTTGGCATGCAGAGTTTTCAAAAATACTTGAATTTGAACGTGTCTAGGAGGGACCTGCATTCTCCATTTTGCCATGGACCTTACCATTGCCCATGTGTGAAATACTAATCCGAATAATTGATAACCTGTTTCTAGTAGGAAAGCTTTTATTTAGGAATATGTATTCCCTATCTCCTTATCTCCTATTTTCAAAAATGAGGGGGCACCTTTCCTGCTCAGTTGGTAGAGGATGTGACTCTTGATCTCCAGGTCATGAGCTCGAGCCCCACGTTCGGTGTAGTGTTTACTTAAATTACCTGGCTTTGTTATTAGGTTATTTCTAATCCTAGAGTTCCATTTTTTAAGGCACCTTGTCTTATTTAGGTTTCTTACAGTGAGGCTGTTTACTAGGCCATATTCTTTGTGCTTAACATTATCCAAGTTGTTTCAGAAATCACAGGACCAGTTATAATATCCCTGCAGTTTTTGGTGTACAGCTTTAATTGTTTCACTAAAATAGGACATTGCAGGGGCACCTGGGTGGCTCAGTTGGTTAAGCATCTGCGTTTGGCTCAGGTCATGATCCCAGGGTCCTGGGACTGAGCCCCGCATATGGCTCCCTGCTCAGTGGGGAGCCTGCTTCTCCCTCTCCCTCTGCCACTCCCCTGACTTGTGCTCTATCAAATAAATAAATAAAATCTTTAAAAAGGAATAGGACATTGTAGGATATTTCAGTGGTTGTTGTTGATTTTTCTCCGTAAATCTCTTAATAGATTGAAAACTTTTAATAGTTGGAAATGCTTTTAAAAAATTTATGTTTTCCTCAGAGGGACAACTCTAAGTAAATGGAAATCAAAATTTATTACAAAAATTTGTTAAGTGATTCTACAGACTTGCCTCAGGAGTCCTTGTGGAGAGAGATTTAGAATTCATATTCAGGCCTGTTCAAATCCCATTCCATTGTCCCCCCTGTGGCAGTTGGCCTCCTATAGGCATGTTCATTTCAATCCTTAGCTTGTTTAGTCACAAAGCCTGAAGATGTCACCATAGAATATATATAGTATTGTCTTTTGATTATATTTATTTATTTTTACAATTTATTTATTTATTTTAGAGAGAGAGAGCATGCACGAGCAGGGGGAGGGGGAGAGGGAGACGAAGAGAGAGAGACGAAGAGAGAGAGGGAGCGAAGCAGACTCCCCGCTGAGTACAGAGGCTGATGCCAGGCTCCATCTCACACCCCTGAGATCACGACCCGTGCTGAAATCAAAGAGTAGGAAGCTTATCTGACAGCCATCCAGGTATCCCTAGTATTGTCTTTTTAAACATCAATGTTGTTACATGCATGTTTCTGCAACTTGTTTTTTCCTACTCAGTATATCTTAGACCTTGATTCATGTGTGTATGTATATGAATTATATGTAGATGAATATGAATTATGTGCAACTATATTATATATATATGAATTGCTTAGTCTCATTCTTTGAAACTTCCTCAGAGATTATTTAGCCTTTCTCCTATAGATAGACATTTTAGGTTGATTCCAATTTTTCTCTAATAAAACAATGTTCAGTATCTTGGTATATCAAATGTTTCTAAATCCTCACAGTGCTTATTAATACTTTGTACATCAGAATCCACATCATAAATGAAGCTTGTCGAATTGAATTTGAAGAATACCGTTTTATTTTATTTATTTATAAATAGAATTCAGTAGTATTTGTCAAAATATTAGTATTGTCAAAAAATTTGGGAGAATGTCAATATCACCAGCTACCTATGTGCTCTGGGACATCGGGGATATGAGTTGAACTCTTTACAATAAATCCATGTAACAAAAATATTTTTAAGCCTTAGTTGGTGGAATTTATTTTCTTTTATGTTTGATAGAACACGTTTCTAGTGCAATTAAAAAAAACCAATTGATACATGTCTTAGGAGGTGATTTTACCGTAGTTTTAAGAATTTTAATGCAATTATAAAATTGCAGTTACAGATTTTGAAAAAAAAAGAAGGAACCTCATTTTTCATTTATTCAGTAACCTCCCAGTAATACAGTATTGTAAGTTAAATGTGCATCAATGTGGTAAATTAGTGTTTTTGAAATAACTTTCCAAGATGTAAAATTTTTTGATTATGCTTTATGCTTCATTTTGTTGTCTGTTACATTGCTTACTAAAGAATGAATTCCTTGGGGCGCCTGGGTGGCTCAGTTGTTAAGCGTCTGCCTTGGCTCAGGACATGATCCCAGGGTTCTGGGATCAAGCCCTGAATTGGGCTCCCTGCTCAGCGGGAAGCCTGCTTCTCCCTCTCCCACTCCCCCTGCTCGTGTTCCGTCTCTCGCTGTGTCTCTCTCTGTCAAATAAATAAATAAAATCTTAAAAAAAAAAATGAATTCCTTTGTGTGTGTTTTTTTAAGATTTTATTTGTTTCAGAGAGAGAGAGAGTACAAGCATGAGCGGGGGTTGGGGGGAGTGCAGAGGGAGAAGCAGACTCCCTGCTGAACAGAGGCTGATGCGATGCCGATGCTGGGTTTCATCCCAGGACCCTGGGATCATGACCTGCGCTGAAGGCAGATGCTTAACTGGCTGAGCCGTCCAGGCACCCCAAAAATCAATTCTTTTGGTAAAAAATCATATTGGAAAGAGAAATTGAACTTTAGATATTTTGTGACATTTCAGAGCATAGGTATAATAACATGGTATAATTTGGTATATGTGGTGTTGGCAGCAAAAATTAAAAAAGGAGCAACTTGTAGCTGTTGAAATCCATAGTGCACTATGTCTTTTTCATTGTTGTAGAATATTTCCATGTGTTCATCCTGTATCATTTCTAGGCAGGGACTTTATAACTCAGAGGTGATAGTAAAAGCAGAGGGGGATTTTATGTATTTTGCTTTAATAATTGGGATCATGACCTGAGCCGAAGGCAGTTGCTTAACCGACTGAGTCACCCAGGCGCCCTAGATTTTTTTTTTTCTTATGTTTTTCTGAACATGGGACAGGACCAGTAGCTCAGCAATGAAACCTGTATATTTCAGATATCTAAAGTGAAACTATAGGTTATGAATCAATTTAGGCTTTCTAAAGTCCAAATGAAAGGAAAAATGTATGAGCAAACCTTTGGGGTTGATAGTCATATGTAATTATTTTGAGCAATGTTTGATAGGTGTTAATTTCACCAGAAAGTTTTGTTTTTAGATGTAAATCCATTTTAGCCAATAGTTTCTGTATTTGTCCCTGATTTGCTAAGATAGGAGATGAATATGTAAGTATCTATATGGGTAAGCTTTGTATTACCCTCTTTTTAGTGATATATCCTTATATTCCTTATTCCCTGCCCCCAACAGTATATTAAGTCTTAGCTAGGAAAGGTACATTTAATTTTAGCTATTTGGTTAGTTTTTCTGAACATTTGTTCTTTGCAGACTGAGAGAGACAGATGGATTTGAATCCTAAAGTGGAGTCTTTTGATTTAGTAAAAGAAATAACCAGCAAAGTGATAGACTAGGTTTCCAGGCAGTTTTAATTAGTCAGGCACAGCTGTGAGCAGGAATTGACGGGAAGGGCAAGATTCAGTGGCACAAAAGATGCAGCATTTCTCATCTTTCTTAGAAATACTTAATGTCAGCCATGGTCATTGGTGCTTTCTGTTTAGTAGTCACTGTGTGCATATTCACGTTCTTGCCCAACATAGCTGACAGTTATAGGCCATGGGTTTAGAATTAATCTCTGATTTTGTACTCAAAGTTTGAATACCACTGATTTCAGCTATCTTGTTGATGTTGACCAAAGGAAGAGGAGGTCTGGAGTCTCAGATAGAAGTGCTGACCTGCGAATGTGTTTGGAAGTGGTTCCTCATTATATCTGTTGTTTTCTGTTGTTGGTTTTGTTTTGTTTTGTTGGGGGGGAGGGCTGTATGTGTACTATCAGGTAGCATTTTAGTCATTTGCTCATTCAATAAATATTTATTGAGCAGCTATTATGTGCCAGGTTATGTGCATGGGATACATATTAAGGGAATAAAATAGAGTTGTCAACTATATTGACAGAGTTTACAATAAATGTGAAAAAAATTTTATTTCAAATAATATTAACTAATGTTATTGAGTGCTTACAACATGCTAGGTGCTGTACTCTGTGCCTTATTTCAGGAGAAACAATTCAAATTATACTGAGATTTTAGGGTAGAAGATATAAAGATGAATGAGTGTAAGTCTGCACCCTTGAGTTTACAATCTATCAGAATTCTGGTACATAATAATCATCTGTAAAACTGGTATTTTAACTGAGCATATGATTAGAATCCCGCCTGTGCACAGTTCTGAGGATTGACAGATTTTGCCAGCTGGGACTTTCTATATCCCTTATGGGAGAGTTCATTGTCACATACACAGTGTCAGGTGGCAGGAGTTAGGCTTATTGCATGCACTGGAATCAAATGGTTACTGTAGAGCAGGGTTTCTCCATCTTGGCCAGGTGAGTCTCAGCTGTGAGGCATTGTAGGCTATTTAGCAGCGTTCCTGGCCTCCACCCACCAGATGCCGGTGTGCCTCGGTAGTACCTCTATACTTCTAGCTGCCAAAACTGTGTGTAGGCATTGCCAGATGTCCCCCGGGAGGCGATCTCTACCCACCCCCACCTCCCTTGCCTCCATTAAGAGCCCCTGCTCTAGGCGTTAGTCTCCCTAAACATTAATCAGCAGCTCCTGGAGGCAGAGATAACTACAGCATCACCCAGAGCCTAGTTTGTGTATCGGCTCACGCTGTTCCTAAAAATGTGAAGCACTTGGGCTATTCACACCGCATACTGGGAATACTTTAGTTATGCAATGATGCCATCTCTAGAGAAACCACTAAGTGTTTATCAGCAGTAGGGATAATCTTGGTCTGCTTTTCAGGACTGGAATAATAAGGAATTACAACATTTTTTATTAAATATATATTCAAAAAGTATAGATATTTTGGGTGGAAATTTTGAATATATAAATAAAATTTAAAATATATATATCTATTATTTAAAATAAATTTAGTGATCTTACCCCCCCACTTAAGAAATACACCTTTAAAGGTACCAATACCTCTAAAACCCCCTGCGTGCTCTACAACCCTTCCTCTCTCCCACATAGGAAACCAGTATCCTGAATTCTGTGTTTATTTATCTTTTGCTTTTCTTTTCTTGTCGTTTTTTTTTTGAAGTGAACATAGCGTCAAGATTTTATTGTCTTTATAATATAACAAAATATGAAGCTTAGAACTGGATCACTTGGCCCTTTCTCTTATCTCCTCCCAGTTCAGACTGCGTGCATTTTTTAACAGCCAGCATTCCCTTAGATCTGCAGTTGGGCTCAACACATTCAAGCTTCAGCACAATCCTCTTTGTAGTTTTAGGCTTTTCGTGGAAAATCGGCTTAGTCTGCCCACCATAGCCACTCTGCTTCCTGTCATAACGCCACTGTCCATGGGCATAAAAGAATCTTTGCCTTTCTTCTACTGTGTCACTTTGTGGGGTTGGTTTCAAGAGCGGGGTCGGCATGGTCTTTTGCTTTTCTTTATTGTTTTATCATATGTATGCAGTCCTAAACATTATAGAGCTTAGTTTTTTGTTTTAAGAACTTATTATATGAATGTAGTTGCCATGTGTATTTTTTGGTGGCTTTTTTCTTGGCTCCACATGTATTATATGATTCTTGTATGTTGATGTGTGTAGCTCTACTTTTAATTTTCACTGCTTCCTAATTATATGACTTCATCATTGTGTATCTGTTCTCTTATTGATGGATATTTGAGTTTTTTTGTTGTTGTTACTATGTTGCTGTGAAATATTCTTGTACTTGTCCTCTGGTGTTCATGTGCAAGAGTTTCAGAGGGGAATTACCCTGGGGTGGATTGCTGGATTGTAGGCTATATGCGTATAGTAGGCTGGACGATAGCCCCCAAAGATATCAGGTCCTAATTCCTGGAACCTGTAAATGTTACCTTATATGGAAAGAGGCTCTTCGCAGATGTCATTAAGTTAAGGATTTTGAGTTGGGTAGATTACCTTAGATTTTCAGGTGGGCTCTAAGTGCAATCACAAGTGTCCTTAATAGAGGAGAGGCAGAGAGACTGCACACAGTATAAAAGGAGAAGGCCATGTGCTCACAGAGGGAGCGATGTGGCCACAGCTGAGGAATGTCAGCAGCTGTCCAAAGGTGGAAGAGCCAAGAAACATGCTCTCCTAGAGCCCCCTTGAGGGAGTGCAGTCCTGCCAACACCTTGAATTTGGCCCAGGGATACTGATTTTGGACTTCCAGTCTCCAGAACTGTGAGCGGATAAATATCTGTTGTTTTAAGCTTCTAAGTTTGTAGGGATTTGTTAGAACAGCAACTAAGACAATGCGTTTTCAATTTAACTGGACAATGCCAATTGTTTTCTAAGGTGTTTGTGCTAATTTATATTCCTACCGGAAATGTCTAAGAATTCCTGTTGTTTCACATTCTTGTAGTATTTAGTACTATTGCATTTTACTAATAGATTTTACTGAGCAATTCTGTAAAACCTAGTAGGATTTTTTTTCTCCCCTGCCTCCCCAAACCTAGTACAAATTTTGAAATATTTAGTTCAGAATTCAAAAACAAAAAGTACACTAATAAGGTAAAAGTGTTGATATTAAATGATAATGAAGTTGAGGGGTTTGGTTAAATTTATAATATGCTGTAGATAATGTATTATACCTATTATTTCTCTTGCCTCATCTCCCAACCAGTAAGTACTTTCTGTGCACACTCTTCCTTCTCTAGAAAGTAATCCAGTGATTCTTAGGTACTCATTACATGAATTGACATTCTCCTGAGTTTTTGGTTTATTTCTATTTTTATTCCATCCCATTTTACAAAATCTTTTTGGCTAAACATAGATTGAGCCACCCAGGCACCCCTTTACCAGGCCATGGGGCTGAGCCCCACATCTGGCTCTGGGCTCAGTGGGGAGTCTGCTTGAGATGCTTTGCTCTTCCTCTGTCCCTTCCCCCCGACTTGAACTCGCGTGTATGCACTTTCTTGCTCTCTCAAATAAATCTTAAAAAAAATTATAAATCTAGATTGGTAAAATAGTATTGGGGGAGGGGCACTAACTATAACCTATTTGCTCAATAAGAGTATATTCATGCATATATTTTGGAGGAGCAGATGTTAGTCATCAATCCCAGCATACGTATTACAACCTTGATTCATGAAGCATATTTTTTGGTGATAAATCTATTGCTCACAGAAACAATAATTGTACTTTAGAGGTGAATTGCATGTGAATTGCACTTTAAATATCATTTTAAAATGTATTTTCTCATTTTTTTTCTGTTGTGTTCCTTAAGGGTAAGCATTTAAGCAAATATATTAGGAAAGTCGATTAATAGTTGTATGTAAACAGTTTGAAGGGTCTGAAAAGTTTCTATTAGCAAAATGAAGTGGAAAATTAAGGTGATTTAGCTAGATCTGTTTTAAAAGACTGCTTGTTTGAGGGACGCCTGGGTGGCTCAGTTGGTTAAGCAGCTGCCTTCGGCTCAGGTCATGATCCCAGGGTCCTGGGATCAAGTCCCGCATCAGGCTCCCTGCTGAGCAGGGAACCTGCTTCTCCCTCTGCCTGCCGTTCCTCCTGCTTGTGATCTTTCTCTCTCTCTCTGACAAATAAATAAATAGAATCTTTAAAAAAAAAAAAAAAGAAAAAAATAGAATAGAGTCCTAGCATTGGAAGAAGAAATCTTTGTCATTTATAAGAACTGTGATAAAGAGCCATCTTGTTTCTTTTTGATACGACCAGCAGTAGGCTTCTTACAACCTCTGTGTACCCTGTTTTGGTTTTGACAGCCTTAAAAAAAATTTTTTTTTTTTAAGATTTTACTTATTTATCTGAGCGAGAGAGCGTGCGTGATAGCAAGAGAGAACACGAACCCCTGCTGAGCAGGGAGCCTGATGCTGGCTCGATCCCAGGACCCTGGGATCATGACCGGAGCTGAAGGCAGACGCTCAACTGATTGAGCCACCCAGATACCCTCCAAAAACTTTTTCTTATGAAACATCTGGGAAATTGCAAAAACAAAACAAAATTGCATAATGGATCCCTATGTAATCCATCACCAACTTCAGTTTTCAACTCATGGCCAATCTTGTTTCAGCTATAACTGCTACTTCTCTCTCATATTATTTTGAAGTAAATCCATGACACATCACTTTTTAACAGCATTATATTAGTTTCAGGTGTACAATATAGTGAGTGATTCAACAGTTCCATACATCACCTGGTGCTCATCACAATCCCCATCACCTATTTAACCTACCCCCCCCACGCTCCTCCCCTCTGGTAACCATCAGTTCTCTATAATTAAGAGTCTGTTTCTTGATTTGTCTCTTATTTTTTCCCCTTTGCTAGTTTGTTTTGTTTTTTCAGTTCCACATGAGTGAAATCGTGTGGTATTTGTCTTTCTCTGACTTCACTTATACTCTCTAGCTCCATCCATGTTGTTGGCAAGATTTCATTCTTTTTTATGGCTGAATAATATTCCATTGTATATATACACCACCTTTTCTTTCTCCATTCATCAATCAATGGACAGTTGGGCTGCTTCCATAATTTGGCTATTGTAAATAATGCTGCTGTAAACACAGGAGTGCACGTAGCCCCTTGAATTAGTATTTTTGTATTCTTTGGATAAGTACCCAGTAGTGTGATTCCTGGATTATAGGATAGTTCTTTTTTAAACTTTCTTTGAAGAACCTCCATACTGTCTTCCACAGTGGCTGCGCCAGTTTGCCTTCCCACCAACAGTGCAAGAGGGTTCCTTTTTCTCCACATCTCTGCCGATACCTGTTGTTTTCTTGGCTTGTTGATTTTATTATTATTTCAAAGATTTTATTTATTTATTTGACAGAGAGAGAAGCAGGGAGAGAGGGAACACAAGCAAGGGGAGCAGCAGAGGGAGAAGCAGGCCTCCTGCGGAGCAGGGAGCCCAATGCGGGGCTCGATCCCAGGACCCCGGGATCATGACCTGAGCCGAAGGCAGACGCTTAATGACTGAGCCACCCAGGCGCCACCTTGGCTTGTTGATTTTAGCCATTCTGACAGGTGTGAGGTGATAACTCCTTGTAGTTTTGATTAGCATTTCCCTAAGGAACATCTTTTCATGTGTCTGTTGGCCATCTGCAGGCTGTCTTTGGAGAAATGTCTGTTCATATCTACTGTCCATTTTTTAATTTATTTTTTGGGGTATTGAGTTTGTTAAGTTCTTCATATATGTTTATATATTTTGGGTACTAATCCTTTATTGGATACGTCCTTTGCAAATACCTTCTCACACTCCATAGGTTGCCTTTTAGTTTTGTTTCCTTCATTGTGCAACAGCTTTTTATTTTGGTGTATCCCTTAAGTCCCAATATCCCAATAGTTGATTATTGCTAGAAAGAAGTTGCTGTGGCCAATGTCAAAGAAGGTAGTGCCTATGCACTCTTCTGGGATTTTTATGGTTTCAGGTCTCACATTTAGGTCTTTAATCCATTTTGAATTTATTTTTGTGTATGGTGTAAGAAAGTGATCCAGTTTCCTTCTTTTGCATGTTGCTGTCCAGTTTTCCTAATATCATTTGTTGAGGAGACCATCTTTTTCCCTTTGGATATTCTTTCCTGCTTTGTCAAAGATTAATTGACCATATAGTTGTGGGTTTATTTCTGGGTTTTCTATTCTGTTCCATTGGTCTCTGTGTCTATTTTTGTGCTAGTACCATACTGTTTTGATTACTAGAGCTTTGTAGTATAATTTGAAGTGGGGAATTATGATTTCCAGCTTTGCTTTTCTTCTTCAAGATTGCTTTGGCTATTTGAGGTCTTTTGTGGTTCCATACAAATTTTAGAATTGTTCTAGTTCTGTGAAAAATGCTGTTGGTATTTTGATAGGGATTGCATTAAATGTGTAGTTTGCTTTGGTAGGATAGGCATTTTAACAATATTTGTTCTAACAGTCCATGAGCATGGGATGTCTTTCCATGACCAATCTCTTTATTCATAAATATTTCAACATGTATCTAAAAGATAAGGACTTCTTTAAAAATCATAACCACAAAAGTATTTCATATCTTTAAAAATTAATTCCTTTAAATTATACAGGTAGTTTTCAAATTTCCAATTGTCTTTTTTTTTTTTTTTTTTTAAAGATTTTATTTATTTTTATTTGAGAGAGAGAGAATGAGAGAGAGCGAGTACATGAGAGGGGGGAGGGTCAGAGGGAGAAGCAGACTCCCTGCCGAGCAGGGAGCCCGATGCGGGACTCGATCCAGGGACTCCAGGATCATGACCTGAGCCGAAGGCAGTCGCTTAACCAACTGAGCCACCCAGGCGCCCTCAAATTTCCAATTGTCTTATAATTGTGCTAATATTTTTTAAAGGTTGTTTGAATCAGGATCTAAATAAGATATACACACTGAGATTGGTTTTTGTTTTTTGTTTTTTTTTAAACTGTTTCCTTTCTCTTTTCTTGCCCCTCCTGCCTTAAAGTTTATTTGAAGAAACTTTGTTCTTCTGGACCATGGTTTGATCAGATTTAAGTTTGATTTTTTTTTTTTTTTTTTTTGGTAAGACTGCTTCACGGGGGGTGGTGTATGTTTTCATCAGTAGGCATGTAATAGCTGCTGCTTATGATGTTTGCAGCTACTAAAGCTCAAATGCCTAGATCTATTCTGTCATACCTTCATTAGCTGGAATGCTTCTGTAAAGGGAAGTTTTCTTTCCTCAACTGTTTGCTTATCTAGGTGTACAGTTCATATGAGAAAGGCAGGATAAATGTTTGACTCTTTACCTGTATTAACCACTTTTCAAAATGAATTGGTTTGCCAACATCATCGAATGGTGATTTTTTTTTTTTCTTATTATAAGCTTGTGGGTTTAAATGTATTCTTTTCTTTTTGTTTTTTTGATGTGTTTCTGCCCATTGAAGTTCTTGTTCTTATTGATAAGGCAAAGTCATGGTTTCTCAAAGTACAGTTTTTCCAAAGATAGGTGAATGACCAATAAGCCCATGAAAGATGCTTAACACCATTAGCCAGCAGGGAAATGCAAATCAAAACCACATGAGTTACCATTTCACTCCCACTTGGATGGCTCTAATCAAAAGACAGATAATAACAAGTGTTAGCAATGATGTGGAAAACTGAAATCTTCATACAGTGCTGCTGGGAATGTAAAATGGTGCAGGCACTTTGGAGAACAGTTTAACAGTTCCTCCCTAGGGTGAGCAGAGTTACCATATGACAGCAGTTTCACTGTTAGGTTTTTATCCCTCGTGCTTATATACTTATGTCCACACAAAAACTTAAATGTTCATAGAAGCATTATTCATAACAGCCAAAAAGTGGAAACTCCAGTGTCCCATCAACCAGTGAATGGATAAATCAGATGTGGTCTATCCATAAAATGGAATATCATTCAGCAATGAACAGGAATGAAGTGCTGATGCATGCTACAACATGGACAAATCTTAAACAATGCTACGTGAAAGAGGGTATTCACAAAATACCACACATAGCAGGATTCCACTTATATTTAATGTGAAGAATAGGTAACTTTATAGAGTAGGTTAGTGATTGCTTAGGGCTAAGAGATTTGGGGGAAAATGAGAGATTACTAATGGGTACAGAGTTTCTTTTGAAGGTGATGGAAGTATTCTAAAATTGTGGTAATGACTGCACAACTCCGAATATACCAAAAGCCATTGAATTTTGCACTTTAAGTGAATTTTATGGTGTGTGAATTAAATTATAATAAACCTTCTATAAAAATTATTTTTGAAGACTGCCCATAATTACCCAGAGAGCCTGCGTCAGATGTAGATTCCAAGGGTACATCTTAGACTTTTCGAAACAGTCTTTGTAAGTGGATCCCAAGAATCTTTTTTTTTTTTTTAAATACATCCAGGACTTGTGATTCACACTGTTTTGAATTATTATCAAAGTTCTTTGTTATGCTGTGCATCCCAGTAATTTCCTATTTTTGCGGCTTCTAGAGCAGTAAAGTCTTCCTCTTCCACATGACAGCCCTTTAATTTTATGAAGCTTGCTCCCCCTTCCAACTCCTCCCTTGCAGGCCACGCATCCCTAGTTCCTTAACCGTTTCTCATGTGACATGATTGCCAGATTAGTCAAATCACCCTCTTTTGGACTCCTACTAGTCTGCTAATGACTTCTTAAAATGAGGTACTCTGAACTGAACAGGATATTCCAGTTATAGTTTGACCATTGCAGAATATAAATGGGATTATTACCTCCCTTGCTCCTGACACTGGAATTCTTCTAATGCATTTTAAGATTGCATTAGCATTTTTTTAAACAGTGTTGGCTCAGACAAAGCATGTGTTTAATTCCATGCCTCCTTTCCCCCATCCCCAACACTCCCAGTTTTTATCTAGTCAGGACTTCCTTCTTTCAGGGTTATATGAAAAAATTTCCTTTCTTGGTGGTGATCTGGTCTAAAATAAGGAAATCCTAACAGTTGTTCAGCAGTTTTAGCTTTTTCAGAGCACTCCCTGAACATGTGTTTTGACCTTAGCTGTGTAAATGGAGGCGGGTGTTTGGCCTCATTTTTACAGATGTAGAAACACAGACTGAGTGAGTTTAAGTGAAATACCTAAGGGGAAATTGTTACTTGCAGAGTCTGGGCTGGAACCTAGTTACCCCTAACTCAGTGGTTTGAAATCTTGGCCACACATTGCTTTCACTTGTGGAGTGGGAAAAAAAGTCTGGGTCCCATCCCTAGATATTCTGAGTTAATCTGACTGGAGTGGGGCCCACTCATTAGTATTGTTTTAAAAAGCTCCCAAAACAATTTATTTTTTAAAGATTTTATTTATTTATTTGACAGAGACACAGCGAGAGAGGGAACACAAGCAGGGGGAGTGGGAGAGGGAGAAGCAGGCTTCCCGCTGAGCAGGGAGCCCGATGCGGGGCTCCATCCCAGGGCCCTGGGACGCTTAACAACTGAGCCACCCAGGCACCCCTCCCAAAACAATTTAAATGTGCAGCCAGGGTTGAGAACCACGGCTCTAACTTGTATTCTGGTGTTCCCTCCTTCCATTACATGTGTTTTCTTCATCTGATTAAAAGGCTCTTATGTGGAAGAGGAAGAATTTTCTATTGCTCCAGAAGGCAGATTTATAATTAGTCCAGCTGAAAGAGGGTTACTCAGATGTATAGTGGTGGGAACCAGATGTACATCCGAAGAGAATTATTCTTGGAATTTATGTATCTTCTCATTAATTTATCAAACATTTATGTGCCACACTGTGCTAAGCTCTGGTGGTACAAATGTGAACAAGCTATGGTTTTCCCCCTTTTAGTTCTCAGTTGAAAGAGGGGACAGATTGTAAACAAACAACATAGTAGTGTGGTGTTACACATATTAGAGTTACACTTTGTTACACATATTAGAGTTACCTTCTTTGTTACATTTTTCTATTTAAAAACCAGTGTTTGGGGCGCCTGGGTGGCTCAGTCGTTAAGCATCTACCTTTGGCTCAGGTCATGATCCCAGGGTCCTGGGATCGAGCCCCGCATCGGGCTCCCTGCTCCGTGGGAAGCCTGCTTCTCCCTCTCCCACTCCCCCTGCTTGTGTTCCCGCTCTCACTGTGTCTCTGTCAAATAAATAAATAAATAAATAAAAACCAGTGTTTGTGTTTTGTTTACTAAAATGTATTTATGCTAAGGGTTTGAATATATCGTGGTATGGTAAGTGTTAAGTATGTGAAGTGAGCAGTTAACAAAGTTCATCTCTTCAGAGAGATTTTCCTTTACTCCTAATGAATCATCGATCCATTCCTATTGTGAAATAGACACATTTTTCCTTACAGTTTGTAGTGGATCCTCTGATAGAGGTATGTGCTGGATACTGTGGAAACACATAGAAGCTAATTTTGGAAAGGAGAAGAGTGAGAGAGAGTAAGGAAATCAGAATTTTTCAAAAGTAGGTAGCAGAGCTGAATTTTGAAAGTTAGGTAGGAGTTGGGCTGAATGGGGTGAACATTTAGGCAAAAACGCCAGGAGATGGAAAAAAATAGGACCCTAGTCATGGGGACATGACAAAAGATGAAAACTGGATGGGGCCAGGTTAAGATGGAACTTTCATGCAAGAAGAATTGGAAAAGTGATTTCTTAGCTACTGAGTCCTCAAAAGTTTTTGTTTTTAAGTAATCTCTACGCCCAACATGGGGCTTGAACTCACAACCCCGAGTTCAAGAGTCACATGCTCTACCAACTCAGCCACCCAGGTGCCCTGAGTCCTCACAGTTCTGGCAGTTCTGCCATCAATAGCAGGTGTGTGAAGATGTGGGCGAGATCGCTGAGTGCTGGAGCAGGTTTTACAGGGTTGATCTAAAGCAGAACAATCTGGAAACTAGTCAGGGGCCATTCTAGTTAAGGCACCAAGCTAGGGGCTAAAACTCATGAATTAAACTGTGGAACTTAATCGTGTTATCAGTTAAGTAAAAGACCCTTTTTAAAAATAGGAGATGTTGAAAGAATTCAAATGAACCCATATTTCCAGGATTGGATAAGGATATGCAGCTTCAGGGTTTAATTTAATTGATAAGTGATCCACTGTTGATTTAGCCTTTCATATTAGAGATAGAATTCCATCCTTCCATTCACAATTCATTTACTTGGTTCACTTGAGATCTTACATTCTGTAAATTACCATATGCAATTCAGTTTGGCCATGATTGCCATCTTCGTAATGTGAAAAAAGTAGGAAAACTTATAGAAGCGTTTAAAAATCCACTCTAACATTTGAGAGGATTTCCGTATTCTATAGCCTTTCCTGCAAAGTTTTGTTTGCAAGTCTGGCCAGTTGATCTGCTTTGAAATAATAACCCAAGTATAAATTCCTTTTATGCTGACGGGTACATGTAATGAATTGGTTACTGTACCATACTAGGGAGTACAGTAATGTAATTCATCTGTTTGGAGCTTGAGTGATCCTGAGTATTAGTATATGTGCTCCCGAGGTGGGCACAGTCCTGGGTTTTAAGTATCCTTTCTTCTTGGAGAGTGAAAGGTTTTATTGTTCATTCATAGCTCCCAATATCTGTGGTCTTCCCCATCCCACCATTCAGTCTTCCCTCCTAACCAGGAATCTAACCAGCCCTATGTTATTTGCTGCCAAAGTGCAACAGATGGAACTAGTCAGTGGATTTAAGGACAGCATATCCTGTGGTACTGTGATGATTTTTTTGGTCAGATGTCCCCTCCACCCCCATTTAAAATCTAGCAATTGTGTCACCATTTGTTTGACTACCAGTTATTTAAAGATAGCGTTTGCTTTTGAAAAATATCCCCTTTAGTTATGATTGCTTAAATATGGACTATTTAACTTGTCATCACGGTTTTTTTAATAGAGAAAAATCCATGTTTCTATTACCACAAATACTAATGACATTTCAAATTGAACAAGTATGTTTTACACAGTCCTACTTATAGGGCGTATATAATTTTTCTTTTTCTTTGGTTTTAACTTTAAGTTCTTGTGTAATTTCCATTGTCATGTTTTAATTGAACACTTCCTATTATTAAAGATTTTATTTTTTTGTTTGACAGAGACAGAGAGCACAAGCAGGGGGTAGTGGGAGAGGGAGAAGCAGGCTCCCCTCTGAGCAGGGAGCCTGATGTGGGGCTCGATCCCAGGACTTTGGGATCATGACCTGTGCCATCCAGGCGCCCCTTCCCTTCTATTTTTTTAATTTTTATTTAAGATTTTATTTTTTTAAGTAATCTCCACACCCAACGTGGGGCTTGAGCTTAGATCCCCAAGATCAAGAATCACATGCTGTACTGACTGAGCCAGCCAGGTGCCCCTGAACACTTCCTTTTTAGATATTGAAATTGCTTCTACTTTTTCCACTATAATAAAACTTCAGTGCATTTATTTCTGAAATTTTTTTTAGGTTAAATTCTTAGAAAGATGCCCTAATCTTTTCTGTCAATTATTGGTTTAGTTAATTTCTTCATTTGTAACATTCTCTACTACTTCAAAAGCCTCTCTGTGCTTTTTCTCACTATGACAATTACTTGAAATGCGTGTTGACATTTCACATTTCACATCATGGCTGGCGGGTGCATGCTCCTGTATTTTTCCACATGGAAAATGGAGAGAAATTGGCTGAAATGAGCTGATCCTCTATAACTGCTCTTACGTCAAATATTGGAGTCTTGTTCAAAGCCAGATTTGGCTGGCAAAGAATATTTTGCCTACCTTCTGTTAGACTTTCCAGAATGATTGCTGTTGTCTGAGCTTAAACTTGTGTGTCATGTATGATAAAAATTAATGCAACACATTACTTTGAAAGTACTTCTATTCATTGGGTGACTTCATTATCACTGAAGTACAGTTAGTGACCCTTCCTTCTGATTAAGGATGATGGGGATCTTCCCTTCCTTAAGTAGTTTTCCCCCTTTTTAAAGAGAAAAGTGTTCATTTTCTAATGACATTCTGGTCTTTTTATCTTATTTAAGAGCAGTTACTGAGAGCAGTGGTTTTATATGAGGATCTGAGACAAATCTATTTAATATTCATAAGTACCAGAATAGATCCTTCATAGCTGACGTACTAAAACTTAAAGGTATGATGTCTTTATGAAATGATTTTTGGCCATGACCTTCAAACTTAGAATTCTGAAAAGCAGCAGTGTGAAGCGCACGGTTCTTAGTTTTCATGAGGGGCCATTGGAATGGATAATGCTGAGTAATCTAATGGATTTCTGAAAGGATAGTGTGCCTTAGATACTGCTAAATCAATAAACATAAGTCACTTAAGTGTGTATATCATATAATATTTGGTTAATTATAACTCATATCTTTTCAGAATATTTGTCTTTCAAGTGGAATGCCAAAATGTAACTGAAGTACTTATAAAAATAGAATCACAAGGAAAGTGCAGAAGTATATAGTGTTTTTTTTTTTTTCCCCAGCTAGTCTTAATGTTTGGAGTTAGATATAGATTCAATCATAAACGTCATTATGAACCATGAAATATCACATTTTAGAACCACTTATCTTTAAGATTGATAAAAGGAAATTGGTGGGTTTAATGTTACTGAGTTGTTCTTTGATTCTTGGGTCTAATAAAAGTCTATTGAATTTTTTAGTAGTTGCTTCATATAACCTAAGTAGATCAGTGTACCATAAATAAAATGTGTGGAACACCTATGTGTTTCATATGTATTTTATTTCATATGTATTTTATATCAGAGTTGAATGAAAATCATAAAACCAATACTGGAAAGCTCTTAAAATTTGTTTTAGATGTTCATAACTAGGAAGACAAAGTTTTGTGGGTTGTTTTCTCTTTCAATTTTATTTGAGAGAGCATGAGCGAGAGAGAGCATGGCCGGGGGCTGGGGGGGGGGATTGGGTGTTGGAGGGAGAAGCAGGCTCCCCGCTGAGCAGGGAGCCCGATACAGGACTTGATCTCAGGACTCTGGGATCATGACTCAAGCCGAAGGCAGACGGTCAGCCGACTGAGCCACCCAGGTGCCCCTTAATTTTTTTAACAACATTAAAATCCTCTCAGTCTTTGGTTTTGATTTTAATGGTGGAGGCTAATTTTTGAGGGGAGATCCTAGAAGGAAAAAAAAAAAAGGCAGTCTAGCTTCCTTGGATATTGATTACAGCTTCAAGGTAGATGGTTGCCCTTGAAATGTGATCTTTTTTTTTTTTTTTTTTAAGGAACTTGAGTTATTTTATCTGCTGCCATGTGAAAAATAATCAAAAGGGTGATTTGTGTTTGAATCCAGTTAAAAGGTAGGAAAATACAGTTTGGTATGAGTTGATTGTAAAAGACCATTTAAACGTTATTGTATTAAAAACTAAAAATGGCCCTAGTTTTTAATTTTAATATGACTTGCAGTATAGCTTTACCCAATGGTACCTAGTTGAATACAAATACAGCCTGGCTGGAATTTTTTTCCTTTTGTTTAAAAATTATCATACAGTTAAATTGACCTTTTTAGGGGGTTTACTGTTCTATGAATTTAACACACCTATAGATTCATGTTCCCCCCCCCCACCAGCATGCAGAACAGTTTCTTCATCCCGAAAAACTTCTTCATACTATCGCAATATTAGTCCTACCCTGCCTATTCCCCTAACCTCTGACAATCACTGATCTCTTCTCCATCACCATAGTTATATTCTGTTTTTTCCAGAAAGTCCTAAATGGAATCTTACAGATGCAACCTTTTGAAATTGGCTGCTTTCCTTCAACTCAATGCCATTGAAATTCATTGAAGTTGTGTGTTTTCAATGGTTCTTTTCTTCTTATTGCTAAGTTGTTGTTTGAAATCTTATGGCATTTGGATGTTATTTCTGATCTGATAGTCTGGCACTGAAATTCAAATTGTTTATCCTTTTTTTTTCAACACTGAACATGTTTTTCAAATAAATGAAGTACATTTTTTGAATTGGAATTATTTATAAGTAGGCTCCACACCCAACGTGGGGCTTGAACTCATGACCCTGAGATCAAGTTGCACACTCTACCGACTGAGCCAGCGGGTGCCCCAGAATTTGTTGTTTAAACAACATTTTTTCAGTTCAGTGACTTGCATATATAGCTAAGCAAGGCAGTTACAGTGTTTACATTGTTCTGGAAGTTCTTGTTGTTTTATTGGGCTAACAGTTTTTAAGGGCAAAATTTGAAGTAGTAAAAGTATTTTGCAGGTTTCTGAGAGAAATAAAGTGATCTATAACCTTTTAAAATGCAGTGCCAATGACGTGACAGAATTTTCTTTGCTTTTATTTCAATCCTCTTCTTACCCTGACTTTCTGGTCTACTGAGAACCAGATACCCCTGGCGCCTGATAGTCTGTTAATGTGCCTGCCCCTAGAGTGCCCTCCTTTGTTGCTTACAATAGTCTGTTCGTTTTAACCTAGTTGAAGTTCTGTGCATCGACTTTTTGCATCATAAAGTTAAATTCTTTATCTTGATAGCTGGTTCCTGTCTTAGGATTAAGGATTTAATGGTTTTATTCCCCTAGCTGCTGAAAGTCTAGAGGCCTCCTGGTAATTGTATGTTTTGGCAAGAAAATAGTAGTGATTCCTCTATCAGTATGAACTGAATAAATCTATACCATGTCACCAATTGAAATAATGGATTAACAGTAGTCAGAATGGAGTGTTCTTCAGAATCAAAGAACAATACAGTATCAGTCATTTATGAGTAGGTATATTCGATTCTGAAGATAAAATTTTGTTCTTTTCACTTACAATCCACCTGGTAATGGGAGTTAGAGACTTACATTTAACTCCAAAGCATTTAATAAGGACCTATACCTCAATTTTCTAAAATAAATTACTTGAATTAATTTCTGACTTCCACCCTTAACTGTTTTCATGATTTGGCTTCTTTGACTTAGGTCTGATATTACTTTTAATTGGAGCACTAGCAGAAACGCCACGGGAAAAAAAATCTCCAGCAAATACCTGGCTTTACAGCACATGGTTTCAGATTTGGCCCCAATTAAGCTGATTTATGTGGACCATTTTTAGATACCATTGGATATATTTGCATCCATAGATGAAAGCCATGGTGAAAACAGTACCTACCAACTTCTTTGTTTCTTCCCTTAGATTTTAACATTTGAGACCAAGAACCCGACGGAATTAGCTGAACGTCTGCGCTCTGTTTGTGGGAATCAGAGCAATGCCTACGCGCGCCTGCTGGAATACCGCCTGAATGCCTTACGAGGACTGTGGAATGCCCAGCGCCAGCTGGCCTTGGAGGAACAGCATGAACGAGAAAGTTCGGGTGATGAGGAAACATTGGCTCTGCTCAAACGCCAGGGCTTGTTGCAGCAACCCGAGCAAGCTCCCTTCACGTCTCGGATGGGGCTCCTGCTGGTCTTCCCCCTTATTCAGTCCCAGAGCAGAACGGACCCCTCTCTCTGTAACATAACTGCTGAGGTGCTATTGAACTGCCTTCGTGACTGCCAGCCTTTGAGCCTGACCAAGGAGCCTGCTGACTGTCTCAATGGAATCGAAACTTTGCTGTGCTCTTGGCTAGAGGACCCTGCTGACACCGGCCGACACATCCCACATAAGCAAAAAGAAAATGCCGCTGCTGCTCTGGTGGCTTTGGCCTGTGCCAGGTAAGGACCAGCAGAGGTACAACTTGGTGGCCTCGTGACGGCTGCTGCCGGTGGGGGGGGGGGGGGTTGTTGGTGAGTGAGAGGCAAGCATATGTGATGGAAGTCTTAACATCCAGTAGTCCTTCTTTGTTGGCAGTATTGAATTTCACAGCCTCGACAGTGCATAAGATATTTTCACCAAAACTTGGCACCAGGACCCTGAGCTGGAGCCTAAGTTCAAGTGTTTGCTGTCTGCCATCCTGTGATAAAGCTGAAGGGCTTAAAAAGGAGAGCCAACCCTTGCCGTTATCTACTCACCCCCTAGATGACTAGTGCTTTAGGTCCAGCAGTTAGTGGAGGATGGTATATCTATATTTCTCCTGGAAGGATGGTCAGAAAATTGGTAGAGCTGTTAATTTTTTTTCATGGATGTCCTACAAGGAGTGTTTCAGCAAGTGCGTGGGTTATTACCTGGACTGTCACGCAGGCTTGGTCACAAATTATATTTCTGGACCATGATGTTTGCCTCCATTAATTTAACTGAAAGATCTCTCTGTATATGTCCAGATTTAATAGTGTGCCATCCTTTGTAAGCAGAGGTTATTGATCTAATATCAGTAGGAAATGTTGGAGTTACTTTTCGAGGAGAGGGTCTCTACATTCTCTTGCCCAGTAACCTGTATGATCATTGGCACAATTTTGTGAGAAAAAGGTTCACTGCCCTTGCTTGCCTCTAAGCTAGTTGTCTAGAGACCAATTAGGACCATGGTCTGACAGATTAGTGTCACTAATTAATGTCACTAATCTGTGCTTCTCCCTTCAGAGTTCTTCCTCTTTTTTTTTTTTTTTTTAAGCAGTGTATGTGGGAAAATTCTTCTTGGAAGATTATGAAGTTCTTGGTTGTAAGACTTCTTCCCCTATTTTTATGGTTTCAAAGTTGACCTTCAAATGGTTGAATCTCAAGCTATTTTTAAGGCAAAATGGCACCAGTATTTACTGTCAGTTTCTTTGCCCTGAGCAAACTGTCATAGCCTAGTTTTAGATCTCTGAAGACGGGTTGACTGTGGAAATCCTGACATGAGCTTAAATCTGGAGACATTACTGGGTAGCACTGAAATAAGTTTTCCTGGAAAGGCTTTATATTAGATTGATAGTTTGCATTTGTAGAAGACCATTTCAAACCCTCAATAGACTTGTTACTAATACAAAAATCCCATTTTGGGGGGCACCTGGGTGGCTCAGTCGATTGGGCATCTGACTCTTGATTTTTGGCTCAGATCATGGTCTCAGGGTTGTGAGATCGAGGCCCATGTCGTGGTTCCGTGCTCAGTGGGGAGTCTGCTTAAGGTTGTCTCTCTCCCTCCCTTTGCCCTCCCCTCCCCCCCATGCATGCGAGTGCGTTTTCTCTTTCAAACAGGTAAATCTTTTTAATTTTAATTTTTATTATTTACTTTTTAAAAAGATTTTGACAGGGCGTGAGAGAACACAAGCAGGGGGAGTGGCAGAAGGAGACGAAGAAGCAGGCTCCCCACTGAGCAGGGAGCCCGATGTGGTGCTCTATCCCAGGACTCTGGGATCATGACCTGAGCAAAGGCAGACGCTTAACCTACTGAGCCACCCAGGCACCCCTAAATCTTTTTTAAAAATCCCATTTTGAGAGAATTTAAAAATTTTTAAAAATATTTAGAGAGCAAGACCATGAACAGAGGGAGGGACAGAGGGAGAGGGAAACTCTGAAGCGAACTCCTTGCTGAGCGCCGAGCCCGACATGGGGCTCAGTCCCACAACCCTGAGATCATGACCTGAGCCAAAATCAAGAATCAGACACTTAACCAACTGAGCCACCCAGGCATCCCGAAAATTTGCTTCTAGATAGGATTGTCTTTAGACAGATTTGGAATGTTAGAAATAATCAACTTAGTTTTAAACATTTTCATTTATTGAACATGGAGTCAAAAAACTTATTGTGCCCACATTCAATCTGATAGTTACTGAAGTTGTTTCATGTGCTCGAGATTCCAAATTCCATTCAGAAATGTTGAAATGAATGTTTTTATTTTCTTCTTGGTGTTTTTTGTTTTGTGTTTAAAGATGGTTCCTACATTGTATTGCTAATATTGTCACCTCATTCTGGACTTTCTTTACCTCCAGAAGTCCTAAGCTTTTCAGTTGGGTCATCTATTTTAATGAGGTTATTAGGGACAAACTTTTGAGATGGATGCTTTCAAAGACAAAACATTTTCAAAAAATTATTTTGAATATGCTTATTTGTTAAACCGATTTATTGAGTATCTTTGCCAGGAACCTTGCTGATTCTTAGGAATATAGTGATTCATGGTTTCAAACCTTGCAGTTGAATGGATTCACTTTGTAAATAATTATTTCTCACCGTGTGCAAGGTACTCTTCTAGGCAGTGGGAATACAATAGTGAGCAAGATGGTTGGTCCCTCGAATTGCAAAGTTGACCTGAATAAGGTAACTTCAGAGGGATATTCACTTATAAAAAGACCTACCAGGATATTTTGATAGAGAATGATGAAGTGGAGGGTGGGACAGAATTAGCTGGAGATAGTAGGGAAGGCCTTACTGAAGAGGTGACCATTGAACAGAGGGCAGGATGAGGAGAAAGAGCCAGCCAGACATCAAAAAGTCAGTGATAGTGTGTTCTGGTCAAGAAGAATAGCTGGTGGCACAACTCGGATGCTCTTTCTGTGCTTGGGGTAGCTGAGGGGGACAGCAAAGTAACCCAGGAGCTGGAATGCAGTGGTAGAGAAAAGGGGCAGGAGAGGAGCTTGGCAGGGCTCAGGTCATGTAGGGGCTTAGGAGCCATGGAAGGAGTTTGAATTTTATTCTGAAAATGTGATTCAGTCTGGCAGGTAATAATACCTTATAGTTGGTTTAATGGTCTTAAGTGTTCCAGTGGCTTTTGCCCCTTTAACCTCACTGCATGCCAGGGAGATAGCCCTGCTGGACAGATGAAGAAGCAAAAATCCATAGGAATTAGGTGACAGGGTTGAGATGGTGTAGCTGGTGAGTGGCCTGACTCCCAACTTGAGCTTTTAGACCCTATCTGCTGCCTTCCTGCTTTATCCTGTTCTTTAGTTTGGATTCTTTGAACACCAGAGGTAGTGAAAGGAGCAATTAAGAGGACTTCAAGCCCACTCAGTCCAGTGTCAGGTATTCCATTTCTTTTGGGGTTGAGGCATATGATACCTAGCAATTAAAGCCTTGGCTAAGAGAATAAGGCAGTGATCTGAAGTCAGCCTATCTGATACAGGCGATCATTTAGTTCAGGAAATGTTCTGTGGTGATTTATACTTGGGATCTGGCCAGGTAAGTCCTGTGCATCTTAAAAGCACCTTCTTTTAGATCCTGTTGACCATATTCTAGATTTCCCAGAATCTTGAGCCTTGGGAACCAAAAGGAAATTGGGTAGTGGTGAGCTCTGCAAGCATTAGTCACATACTTCACAGCAAGGGAAGCAGAAGAAACACACCTCTAAGCACAAAATATTTATTTCAGGGGCGCCTGGCTGGCTGTCGGTAGAGTGTGTGAGTCGATCTCAGGCTTGTGAGTTTGAGCCCCGCATTGGGGTAGACTTAATAAAAAAATACATTATTTGAATGTATTCCTTTGCAGTCATATTTAAGGTGATAGTTTGGGGAGATGTTATGTGAAATGGATGAACTCAGAGGTACCTGGGTGGCTCAGTCAGTGAGGCATCTGCCTTCAACTCAGGTCATGATCTCCGGGTCCTGGGATCGGGCCCCACGTCGGGCTTCCTGCTCAGTAGGGAGTCTGCTTCTCTCTCTTTCTCTCAAATAAAATCTTTAAAAAAACAAAACAAAACAAAACTTAATGATATTTAAAAATGAAGCCTGGAAACACTGTTAGACTTTAAGTATAACCCTGTTCTATAAAATCTCTCTTCTAGACTAGAGAAGGACTTCATGAAATGGTGCTGAAGCATAATAGCCACATGTGTTTTGTTTGAGCCTTAGGTTTTGAACCTTTATTTTGGGAGAAAATTGTTTACCTTTACAAATGCAGGGAGAACATGCTAATTGGCATAATTGGTGCTGCTCACATAGTAACTTTTTGTATGAGCCAGTGGTAATCTGTAAGAATCCAGTATATTTGGTACAATAGGTCTGATCCACGGAAGAGGATAGACCCCTTTTGGGACCCTCTCATGTGGTTAATAAAATTAACCTTGTTATTCGACTTTTCAATTTTGATGATTTTTCTGTTCCCCCCTTTTATTTTTAGGGGATCGTTGAAAACTTTTGTCCATACGGTCCATCTGTTACAGAAACAGACTGATCTGGGGTCCCTGCCTGTAGCTGATGTACTATATAGGTAAGCTATCACTTTGGATCCTTCTCTCCCCCCACACACATAAGGGAGATTTGTGCATAAAGCCTTTTAAAAAGTAGATTGCTAAACTCATCAATGAATGATTCATATTTTAAAATAAGTATATTCATCTTAAGAATTTTGTTTGTGTCATCCTCCTTTGAAAGTGTTCCTAGAGTATGCTAATTCTCATTTTTTTATTTTGTGGGTTTTTAAGAAAAATGTAATAGCTTATAATGAATTCTTATGGATTTTAAGGTATGTTAAGGTGTAAAGGAGAAACTGAAAATCATTCATAATCTCATTATCGAAAGATAACCTCTCTTAATGTTTTGATATGTGTGCCTCCTAATTCATACCCTACCCCCAACGCATGTATATATAAAACCTATACGTTTTACACACAGCTGTACTTTATTATGACCTTTCTGTAAGCACTGCTTTGTAATTTTTAAATTTAAAAACATGAATAGTTTTTCCAGATGTATATTTATATAAACCTATTTTAGTTGTCTGCTCTGTAAGATGACTTTGATTTTCTTGCTGAAATGGATGGTCTCAGTGTCTTTATGATTCTCCCATCTCCCCATTTTTAGGCTGTTGCTTTTGGAAGGGGGGCCTGGATCCCCCTCCTGTTTGCTCGGTGGCAAACACATAGTATCATGGGGGTATGAAGACATGTTGCCTGCACCAGATAGCAACACTGGCTCCAGTTCTGAAAATAAAGGTAATGTAGGGGCTTTTGCTCCTGTGATTGAAATGAAGATGTGAAAAGAGTGGTTTTAGATCGTTGTGGCAAATGATTTAGATAGAACTGTGTTCCTTTTAACTAAAAGCGCTAGGTTCCTATACAGTATGTTCATTGTCTGCTTTATCAGTAAAAGTGTAAAAGCTGATACTCAGTGAGGTAAGAAAATGGATAGGTTTTGCTATCGCAAGGAAAAGGTATCATCCATATACTTTAGCCTAGGAGGCATGAATTACTTAAGTTGACTCCTGGATATTTGTGTTTGAGCCTGGGAGCCTCAAGTTGAATTTTTATATCCGTGAACAGAATATCTGGTCTTGCTGCCTGAGCCTGATGCTGTTTCCTTTAGTAATTTATTAGGACTGTTTTTGATGAACCCTCCCATCCTAAACCCCCCCCCCCCCCAAAAAAAAAGAGAGCAAGAGATTGTTCAAAGGAACATGAATCAAGTATCTCCTTTAACAGAATGGTCTGGATTAAAATGTTTTTACACTTTCACGAGTATTCCATATCAGTTTATTCTGATTTCTGTGAAAATGGCAGCAGCTCTCTTAAGTGACCTTCACTCGCCTGGCCTGTGGGATGGAGGAGGCCTCTCCATGTCGCGTGGTCGACGTACTGAGTGGTACCACGGCCCCACAGGCCAGCCTCTTCTAGGCCGTGTGTGCACTGCCGCTCCTACCTGCGGGGTTGCAGGCTTGCCAAGAGTCCACCCTGCTCGCAAACCTGTTTGCTGTTGTAACTGGTATCATGATTATATCATTAAACATTACATAACTGATGAAATAGGAATTTAAAACACCCCAGGAAATTGTTTCTAAAACATTCAGCTTTCTTATGGAAAGACTCAAAGTGAATCTCTAAGAAATTGACGTTAATTAGGTATGGGATTCAGAGCCTACTCTGCCCACCCTTTCATTTAGAACCCTTGATGGAGGCAGACTTCTGGGGCAACCAGAAGGGCATGGGGTGCAATCTAAGCAGCAGGCCACCTGTGCACCTTTCATCCCGGGTCCTGTGTCTGTTCATGTCACTGTTGAAACAAATAGTCAGGTGAGCTGGTAAGAGGAACAGGCAAGACTTTTAGCTATGATGCAACTAGAGTCCATGGGAGAAGCAAAAAAAAGCCTGCAATACCCAAGAAGTTCTTAACAGAGGCTGAAATTGACATCTTTAAATAAAACCAAACCCCTTCCTGTTCTTCTTTTACTTTCTTTAATATATCTCCCTTGGAGTAGTTTCTTACTGAGGATGATGGTGTTAAGCTGATCTACTTGTTTTTCACTCTCTTGTACCTTTAGGTTTTTTTTTTTTTGTACCTTTAGTTTTGCTTCCACCTAGAGAATCTTTTTTTTGTCTTTTTTTTTTTTTTTTGGTTTAAGATTTTATTTGAGAGAGAGAAGAGAACAAGAGAGAGCACAAGCAGGGGGAGGGGCAGAGGGAGAAGCAGGCTCCCCACTGAGCAGAGAGCCGGGTGCCGGGCTCGATCCCACATGAGCTGAAGGCAGATGCTTACCCAACTGAGCCACCCAGGTGCCCTGCGAATATTTTTCTTATAATTTTAAAAGTAATCTTATTTTTAATATGGAAACATTCGACAGATGTGGAAGTTGAGAGAATGCTTTAAGTCAACCTTATGTACTCGTCACTCAGCTTCAACAAGTATCAGCTCGGGGCCAATCTTGTTTAATCTGTCCCTTTTCCTCCCACCCCTTGTCAGACTTCTCAGAAGGCATAGAGCCTCAATCTAAAGAGGGTTGAATGAATGGATATTTATATGTTTCAAGTTAAAATATTTAAGGAGGGAAATTAATTTTAGAAATGATTACTCACAACTGATTGCTCAGAAAACAGTTAAGTTCCAGTTGTCTTGGATTAGTAGACTGAATTCTTAACAGCATACTCACTAATGAGTACTGTGGTGTGGGTTTCCTTTAATATGACATGTAGTAGACAAACAGTGAAATGATTATGAAAATACCAAAAGTTTTATAAGCTCTCTTTTTAAGACCAATTCTTTAGAAGGTAAGTTAGTAAGCCATTTAATGGTTCTGTAGACTGATACTGTTTGTTTTAGCTGGCAGAGGATATAGCTAAGGGCAAACATAGTGGCTGGATGGAAGTCCACAGAAGCATGTGGTTTGTTCATGTATTTCATTGGTATTTCAACATAATCTCATTTGCCATTTATGGAGCTTTGATTTTGTAGCCGAGAGCAAATGGGTGTTTACCTGCATTATCTCATTTAACCATCACAGCGACTCTTGATGTACATATTATCCTTCTCTTATGGACAAAGAAACTGAAGTTCAAAAAGGCCCAAGGGCAACTAGTAAGTGCCCCAAACTCTTAAAAGCTCACACCTTTTAAACTACAGAATCATTAGTGAAAGTACTGTAGTCCTAGTCATTTCAGATTAGAATTAGGAACGCATAAATTTGACATTTTTGCTGTTCAAAAAAGAAAACTTTTGGCAGGCAGGACTAGGTTCTCCTGCTATTATCTGTTTGACCTCTTTCGCTGATCTTGGTTCCTGATCCCACATGCATTTTGGATGTTTGATTTGGGGGTTAGAGGAAGTCACATTGAAGCACTTATTTTAGAGGTGGGAGATTATCTCTCACCCCACCTCCTAATGGCTTTTTCACTAGAAAAAGCACGTTTATAATTTCACTAGAAAAAGCATGTATATAATTTACCTGTGAAAAAACGATTTCAGATGCTGACTTGGGGCGCTGTCTCACGGCAGATGGTCTTTACCTGTATACTACTAACTCAGTTGGAAGAGGAGTAAGCAAATTGGGGTCTGGATTACATGGTACTCTCAGGTCAGTTGCATGGAACTTGCTGAATGATTTGGCTGGAACATTTCCTTCCTTATATAAATCTCTCTGAAGAAGACACCTAGGAGGCATATCCCCCCCCTCCCCACCCCCAAGACTGACTAGTAACTAAATAAGTCTGAAGAACTTCATGTAATTCGGGTTTTCTTGGATTAGTAGACTCTTGTTCTGTTCATGCATTTCGGCTTTGTTTTGACTCTTAAAGAGCTTGGTAGCCCTCAGGTCATTGTTTCTAGCCAGAAATTCCTCTATGATCAGAATTACTATAATATTAGTGACTTCTCCATGTTGATGAATGGACATTTTTCTAGTTAAGTTTTTTTGTACTTGGATTTCACATTGGATTAACAGTGCTTTGCGGTTGGGATATAAGATCTGTGAATTGCTGCCAAAAGAAACCACAGTTTGAGATCCTTTTATATATTTAATTAGATCTTTTCCCCAACTTTTTCTCCTCTCTAATTTGTTGTGGAAAATTAATATTTGCTGTAGGTTTTCAGTTGCAAAATGTTAATGTAATATATTTATTCTCCTTTAGATATTTTGCATAGTCATTTTTAAAAATTAGGTGGAAAATGTTTGTCTGTTGTAGCGCATTGTGTGGTTTCGAACACTGCCTGCCTACTCAGCCACTATACTTTTTCTTTTTTTTTTTTTTCCTCTGCAGAGGTTTTGTGTACTGCCGGAATGAGGAGCTGGAACCAGGATGGGTTGCTTTTGGCAGTGGTAATCTTCTCCACCGGCCTGTATCTTTTGATAATAAACCTCACTCCCTTTTCCAGGTCATTGACCAGAATACCCTTCAGGTAAAAAGAAAACCAAGATGTTGTCTTTTTATATTTTGAAGACAGTAAAGGAAGTTGCTGACCTCATCAGAAGGACTAAGAACACCGCTGATCTAGTTTCCTGCCATAGTGGCATCCTTTTAATTGTCACCATTTAGGCATTCTGTTTTCTCTGATATCTTAGAGTTTCCCCACATGATCTGTGTGAATGTGCTCTCTAAGAGTTTCTAAGGCCATCGACAAATTTTTATGATCAAAAAAAATTCTGGAGAGTCAAAGATGGTGTGTATATGTACTAGCTATCTTTGTTTGTTCTTTTGCCAGATCTATTTTGGGAAGGCATCATTTCCTTATTTGATTTGTTCTAAACAGGCTTTCGGTAGCAGTGGGAGCTTTGAGATGAGTTTGGATAAAATCATTACGTGTTAGGGATTCCGAGCTCCTCTGTAGTGCTTCCAAACCTGGCACTCATGCCAACACTTGGTGCATTACACTGCAGTCACCTGCTCTTGTCTCTTCCCCACTACCATACATGCCTTTAAGTCTGGACCCTGTCTTACCTATCTTTGTGTGCTTAGAATGTAGCACAGAGCCTAGCATTTGGTTGTTGTTAATAGAAACTGTCCTTTTTCAGTGTCTCTGTGCCGGGCCCTGGTCTAGGCAATTTACATACACTTCTCCTATCTGTGAGACAGAACGATAGCAGTTTCGTCTTACAGACAAGGCAGCTGAAGCTAGGCATATTGTAAGCACTTGGCAAGTGTTTATTGTTCAGTGAAGGAATGTAGCTCCGACATTAAGGGACTCGCCCAAGGCCACACAATAATGGCAGCATAAGAACTTGAACCCGTGGTTCTCAGCACTAGAGTTCAAGCTTTTTACATTCCACCTTCCTGCCTTTCAACCAAAGGTGAACTGCCTGGTTAGAGTTCGCATCTGGGGTGAATGCCCTGGGAGCAGTTCCAGGCAGGACTTCAGTGGGATGCTGCATCTCCTTTTGCCTGTCACTCAGCTGTGCCTTTCCTGGTGAACAGGGACTGCGTCTTATTCACTATCGTATCTCCAAAGCACACAGTAGCTGCTTAATAATTGTTAGAGGAATAAAAAGAACAAATTGACAAATAGATGCCCAGTTGACTTCATTTTTTTTTTTTTTTTTTAAGATTTTATTATTTGACAGAGCACAAGTAGGGGGAGTGGCAGGGAGAGGGAGAGGGAGGGAGAAGCAGGTTCTCCACTGAGCAGGGAGCCTGATGTGGGGCTCGATCCCAGGACCCCAGGATCATGACCTGAACTGAAGGCAGATGCTTAACCGACTGAGCCACCCAGGTGCTCCTTGACTTCATTTTTCATTGCTAATGTGGACAGATGAGGATATGTCCTATATTTATTTGAAGTAGAATTATAAGCCTGGGAATTAGATGTTAAATCATGGGACATGGTTTTTTTTTTTTTTTTTTGAGGCAATGTCCATTTCCTCTGTTTTATTGCAAAAACTTCAATTTTGTTCAAGAAAACCACGTTTTCGCTAAGTAGGTGATGTGCATTGGAGCAATTTGGGGATATCTTAGGCCAATCAGTAGCTGTCAACTTTCTAGATTTCCTGGCACTACAAGTTACAAAGTGTGGTTACAGCAACTACATTACTTTTTAACTTTTGAAATAGATAAAACAAGTCTGGAGAAAAGTTCATATGAAATGAGTTCAAGGGTCAGAAGTAACCTTAGGAAAATGAGTGACTCTCCTCGAGAGCTGGAGTAACTGAAAGTGGTTCTTACTGTTCTCAAAGGCATCTGACCTCTAATTTTTATTTTGGGATTTTCATTTCTCCTACCCTCAGCATTTTTGAAAAACCTAGTCAGCAGTTTTTTGGGTCCCCATTTTCTCTCATTCTAAGGGCTTTTCTCTTGCAGAAAAAATGAGTATGTAACTACACGTTTAATGTGAAATCTTGCAAAGCTCATTCGTTACACTGAAACTGAAGGATAGTTAGTATTAGAAACACATGCCTTCGTGTCTGATACAGAGAATCGGTGTTTGTCGTTTTCCTCCCAGTGGACTTGGTGCATCTCACTAAGCCCGCATGTGCTGGGTTCGGGTCTTGCGTGTGCCTTCACTTGTTTACTTTCTCCTTCCCCTTCTCTCCCTCCTCTGCCTTCCCTCTTCCTTCTGCCCTCTTTTTCACTTCCTTCCATATTTATTGAATAACTGAGTTAGACTCTGAATTTAGTGCTGGGATATAAAAGTAAATAAGATATAGTCCCTGTCCTTTTTTAAATATAATTAATAGTCTGAAATTTTTTTTCAGAGGAATAAGGAAAACTTAGGACATTTCAGCAAGTACTATTTCTCTAAAGCTTTGTCTTTAATATTTGATAAAACACACCTGCTTAGCAGATTTGGATATTTTTAGCTTTTATCTGTCGCATGGCCCATTGAATGAATTTTTATATTTCTGTCATATAATTTTCATCTCTTAGAGATAGCAGTTTTATTTTGACCAGGAAGCCTATTGGATTCTGATCTTGGACTTAATAGCATTAGTGATTAACTGATAGAATTAACCAGAAATTGTATGTCACCCTAATGATGTTTTCTTCCCTTTCATGTCCAGGTGTGCCAGATGGTGCCAATGCCAGCCAATCATCTCCCTGTTGGCAGCACCATGAGCACTGTGCACCTTTCTTCAGATGGTACTTACTTCTATTGGATCTGGTCTCCTGCCAGTCTGAATGAGAAAACACCTAAGGGACATTCTGTCTTCATGGACATTTTTGAACTTGTGGTAAGATTCACTTTCTCATTTTGTATCTTTGCAGAGAAATTTCCATTTGCTCTCTTTGTATTGGTTTACAAAGGACCCAAGAAAGTTGGAGTATGTACAGTGTGTCCACTCTTGCCTCAAAATTGGCTTTTCTTTTGGATTTCTTTGAAGGTTTCTTTGTTTGGAGTTGTATGACACAGATAAAGCCAAGCTTTCTGAAGGTTAATCTGGCAACAGAGTGCAGATAGTAATAGTTAATGTGTAGACGGTGGAATTTTTTTTTTTTTTAAAGATTTTATTTATTTATTTGACAGAGAGACACAGCGAGAGAGGGAACACAAGCAGGGGGAGTGGGAGAGGGAGAAGCAGGCTTCCCGCCGAGCAGGGAGCCCAATGCGGGGCTTGATCCCAGGACCCTGGGATCATGACCTGAGCCGAAGGCAGCCACTAACGACTGAGCCACCCAGGCGCCCCTAGACAGTGGAATTTTTAAGTAGAAATGCTCATGGGGCTTGTTGGAAACTTGGAACTAAATTGCAATGGCAAGATTGGAACTATAGTAGATATTGGGAGTCTCTGAGAGTGAGGACAATTAAAATCATGAGAAGGCATTCATTCAGTAGATACTAGCTGTCTACTGTGAGTCAGGCAGTGTTGTCTTTAGGTGGTGGGAATACAATGATGGGCAAGGTGAGCAGGAACCTTGCTCTAATGGAGCTTGTATTCTGCCTGGTGGGTGGGTTGGAGCGGGTAGTTGTGGAGTGACAAAAATTTAACCATAAAGAAGTGAGCAAATAAGCAGATTAGATGATTTTAGGTAGCGAAGGAAAAGTCGTAGTTAACCAGATGAAGAAGTTGGGGAATGGGGAGAGTAGAACATTCTAGGAAGAAGAGACTACAGGTGCAGAGGCCCTGTGGCAGGAGTAAGCATGTGTGTTTAGGAAATGACAGTGGGCCAGAGTGGCTGGAATACAGAGGAGAGAGCTTAGTGTAAGAAGACAGTAGGAGCCATGGAGTCTGGAATTGCACTTGTCTACTGTGGTAGCCCGTAGCCACATGTGGCTACTTAAATTTAAATTAGAATTAAATAAAATTAAAACTTCAGTTGCTCACTCACATTAGCCACGCTTCAAGTGCTCAGTAGCCACATGTGACTGGCTTCTGTATTAAACATCAAAGATCTAGAACATTTCCATTGTTGGAGACCTGTAAAAGAAAAAAATTGCCCCAAGCCAATCTGTGACAAAACATTTTTTAATGATGTAATTTACAGCCTCCTTCTGGGAAGAAATTCATAATCCTGGGGAAAAAAACCCACTGAAGTAATTTTTGAATAAATTTTAGTAGTATTTTTTTTTTCTTTTTTAAATTTTAGTAGTATTTAAACTTCTTCTGGGAAACCTGTCACTTATCCGCCAGTTAACTATCAATCAGGAGTCTAATATCATAAAGTACATTCTCTTCTTTTTCTATCTAGTTTCTCAATTTAATCATCTTTTTTATAAGATGTTCCAGCCACAGTGAGTCTTTGAATTGGTCTGCTGGAGATTGTACTACTTGAACATGTGTTCATAATTGTCAGAAAAGCTTGTTGTTGTTGTTTTTAACAGACTTCCCAGCTGGCTAAATGATCTAGGTCTTTATCCTAGGTATAATGGGAAAACATTAAAGAAATTTCCCTTTCTCTGATATGCTTGTTATGTTAAAAGAAAAAACTATCAAAGAAATACATGAACATGGACCAAAGCTTCAGGTAGCACATCCAGGCTCCTCATGAAAAGTGAGAGCCCCTCACCCTGGTCGCTGGCTGCTTCTCGTAGGCGCTCACTTTCATGGTTTCCACTTTTCCTTCTTCTGGTGGTTTCCTTCATTTCTCTAATCAAAAAACTTATATTGCTGTTTTTTGATTTATACTCCGTATATTTCGTGTTATTTTTCTCCTTGCGATAGACAAGGATTTGGTCTAATTCCTACTCTTTTCTTCTTCCTCATAATGCATTTATTTTATTTTTAATTCCTCTTTTGGTTATCTTTGTAACTTGCAATGAAACCTGTATTTCTTGTTCCTCAGCTCTAGGCTGCATCTCTTATTCCTCTTCTTTAGGAGATGGGGTAGTGTCCCTTCCTGTCTCTCAGTGTGGGGCAAGCCTAGACTTGAAGTGCATGTATGTTTAGGGGAAAACCAAGAGGAAGAGAGATGAGTCACCCCTACCAACCTGAGAGAGTCTTGGGAATTGGAGGCATGAGGTGTGGTGTAGAGCCATGGTGAGAGGTGTAGAGGCTGAAAGTTACTAATAGAACTGTCCTCCCCTTTGCTGATGTACACATTTGTACTCAGATACTGGCTGCCTGGGTGAAAGACTGGACTTTATTTTCTGAAGAAACTGAATGACTCTGGAAAAAAGATTTCTGTGTATGGACATTGGGGTTCATTTAAGTAAAAGGCTTGCTGCCCCTAGTGAATCACCCACAAGAAGTGAGGTCTTCCGGTAAGCAAGCCTCAACCATGTGCACAGCATTCCTGATTAGTGCTGAACTGTTTAAAAAAAGAGCAGATACCAAAAAACAAAACAATAGAAAACAAAAAGACCCACAACCCAGAAACAAAACAAAAAAACCCCAACCCAACAAAACCCCAAACTTTGGAGAGGTATGTGCGGAGGGAAGGAGGAATAGATTATAAGTATTTTGCCAACATTTTTTTTTTAATTATTGAAGCCAGGTGATGGGTGCATGGGGGAGCTCGTTATTATTCTTTTGTATACATTTAAAATACCATATTAAAAATTTTTTTTAAAAAAGACAACCAAGGATCTCTAGACCAATGAGGAAATCCTCCAATATGAAAATTAAAAATCAGAAAAACAGCCAATAGCAGTAGAATAAAACTTTGTAAACACTAACTATATGAGCTCTGAGAAGATCTTGCATTCATACAACAACACAGGAGGTCATGAGAAAAGATTAGAGAATGAGCAAGAGCTCCTGGAAATTAAGACTATGGTTGTCAACATTGAAAAAATGGTTAAAGATAAGAAATCTCCCAGAAAGTAGGACAGAGTAGAATAAAGAACAGTAAATATGAGAGAAGAGATTTAAAAAAAAAAAAATGTAAGGCGCAATCTATCTAAAGTCATAGTAATAGGATTTCCAAAAAGAGAACAGAAAACAAAGAGGATGGCATGATCAAAGCACGAATATAAGAGAAACAGACTAAAGGACCCTGGTGTCTAGATTAACTGGTATCTGACACAGCGAACGAAAAATGCCCACACGGTGGCACATCATCCTGAAATTTCAGATGATCAGGAGTAAAGAGAAGGTTCTGAAGCTTCTAGAGATAAAATCCTTTACAAACGAGGAATAAGGAAAGCCCCATCCTATTCAGTAGCATTAATGGATACACAAACAGAGTAGTGCTGTCAGAATTCTGAGGGAAACTGATTTCCAGCCCAGAAGTTAGTCATCCAAAGGGTCCATCAAGTGTAAAGACAACAAAGATATTTTTAGACATACAGTCATACAATCAAAAGCCCATACCTGCCCTGGAGGAAATAGAACAACTAAAATAGCCTCTATCAGTGGCATGAAATGAAAAGTTGGGGCTGAAGGAACCTGCGTTAGATTACAAGAACAACCTTTGAATCATTTTTGGAGTCTGAATCAAACCATTAAACGTTTTAGTGACAGTTTGGAATTTGAATATAAAATGAATATTAAATGAAACCAAGGGATTATTTTTATTTATTTATTAAGATTTTATTTATTTGAGAGAGAGCATGAGAGGGGGGAGGGTCAGAGGGAGAAGCAGACTCCCCGCCGAGCAGGGAGCCCGATGCGGGACTCGATCCCGGGACTCCAGGATCATGACCTGAGCCGAAGGCAGTCGCTTAAGCAACTGAGCCACCCAGGCGCCCCCAAGGGATTATTTTTAATTTCTTTTTAAAGTATGTGAATTGTGGTTCTATAAGAATGTCCACATTTTTAGAGATGTGTAGTGAAGTATTCAGAAGTGAAATTACATGTCAGATCTGCTTTAAAAAATTATTTTTAAATATATATTTAAGATTTTATTTATTCATTTGAGAGAGAGTATAAGCAGGGGGAGAGGCAGAGGCAGAGGGAGAAGCAGCCTCCCCGCTGAGCAAGGAGCCCGACGTGGAGCTCGATCCCAGGACCTGGAGATCATGACTTGAGCTGAAGGCAGATGCTCAACCATCTGAGCCACTCAGGCACCCCCTGGGATATGCTTTAAAACGCTTGAGCAAAAAAAGTGATAGGTCAAACCGGTGTAGCAATATCTGGGTTATAGTTGAATCTGGAAGGAAGTTCATTAGACTATTCTCTATTTTTATATGTTTGAAATTTTTCATCAAATAAATTAAGCATCACTAGCCACTAGTTTAGCAGCTTCTAAAATGCTGACTTGGGAAGCTAAACACAGATCTCTGGCTTATTGCTTCTGGTACGTCTGTGGAATGGAACACTGTACAGCCATTAAAAAGTATGAGGCAGATCTGCATAGACCAAGTAGATTAATTGCCGAGTTACATTTAGTACAAAAAGCTAGGTTCAGAATACTGTATTCACTACCTGTTGTGTAATAAAAGTTGGGGTGGGGTGGCGGTTCTTTCTGCAGTTGTCGTCCTCCATTAACAGCTTTCCTTTCAACAGTTCATTCACCACCGCATGCAAATACATTAGAAGAGATCCTGTCCTGTAGGGAAAGAAAAACAACTCCCTTGACCCATACCCACCTCCACTCTCCTATCTTTGGCTTCCCTTTATAGCACTACTTTTTTTTTTTTTAAATTTTTTTATTGTTCTGTTAATCCCCATACATTACATCATTAGTTTTAGATATAGTGTTCCATGATTCATTGTTTGTGCATAACACCCAGTGCTCCATGCAGAACGTGCCCTCCTCAATACCCATCACCAGGCTAACCCATCCTCCCAACCCCCTCCCCTCTAGATCCCTCAGTTTGTTTTTCAGAGCCCATCGTCTCTCATGGTTCTTCTCCCCCTCCGATTTCCCCCCCTTCATTCTTCCCCTCCTGCTACATTTTTCTTCTTCTTTTTTTCTTTCTTAACATATATTGCATTATTTGTTTCAGAGGTACAGATCTGAGATTCAACAGTCTTGCACAATTCACAGCTATAGCACTACTTTTGAAAGAGTTTATTCTTACTGTTTTTATGTCCTTTCCTTCCATTCTGTCTTGAGCCTGCTCCAGTCAGTCTTGTATCCTCACCCCTCGCCACCAGAACAGCTAGCTCTTCATGTCTGCCAGGGACTTGCACCTGACTGAGTTCAAGGTCAACTTCCTTGTCTTTTTACTTGACCTTTTAGCAGTATTTAATGTGGCTTATCATGCCCCCATTTTGAAACTGTTTCACTTGGCTTGTGGGACCTCCCATAGGACTTCTGCCACTGGTTGTTCCTGCTCAGGCCCATCTTCCCTACCTCTCAACAATTACGTGCTTCCGGACCCTATTTCCAGGATGCTTTCCGTCGCTGTCTGCTCTTACTCCCTGGCTGGTCTCCTACTGTCATGTAGCTTTAAACACCTCCGGGTACTGATGGTGCTCGAATCTGCTCGCCAGAACCTGTCCCCAGAGCTCTGGCTGCGTATCGACGTGGGTGTGATTTGTATGTGCACAGGGTATGAGACTTTTCCAGTTGGAAGTCTCATCATCACTGCAAGCTAAATGTGCCCCCAGCCATACTCTTGATTTTACCCCAGAGCTTCTCTTCCTGGAAGCTGTCCCTTCTCAGTTGATGGCGTCTGTGTCCTTCTAGTGCTGGCCAGAGACCTTTAGTGTTATTTTATTTTTACTTTTTAAAGATTTTATTTGAGAGAGCATGAGTGCGGGGAGGGGCAGAGGGAAAAGCAGACTCCCTGGTGAGCACAGAGTCCAACTGACTGACCGTGGGACTCAATCCCAGGACCCCCAGGATCATGACCTGGGCCAAAGTCAGATGCTTAACCAGCTGAGCCACACAGGTGCTCAAGACCTTTAGTGTTACTCTTGAATCCTTTTTTCCCCCTCCCAAATTCCATGTCTAGTCAGCAAATGCTGCCTGCTCCACCTCCAAGGTGGGCCCCCTCTTCACCTCCTATAGTCTGCACCTGCAGCTCTCCGTCTCACACACTGCTCTAGCCACAGCCGGCCTCCTTGCTCACCTGCACACACACCTTGGGGCTGTCGTGCTGGGCTGACCTCTCCCAGATAACCATGTGACTTGTTTTCACTTTTTTTAGGTCTCTGCTCCAATAAGCACCTTATTAAAAAGACCTTTCTTACCATTCTATAGAAAACATTTTATATGTGGGGCACCTGGGTGGCTCAGTTGGTTAAGTGATTCATGATTTTAGCTCAAGTCATGATCTCTGGGTCATGAGATCAAGCCCCACGCTAGACTCTGCACGCAGGGTGCTGAGTTTGCCTGAGATCCTCTCCCCTTCTCCCTCTGCCCTTCCCCGCCACCCCTTGATTTCTGCCCCCCCCACACACACTCTCACACTCACTCATGCATGCACTTGCTCTCTCTAAATAAAATAGAAATTATGAAATTTACATGAAATTAAATCCCATCCCTTTTACCCTGCTTTATTTTTCTTTATAACTCATTACTATCCATTTATTTGCTTATCTGTTGACTGTCTGCTTGGCCTAGAATGTCAGCTCCAGGAGGACAGGGATTTGGGTCTCTTTTGTTGGCTGTTGTGTCCCCAGCACCTGGAATAATGCTTGGCACACAGTAGATATTTATAAAATATTCGTTGGATGAATGGAAGCATCAGAAATTGGTTGCCTCAGGGCACCTGGGTGGCTCAGTTGGTTAAACATCTGACTTCCCCATCGGTCATGATCCTGGGGGTCCTGGGATTGAGTCCCATGTCGGTTTCCCCACTCTCCTTCTCCCTCTCCCTCTGCCCCTTCCCTGTTCATGCTCTCTCTCTCTCAAAATCTTAAAAAAAAAAAAAAAAAAAAAAAAAAAAGTTGCCTGTAGCAAGGCTTGCTTTCTGTCATCTTTTTGTTTTAAAAGTTTAAAAATGGGCTTAAAAATTTTAAGTAAATTTTTAGTAATCTTTATGTCAGTGTGGGGCTTGAACCCCTGACCCCAAGATCAAAAGTCGCATGCTCCAGGGATGCCTGGGTGGCTCAGTTGGTTAAGCGTCTGCCTTCGGCTCAGGTCATGATCTCAGGGTCCTGGGATCGAGTCCCGCATCGGGCTCCCTGCTGAGTTGGGAGTCTGTTTCTCCCTCTCCTGCTGCTGCTCACCCTGCTTGTGCTCTCTCTGACAAATAAAAAAAATCTTAAAAAACAAAAAAAGTTGCATGCTCCACTGACTGAGCCAGCCAGGTGCCCCTCAAGTAAATTTTTATAAAAAGGAGAACTTGGTTAATAGCACTGAATTCTGTTGAGAAGTCAAGACTGAAGCTGGAAGAGGTTGTTGAATGGAGAATATGGAGGCCATGGGTAGTAGCCTTAGTAAGAGAAGTTGTGGGGACTGGGAGGGGTGAAGGAAGGTGGAGTTGGTCGAGTGTGGTGAAGAGGGTAAGATGAGAAGAAGAGCGAGTGTGGTGAAGAGGGTAAGATGAGAAGAAGAGCAATTCTCTCCAGAGGTTTGTCATGAACAAAAGGAGAGAAAGGAGAGGGAGGTAGTGGAGTAGACTGTGGGGATGTTGAAGTATTTTTAACTTTGTTTTTAAAATTTATCTTATTTTTAAAAATTTTTTAAAGATTTTATTTGACAGAGAGACAGCGAGAGAGGGAACACAAGCAGGGGGAGAGGGAGAAGCAGGCTTCCTGCTGAGCAGAGAGCCTGATGTGGGGCTTGATCCCAGGACCCTGGGATCATGACCTGAGCTGAAGGCAGTTGCTTAATGACTGAGCCACCTAGGCACCCTGTTTTTAAAATTTTAAATTATTGAACAGATAATAAAGTCATCTTCAAAATTGACAAATTACAGGTCTTAGCCGTAGCCCTCTGATGAACTGCCCTGGCCAAACCAGACAAAAAACCTTATCTATAAGATGAGGGCTTTCAAGTAGATGATTCAAAGGGTTCTATCCCTGAAATTCTCCACTCCCCCAGCTTTACTGAAGTATTGCTGACAAATACGTTTTTAAGGTGATGATTGGACGTATGTGTATATTGTGAAATGATTGCCATAATCAATTTCGTTAATATCCGTCACCTATGTTTACCACATTCGTGTCTGCATGTATGGTAACATTTAAGATATGCTCTTAGTACCTTTTAAGTACACATTGAGATTAGCTATAGTCACCATGCTAGACATTAGATCCCCAGAGCTTACTCATTTTCTAACTGAGAGTTTGTACTCTTTGACCGACATCCCCCATCTCTCTAATCCCACAGCCTTTTGCAACCACAGTTTTTTCTGTTTCTGTGAGTTTGACTTTTTTTATCTTCCAAAGTGAGATCATACAGTATTTGTCTTTCTCAGTCTGATTTATTCACTTAGTATAATACTCTCAAGGCTCATCCATGTTTTTTTTTTTTTTTTTTAAAGATTTTATTTATTTATTTATTGACAGTGAGAGAGAGAGACAGCGTGAGAGGGAACACAAGCAGGGGGAGTGGGAGAGGGAGAAGCAGGCTTCTGGCCGAGCAGGGAGCCTGACGCGGGACTCGATCCCAGGACCCTGGGATCATGACCTGAGCTGAAAGCAGTTGCTTAACCAACTGAGCCACCCAGGCGCCCAGGGCCCATCCATGTTGTCCCAAGTGGCAGGGTTTCCTTTTTTAAAAGGCTGAATACTAAAATTCTTTACTTTTCTGATTCATGAAAAATTTTGGTTTCTAAATATAAATATTTGCTACTTAGATGTGGCTAATGATAGTTATTGGAAAGAATTAGGTTTATTATGAATTATGGTTTCACCCAGATACTTGGAAGTACTGATAAATTTCTCTCCAAATTTAGTGATGGTTACATTGTTTTGAATACTTTTTAATAATCTATTTACATAGTTATAAAAATTCAAAAGATACAAAAGTCTCTCACCTACCTGCCTCCTAATTCATTTTCTTCCCTCCCCAGGGGCAAATAATGTTAACACTTTCTTCTGTATTCTTCCTAAAATGAACATGTACAAATACACATGTACAGTTTTTTCCTTTTCTGTTTTTACACAAATAGTAATTTGTTATACCTTTTTTTAAAAGTAAGCTCTGTGCCAGCATGGGCCTTGAACTCAAGACCCCGAGATCAAAAGTCGCATGCCCTACCAACTGAGCCAGCCAGCCACCGCCTCCCTTTAAAAAAAAAAACAACTCTGTGACCATGTGGGGCTTGAACTCACAACCCCGAGGTCAAGAGTCACATGTTATACACATTGTGTACCTCATGCAAATGAGTAGTGGTGGTGATGGGTAAGGTCAGATAGGTAGCTGGGGCCATTTCATGTAGGGCCTTGCAAGGTATTTGGATTTTATTCCAGGGGACATGGGGAGCTCTTAGAGCGTTTTAAGCAGGATCTGGTTTTAATAGTTCATGGCAGCTTTTGGGTCAAGAATAAAGCAAGATTTAAAGATTCTTAAAGAGACTAAATAGCTATAGAAGAGACCATATGTTAGTTTTACAATCAGGAAAGAAATTAAACATATATATTTTTTGAGAGAGCGTGAGCGCAGGGTTGGGGGGAGGGAGAGCGAGAATCTCAAGCAGAGTCCATGCCCAGCACGGAGCCCCACATGGGACTTGATCTCACAACCCTACGTGACCCAAGCTGAAATCAAGAGTTGGGCACTTGATTGACTGAGCCACCCATGCTCCCCCCCAGAAATTAAATATTAAAAAACTATTTTTGGCACCTCAAATACCATCAGCTTCTTCCGTTGTCATTTCTTATGAAAAATCAGCTGAGTTTGATCTACAAAATAGGTGTATTGGTACTTAGGATTGAGGGAAAACTAAAGGATTGAAGGCTGGCTAAAATGAATAGGTAATCAGAGCAGGATCTAACTGGCTGTGCTGGTCTCTCCAAATGATTTCTGATTAACTCAGAATGGAGTAGAGAAGTAATCATTATATAAGGTCGACTTTAGGCATATAATTAGGAGTACAACGTAAAGGGAATGTAGAGAATACCCTGTCTGACTAACTATTAATATGAAACAATCTCTGAGTCTGGGGGTATTTCAGTTATCTTCTCAACAAACGATCTCAAAACTAAGTGACTCCAAGCAGTAATGACTTAGAGGTTGGTGGGGCTCAGTTGTGTGGCAGTTCTTCTCTGTGTGGTGAAGCTAAGGTCACCCCTGCAGCTTCATTCAGCTTGGAGCTTGATTGGGGCTGTAATAGTCAAGACCGCCTCTCATTCTCTGGCTTTTCAAGAGCACAAGTGCTCCTCAAGGCTCTGCTTGCATCATGCTTTCTGATGGCCAAGGCCAGAGTCCGTGTGTGAGGGAACTAAACGAGGGCATGACTTCAGGATGCATCATTCCCTGGGGCCACCAGTGTGATAGCCTGCCACTTGGAGTCACAGGCTTTTGAAATTTTAAGACACTTAGACTCTGGCCTTTAAGACTGCAGTATAACGGAATCTTCTATAACTCCTTTTTTACATTTTCAGTGCATAGTTTTTACATCTTCTGTTTTGTTCTGAGGTCTTCCTGCCTATACATACTCTCTATAAACTGCTATTCTTTAGATAGATTCAGTGATCATCTTATTGCTATTTTGTCCTCTTTATGTCCCTTCTTAAACATATGGTCAGCATAGTAATGGACACTCTATGTCCCTTCTCTTTTCCCCACAGGTTTATTATTTCCTTTAAATTATGATCTGGATGACTGAGATGCCCTCCATTCATCAGTATTAATCCAGTACCTACTACGTCTCTTTGTCTGGGTAGCAGGGTAACAGGCCTTTGTTTTAAAGGAGCTCACATTAGGGTAGGGAGTTAGTAAGAACAAAACCATTTCAGCTAGCGATAAATAAAAGAGGCGAGAAAATAAAACAGGATGATGTGATAGTGAGTGGGGCGGAGGTGGGGAGCTACTTTAGTTCACCCGACAGATCCGGTCTTTCTAAGGAAGGACATTGGAGCTGAGACCTGAATGATAAGCAGCCATCCATCCTGACGGATAGGGTGACCAACCATCCCAGTTTACCTGGGGCTGAGATTTCTCCGGTCATGGGACTCTTGGTGCTACAACCAGGACAGGCCTGGGCAAACTGGAATAGTTGTTTAATCCAGGAAGAGGGAACAGCAAGTCACAAGGCCTGGAGTTAGGAGGAAGCTTGGCATTTTGGAGGTGTGACAGAAGGCCAGCGCGGCCTAACACATAGAAGGGGTGAACAGAAGCCGGCGAGGCTGGGAAGTCCATGGAGGATGGACCGTGTGGGCCTTAACAGTAGTTTGGGTTTAAGTGTCTTGGAAGGCCACTGCAGGGTTCTGAGACCAGAGGGACATGGTTTTGTTTATGTTAGTGAATGATCATTGGCTGGTGTGCAGAGAGGAGAGCATGAGGCTGTCAGGGTAGCAACGGGAGGCCAGTTAACAGGCTGGTTCAGTGCTCAGGCTTAAGAGGATGGTGTCCTGTGCTGGGAGGCAGCCAGGAGGGAAGCTTCTTGGCACTACTAACTCGCTGCTGCTTACTCCTCTTAGGCTCTTTCCCTCCTTTCTAGATCAGTCGCTTTTCCATCCTGAAGAGCTTCTCTGCCAAGTAGAGGTTCCCAGATTTACCACTCTGTGCACCAAACCGCAGCCCTCTTAGCTTCTCCACCCTCCCCACCCCCCCACCCCATGCTGTATCAGCTGCTTGGTGTTTTCACAGTACTTGAACACAATGGCATAGTTTTTTTTAAGGTCTCCATTGATTGTTCTCATGGGGCTGGATTGGGTAATGCTTTGAATGCCGAGCTTAGAGTGGTTGATTTTTATCTTGGATGCCTTTGAAGGGTTCTTCCTAGAGTTGTGGGACATAAATAGAGCTATGCTTGGTAAAGGTTGCTCTAGCCTGAGGGTGGGGGAGGGAGAACGATGTGGATGTGTTACATTTTAGGCGATAGTAGGCTATTCGAGAGGAAATGCCGGGGAGTGGGAGGCAGTCAGAGAGGGTGGGACTGGATCTCAGTAGCAAGGATGGGTCTGTTTATAGGAACGTGGGAGTCACACCATGAAGAGGTGGGATTAGATTCAAGTGAGGACGCTGGTTTGTTTATTCAGCAAGGCATCAAGTATTTATTGCTGTCCCTTGAGTGCTGAGGATGTTATGGTGAATGAGGCAGGCAGAGTCCCTGTTCTCGGGGAGCTGGCATTCCTTCTGGGTGGGGGAGGTAGAAGAGCAAACAGTAAATGAATTAATGAATAAGATAACTTGAGAGAACAGTAAGCGCTGTTTGGGTAACAGAACAGGGTGATGTGCTCTGGCTTGGGGAGGGGTGGAGGAGATTCTTCTTTAGATTGGTAGTCAGGAAGGTCTCTTTGAGAAGGTGATATTCTACCTGAGACCTGAATGATCGGAAAGAGCCAGCCATGGGAAGATCTACGGACAGATTGTTCCAGGCAGAGGTCTTAGACACCAGAGGCTGGGTCTAATCCTAGGCAAGCTTCTGTTTAAGTAAGTGGAGATGTGGAACCAAAAAATATGAGAGCAAGGAGGACAGGGACTGTGTTGGTTTGCTCTCTAGCAGAGTACCTTACACGGAAGTAAGGGTTCGTATTAAAAAGACATAAACCAGGATTGTGTTCTACCAAAACTGAGGAAAGAGAACCCCTAGAAGGCTGGCAGCCATGGCAGAGCCCATATGGAAGATAAGGAAGAGGTAGATGGTTTTGGTTTCAGGTTATGCGTAGACCATCAAGGACGTCCACTTGTTAGAGGGGGTGGAGTTAAGTGCCTCTAACGGGGGAAGAAATAGGGGCAAGGAAATAGAAATAGCATTTTTGGACTCCCCAAGAAATCCTTTCTCTTCTCACTTGTGAATGTGTCATAAAAGTCTCCCCAACTATGTGCAGCCCTCTCTGGGACCTTTCCTGGCTGCGCTGCTGAATTTGCTTGCTTTTTCTTCTTCTCTGTTACCAACCTTTCACATTGGACTCCTTTGCTTTTTATTTGCTTCTGTTAAGCCTTGCCTCTCTGCACTCGTATTCCCTCTTGTCTCTGTACCTCACAGCAGCAGGCCAGTCCCACTTGCCTTTGCTGGTGGCACCAGTTTCTGAGGCTCTAGCCAGATCCAGGAGCTTGGGTCTAGGAGGGGGCAGGGAGATGCAGAAGCTGCATGAGATGTAATTTGAGACATTTCACCAGCGAATGGAAGTGGAGAAAAGGGAGGGTGCTTCAGTGGGCCACCAAAGTCTTGTTGAAGGTCTGTGTATACTTGAAACCAGCAAGAAGGAAGACATAAGGGAGACTGACGGTAACGGGGCAGAAGGGAGTTAATTAAGGGAGCAGTTAGGAGGCAGAAGCGGAAGAGTTAACCTTAAACTGCAGGACGTAGATGCACTTCTTCCTCTGAATTAAGAGGAAAGGAAGGATAAATGAGGCTGAATACAAAGATACTTGAGTTGGAGGAGAAAGGAGTGGGAGCAGCTTCCAGTAAGAGGTCTGGATCTTTTTAGCAAGAAAGACCTGCTAGGTGCTCTGCTTAAAGTCAAGCTCGAAATTGAAGGAATTTTGGAATCCCCACTGCAGAGATTCTGCTGGGGAATCAAGTGTTGAAGGAAGAACTGCCGAGCACCAGCAAGGATCCAGCTGATGTTGGCATGTATTTTTAGCAGACAAAGTCTGCCCTTCTCCAGGATTGCTGTTCCAGTGCCCAAGCAGCTGGGGCTAATGTTAACTGCTGTCAATACAGAATTTGGATTTTAGCCACTAATTATATTTCAAGAAGACATTATCTTCCTAGTTGTACTTAATAGTAAATCAAAAATGGATTGATTTGTTTTCCTCTCATCTTACTTGTACCTGTCAGAAGCTTGTAATTAGTGAGAGCTGCCTGTGGAATTCAATATAAGGAATTTTAATCAACAGCCTTTTGTAGAACCTATTAAACTTGGCTCGCTAAAAGAAATAAAAATTAAAAAATAAAAAAACTTGGCTCGCTGCTTTTAGAATCTATGCTGTTAGGAAAAATGAAAGCTCAAACTTGCCTTTCTTTTGTTCTCAGTAGTTTCTGTAGAACACTTAAGTTTTGAGGTGTACATCTACTCAGGTGCAGTTTTTGGAAATGCTTTTAAGCAACCAGATCACAATGATACAATTTTTGACTAGAAATCTGCTGACTTGGTAGAAACCAGTATCACTGAAGGACGACCTGTTTTTCTTTAAATGCTAGGTTGAAAATGGTGTATTTGTAGCCAATCCACTTCAGGAACGCACAATTCTAATGAGAAAAGAGGGCGAATCTGCAAAAAGCATTAATGAGATGCTTCTGAGCAGACTTTCCCGCTACAGAGCTTCCCCGTCCGCCACGCTGGCCGCCCTCACTGGCTCTACGATCTCCAACACCCTGAAAGAGGACCAAGCAGGTATGCCGCCCTTTGCTCACTCTATCGGTTTACCTTGTGTACTCCGTTCAGCTACGTATATATTTTTTAAGACTTTCTCTTTTGGAGCAGTTTTAGGTTCATAGCAAAATTGAGAGGAAGGTAGAGAAATTTCCCATAAACCTCCTGCCCCCGACGCATGCACAGCCCTCCCCATTATCCAGAGGTGGTACATTTGTTGCAACTGGTGAACCTACATTAACATAACATTATCACCCGAAGTCCGGAGTTTACTCTTGGTGGTGTGCATTCTGTGGGTTTGGACAAATCCATGATGACAGGTCTTCATCATTATGGTATCGTACAGAGTAGTTTTACTGCCCTAGAAATCCTTCGTGTTCTAGCTATTTATCCCTCCTTCCCCCAATCCCTGGCCACCACTGATCTTTTTATTGTCCTCCTAGTGTTGCCTCTTCCAGAATGCCCTATAGTTGGGAATCATTTGTAGCCTTTTCAGATTGGCTTCTCTCACTTAGTAATCTGCATTTAAGTTTCCTCCATGTCTGTTCATGGCTTGATACATTCAGTTTGTGGTTAGTGAGACCTGCCTCTGGAATTTGGGCAGTACTTTTTTTTTTTTTTAAGTTTATTTATTTTTAGTAATCTCTACACCCAATGTGGGGCTTGAACGCACAACTCCAAGACCAAGAGCGCGTGCTCCTCTGACTGAGCCAGGCAGGCGCCCCTCAGGCAGTACTTTTTATTGAGTGCTTATGGTTTGCCATACAAAGCACGTGCCTTTATGCATAGTTCACCTTTTTATCTCCTTCTGGTCATCCATTTTTTTTTTTTTTAATTCCAAACCAATACATGTTGGCTATAGACATGAACTGGCATGAATCTATAATAATTCAAAACAGCTCTGTCTTTAACTGTAAATACCGTATCATTATTGTTAATGTAAATTGATTTCATGTTTAGCATATGCTTCATAAATGTAAAAAATTCATGTTTAGCATTGTCTTCACTAAATGCAATCTTGGCCAAGCAAATGAGAGGCAAACCTTCCACAACGGAGGTTGCTTTTTCTAGAATTTATCATTTAGTATTTGCACTTTAATATTTTAAAATAGATAATGCATTTACAGAGTTTGAAAGTAGAAACAATGTAAAAAAGTACTCTCACATCTTGGCATATTATTCATTTTGCCCCCACACTGCCTCCTATAGGTAATTATATTTATTAGTTTTTATTTAACCTTACAGAATTTCTTTATGCAAACACAATTAAAGATAAATTTATGTGTTCTTATTTTCCTTCTTTTTTAAATAAAAGGTAGCCTACCAAACATGCTGTTCTGTCCTTTGAAAGCAAGAGTTCTCAACTGAGATAAACCCTTAAGAGGCTCATGAACATACTCCCCAAAGCTTTATACATCTTAAGTGTATCCATCCTGATTTTCACCAAACTTTCAAGGCCACCTATGACCAAAAAAAGGTTAAGAACCATTATTCTTGATGAGTTTGCAGATTACACCAACTATGTGACTGTATAACAAATCATGAACTGTAGTAAAAGATAAGGCTAGAAAATATGCCATATAGAAAAATGCATCTGAATTAATAGATGTTTAACGAATTTAATGCAGTTTTATGCTTTAATCCTTTCATATACTGAAAGGTTGGGAAGAGAAAATATTTGTGATTAATTAATATCAAAATATTTATTAGTTCATATTAGAACTTAAGGATAGAATTTTATTTTTATGGATCTCTATCAAATATAAGTGAGGAAATTATTAATAATTGTGCTAACTTGGGTATATGGATAATTTGAATGGTAGAAATACTTTGTAGAGGATGGTCCTTTTACGAAAATAAACAGCTTCCTGACAAGCTGAAGGCTTGATCTGGGTTTATCCCTTGGGAGAAAACTAAATCCTACCCTGAACAATAGAAGTACTAAAGGAATCTTTGTTGGAGAAGGAAATATGGGTGAAATCAGAGAGAGAGCTCAAAAGGCAAGGGTATATTTAGAACTCTGTGAAAACTGATATTGTATTCGAAACATGTGAGCTCATACTTTTATATACATTCTCTGCACATTCAGTAACATGATGTTGCTACATAAAAATTCACCAGTTATTAGACTAAGTGACTTTTGACAATTCAGCGTTCAAAGGGTCTAGAATGTTTTCCGGGATAAACTAATACCTGTTACCATGTTAATATGATGTCTATTAAAACATCTTGTTGAAAATGTCATGCTCACAAAGTTGCTAATTTTCCAGTCATTGCCCCTTTTGGGTTTCTTACCTGTGGAAATGTATGCCCCTGAATTTATGTCCTGAATGAAGAATATACTTGTTGAGGATGTGGAGTTTTAAATGGAGCTGTTTAGAAGCACAGGCATTCAAAACAAATATCAGACAGATTAGGTTTCACTTTTCTCATTTTTCTAATCTAAACCATCTAAAGACAATTTTACATCTATCTGGGCAGTTCTGTTTTATACCCTGACAGCTTCCTAGGTAAAGCATTCCGACTGACTTTCTGTTGCCATTATCAATCCTCACTAGAGTAATATGTAGGAAATCCTTAATTTTGCATTTTCAGATCTGCCAGTGAGGAAGAGAGATTAGAGTGCATCTCATACCTCTTGATTAGAAATAATAATTATTTAATGATAGTTTATGTCACTGACCCTAAATATATGTATTATATATTTTATATAAATTATATATATTATAAATATATAACATATAAGGGGTTATCATAAATCATGCAGGTGTAAAATTATTCTGTTATATTGTGAAAGCTTTTGTTTTCATTAATTAGTTATAGGTTGAAATTTCTGGCTGATTTTGTGTTCAGAGCTGTTTGTAATGAATGTAATAAGCCAAACCTGTTAAGAATTTATTCTGTATAAAATGAAAAGATGCCTGTTGGAGTGCAGTTTTGGGAAACACAAACTGTAGGATTCTTCTTTCATTCTGAAATCTAGTCCATGTGAGGATTCATTCTTTTGAGAGAAGTTTTGAGATATAAAGGAATATTGAGTATTGGGAACATCTTTAAGAAATGTTCAGCTCATGAAATGGGGGGCTTGGGGCCAGGCTACTTATTTCTCCTTAGTTTACCAATTCTTGCTGTATTTTCTGAATCTGGGCATATCCTTGTTTGAATAGGGGCCCCTTCACTATACTGTAATCTGTTTTGGCAATCAAATTAATCTGGTGTCAAATACTTATCACCATTTTCATCCCTTTCACCAGCAAATACTAGCTGTGGGCTACCTCTGAAAATGCTTCGGAAGACGCCCATCTATACCTGTGGCACGTACTTGGTGATGCTGGTCCCGCCTCCAGGGGGATCAGGCAGCTCTGCCACTCGTTCTCTTTTTGGTGGAACAAGTGGTTTGTCCTCTCTAAAAAGTAAGTGTATTTTATTTGTAGCACTTTGCCCAATTTGTTTCTAACTTTGCGATTTAAGGCTTTTCTATTAATGATGTTAAACTTCCTCTGTTAAAGTTGTTTGCAGTAGCTCGTTGAAAACAACAAAACTTAGCAATATATTTATAGGTTAGAAGGAATTAAAACTATAATTTTTGTAGATAATATAGTAGTACACTTCTGAAAACCATCATCCTGTAAAAATTACTAGAAATAATGAGTTCAAGACAATTTTAGGAAATAAAATACTCTATTGCCACATTATTTACTGATGACACAGCAAGAGTTCGACCCACTATGAATAGAATTCCAGAGCTATTAAATAAGTATGTGAAATGCCTCCATTTTAGGACACATAAAATGTGAAGCCAAAAAGGTCTAATTTGGAAATAAATGCTGTTAATTAAGTATACATATGTTTTTATAAAAGAGGGAGACATATTATAGTAATTAAAGCATTGTGATTTTGGCTTCAGAGTAGACAAATAATTAAATGGAATAAAACGCAGAGTCAAGGGGCGCCTGGGTGGCTCAGTTGGTTAAGCGACTGCCTTTGGCTCAGGTCATGATCCTGGAGTCCCTGGATCGAGTCCCGCATCGGGCTCCCTGCTCGGCAGGGAGCCTGCTTCACCCTCTGACCCTCCCCCCTCTCATGTGCTCTCTCTCTCTCATTCTCTCTGTCTTAAATAAATAAATAAAATCTTTAAAAAAAAAAAAAAAACGCAGAGTCAAAATCAAGAGTCAAAAAAATGTTTCAGGGCATCTGGCTGGCTCAGTTGGTAGTGTGTGTGACTCTTGGGGTTGTGAGTTCGAGCCCCACATTGGGTGTAGAGATTACTTAAAATCTTAAAAAAAAAAAAAAAAAATTTCTTTTACATTGCCATTTTCTAGCCTTCTTACCTTAGGGACATCATTTGACCTCTCTGAGCCTCAGTTTACCCACCTGCAAAAAATAAAAGGAAAATAGTATCTCACACTATTGTTTGGTGATCATATGCAATAAAGTTATGTTAGAGTATTTCTAAGAAATGGCAAAACCCCAGTTGTTCCTTTCATGTATGGTAAACACTGTTTTGTGTTTTTCCTTGAAATTTGTTTAGACACACAAAATTAAAATGTTTTTAAAATCTCTTTGTTTTCATTCCCAATATTTTCATATTCTGTCCTTTCAAAATAATTTACAGTTATCCCATTAAAGGATTATATTTCATATGTAGGCTTTTAAATTCGTACTCTAAGCCTGAAGATATAAATTTGACCTCAGCAGTTTATACAACATCATGTATCTAATATCAACCTTTAGGCCATTTCAAGTACATTCAACACATTGCATGTGTTTGGGATTTAGATATTCGTAACAACTCAATGCTCTGCCTTTAGAATCAAATTGGTTGGACTTTTTCTCAACAGCTTGTTTTCTCTAACAATTCACGTGACCAGGATGTCCCTTTAGCCCTTGAATAAATGATAACAAATTTACTATTAGTCTCTTTTTTTTAACAGTAGCTTTATTGAGATATAACTTACATACCATAAAATCCACACCTTTTAAGTCTACAGTTAGTGGTTTTTAGTATATTCAGAGTTGTGCAACCATCACCATTATCTAATTCTAGAACATTTTCCATCACTTCAAAAAGGAACCTCCCTCCCATATCTGTTAGCAGTCCCTCCCCCTACTTCCCCCTCACCCTGGCCCCTGGCATCCACCCATCTACTTCTGTCTGTATGGGTTTATCCTTGGACTTCTCATATTTATGGGATTACATATAATATATGTGCTTTTGTGACTGGCTTTTTTTTTTTTTTTTTTTTTAATGTTTTTAAGGTTCATCCATTTGGTAGCAGGAATCATTACTTCATTCCTTTTTATGGCTGAGTTATATTCCATTGCATGGATATACCCCATTTTGTTGACATTTGGGTTGTTTCTACTTTCTAGCTATTTTGAGTAATACTGCTATGAATATTCATGTACAAGTTTTTGTGTAGGCACGTGTTCACTTCTCTTGTGTATGTACGTAGTAGTAAAATTTTGATCATATGGTAGCTGTATTAGTTTACCCTTTGGAGGGATTGCCCAACTGTTTTCCAAAGTGGCTGCACCATTTTACATTCTCATCAGCAGCATAAAAGGGTTCCAATTTCTCTACATCCTCAGTGACATTTATTTTCTGCTTTTTAAAATTATAGCCATCCTAGTGGGTATGAAGTGGTATTTCATTTGTGGTTTTAATTTGCATTTCCCTAATGACAAATGATGTTGAACGTCTTTTCTTGTGCTTATTGGCCATTTGTATGTCTCCTTTGGAAAAGTATCTATTCAAATCCTTTGTCCATTTTTAAATTGGGTTATTTGTTTATTTACCATTAGTCTTATTAAGCTCTTTTTAGTCTCCTTGGCATGGCTTTGTCACTCAGTTGAAATTGGCCTTCACGGTGCTATTTTTTCATGAGGCTTATAGCATACATAGTGATTCTATTTTAGGCCAACAAATCAGTAAATGCTTAAATTTCTTCTGTGTCCTGTTCCACATTGGTCGCTGTCGAGGCTACTCAGTAAGTGCAAGTGGTGCTTGCCTCGAGGATCTCCTAGTCTGGTTGGGAGAAATGTTGTCAGTGTGTGAAACAAGTAGAAAATAATGTGCAATGCTGTATCACCACCTGAACCGTGGGGACCGGACGAAGTGCTGCAGAATCTGACAGAAAGGGTCATTGCGGGGGGGTGGGTAGAAAGGAGATATATCCTGAGGTCTTGAGTTTAAGTCATGAAAAACAGGTATTACGCATATACGTGGCCAAGTTGGGGAAAGACTATGCATGGCAAACACAATGAAAAAGAGATTTGGGAAGATTGTTTGTTGGTGGGCAGGTTGGCACAGTGGAAAGTAGAAAAGGACAGTTTTTTGTTTTTTTAAAAGATTTTATTTGTCAGAGAGAAGCAGCACAAGCAGGGTTAGCGGCAGGCAGAGGGAGAAGCAGGCTCCCCGCCGAGCAGGGAGCCCAGTGCGGGGCTCGATCCCAGAACCCCGGGATCATGATCTGAGCCGAAGGCAGACGCTTACCCGACTGAGCCACCCACGTGTCCCGAAAGTATAGTTTAGATGATAGCTTGGATCAGGCCTGATGAGGACCTGGATTTCAAAGGGGATGGGAATAAGAAAAAGGAACTCTAGAGACAGTGCTAGAATTTTATGTTTGAAAGTGGGGAAATAAAAATAGTATATATGTGCTGGTGCAGTTCCTGTAGGAATGTTTTAACTTAGTTAATCTTCACAATAACAATATAAGGTAGGTACTTCTATTATCTCCACTGTGTATGTGAGGAAACAGAGGTTCAGTACATTTTCCAGGGTCACACAAAAGTGGTAGAACGAATTCAACCCAGAAGCCTGGAGCCCATGCTTGTTATCACTGCACTATCCTGTGTTAAGGGAAGAGGCCAAAGTGTCTCCCTAGTTTTAGAGTAGTGCTTCGAAGGACAGCAACCTAGCTGTGTTTGAGTGTCCATTAACCTTTACTGAGCAGCAACTATATATAAAGTTTTCTTGTAAATGGTATTACGTAGTGATGTTAGTGATCATAATTCCTCTTGCAATGACCCTTTTGATAATCTATATTGAAAATATATGCAAAAGTTGCCATTTATTTTTTTTTTTTTAAAGATTTTATTTGAGAGAGTGTGAGTGCGGGGGGGAGAGGTAGAGGGAGAGAGAATCTCAAGCAGACTGCTTGCTGAGCACAGAGCCTGACGCAGGGTTCAGTCTCACAACCCTGAGATAATGACCTGAGCTGAAATCAAGAGTCAGATGCTTAACTGACTGAGCCACTCAGGTACCCAGCAAAAGTTGACATTTTAAAAACATTTTGAAAAATAGGGCTCACTATTTAGGAGGACATTTGTGACTGTTTTCTTTTTTTAAGATTTATTTATCTATTTATTTGAGAGACCGTGCAAGCAGGGGGGAAGGGCAGAGGGGGGGCGGAGAGAGAGAGAAGCAGATTGCCCGCTGAGAGTGGAACCTGACAGAGGGCTTGATCCCACAACCCCGAGGTCACAACCCAAGTTGGGTGCTTAACTGACTAAGCCACCCATTTGCCCCCTTTTTTTGTGTTCTTATGTTTGTATTCTATCTCCTCATTGTTACCACCAACAGACAACAGAAAAGGTGTGATTTTTATGGAAGTCTTGTTAAGAGCTTAAAGTTTAAAATTTGAAAAGTAGACTGTCATTGTGAGGCTTATTAAACAGCTTAATATTTGTTTCCAAAGTCCTTGCTTCTAGCTTGGTGTATAATATTTCGGATGGTCAGTTCACAAGTCGTGCCGATCTCATAGATGCTGCTGGAAGCTCGTTGGGGCGTGGTGCTCTTGTACCAGGATTGGGTAAGAAATGCCCACTTTTCCTTAGAAAATTCAAACTTTTAGCAATTTCTCTCAAAAAATCTTGCCAATTCCTTTTTCTTGTAAGAAATAATTTTTTGATGCCACTGTTTAATTCTAAGGATCAACATAAGAAACGGCCATAGGTGACATTCCTCTGCGTAAATTGCCATTGAAGATACTGTCCATTAGGTTGTATGATGATGCCCGTAACAAATTCTTCTCAAAGTTCATGCTGTGAAGAGGTTTATTTCCCATGAGGCATTGGCATGCTTCTTCTTGTTAGGAAATGAACATTATGTAATGTATTGGATTTTCTCCTTGCCTTGGCTCCTAGGAAGCTCATCTTTAAGTTTTGGGCTTGGTTACTAAGGCTTTTACTGTGTGTTAATGTTCACTACTCTTGTTAATACCTGGGTTTTGGGTTAAGCCACTTAAATCCTTTTGGGAATTAAAAGGGTCACAAATAAGTTAGTTACTAAGAACTGTCTATTCCATGAGACCTGTTCCATTCTCACACAGGAGTTAAAGTAGAAATTGAGTCCTGCCTTCTTGCTGAGCCCCAATCTAATGCTTTGCCAGATAAATATATGGGAATAGGGATGTGGATTGTCAGCAGCAGAGAGAGTTGCCCTTCCGTTCTTTAGCTGTGCTTTGGAGGAATATGTATACAGACAGAGGATGACATGGCAGTTGGATGAAGTGTGCTCTTTCTGCAGGCGCCTGTTACGATACAGTGAACAACATGCTGTGGACGTGCTCGAATGATTATATTGATCAGTGGTGTAATCCAGGGAACCAGGCCTTCCATTATGTTTGTCAGAGACTTGGAGTCAGCCACATCATCACTGAGCCCAAAGGTGAGGTGCACTCATGGTCTTACAGGAATAGGATTTTTCCGTCATGAAATATGAGAAAACACACATAGCCCAAGCAACAAAATGTGTCAGCAGCTTTCCCACTTTGAACTTGAAACCTAACATCCTTGTTGCCCGATTGGTTTTTTTTTTTTTTTTTTTTAGATTTATTTACTTAGTTATTTAAGAGAGAGAGCATGATCAGGGGGAGGGGCAGAGGGAGAAGCAGGCTCCCCACTGAGCAGGGAGCCCAATGTGGGACTCAATCCCAGGATCCTGGGATCATGACCTGAGCCGAAGGCAGATGCTTAACCAACTGAGCCACCCAGGTGCCCTGCCAGATTGTTTTTATGATTAAATAAATAAATATGTAAATAATAGAGGACTTGAGACTGTTTGAGAAAAAACTGTTATGTCATTCTGAAATTGTCAGAACTTTGGTGCAAAAGTTGATTATTTGTACTTGCCATGGGATCATTTGCCATGGTAATGTTTTGCATTGATAACTTATTTATATACAAATTTAAAATTAGAATCATCAATAAAGGATCTGTATTTCTTAATATTAAGTTACTATTTTTTTTTTTAAGATTTTATTTATTTGACAGAGAGAGACACAGTGAGAGAGGGAACATAAGCAGGGGGAGTAGGAGAGGGGGAAGCAGGCTTCCCGCGGAGCAGGAACCCCAATGCGGGGCTTGATCCCAGGACCCTGGGATCGTGACCTGAGCCGAAGGCAGACGCTTAACAACTGAGCCACCCAGGCGCCCCTTAAGTTACTATTAAAATCTCGTGGCTTCAAGGTTAGCTATAGTGGTATGGAGGAGCAAATCCTCTCCCCATAAAGCAATGATAAAATGGACATGATTACCAAAAACAACTATTTCTAGGCTCTGGAAACTGACCAAGGGCATACACCAAGTTGAATAGTGAATATTCTTAAAAACCACTGAACTTTGGGTAAAAACAGTGGAAGTCTGTTGTACTCTTAGCTGGGGATGCTCATGTCTCCCACCTTAAGCTTGGTCAGTGCAATATTCTCACCAGGGTAGGGCAGATCATGTAAACCAGCAGCTTTGCTTCCAGAGGGGGCTGACCTGATTTGAAGCAATACATGGAAAAAATTCCTGCCCGGCAACAATGTCAGTAACAGTACCAGTCTGAGTGGCAAACCAACAGAGAAGACTGGTGGCCTAGCTCACCTGAGCTGCTCACCTGAGGCTGTGGTCGTGATTAGGGCGAGCAGAGGACCAGCAGACTAACCAGAGATTTACTCATGAGCTCCGGGTAGCGAGGAAGCTACAGAGGGATTTGGTTAGCTACCTGTCCATCTGTGTAGAAGAAGCTGAAGAGGGTCCAGCCTAGGTGGTTCACACAGACCTGGCTGAGCAGGAGCCTACACATACGTGTGGAGATGTGAGAGGGTCTCACAAAGTAAAATCCAGGGCAGAGTTTAAAGCGTGTGACCCTTGGTGTGCTACCCCAAAACACACAGACCCAGCCAGAGGGGCATACTTACTTGGCTCAGCGTATTTGAGCACAGACTTTGACTCAAGACTAGATGATCCCTAGGAAACAGGCTTAAAAATAAAAAAATGAAAGTACACAGATGAAAGAAAGTAACAAAGTAGAAAGAAGAATTGAAAAAAACCCAGACCAAACAGAAGTCAGTAGCAGGTGAAACTCCGATGTAGATGAAAACTATAGCAGCCTTTATATATATATATATATATTGAAAGATCTAAAGGAAACTCCATTGAAAAGATGCAAGTATGATGACTATGACTTAAAAAAAAAATAGAGAATTTCAACAAACAAATTTTTGAAAAAAGAACCAGTTAGAAATTCTGGATTTGAAAAGTTCGGTGACTGCAAAGAGCAGCTCAGCAGCAGATTTGACATGGTGGGAGAAATAAATCTGCAACATGGACGTAGATAGATAGAGTCATCCTATTTGAAGAGCAGAAAAGGACACTCTTGGGGAGTACTGGTCAGGTATTTTGTAGAATGTCCTTCAGTTTGGGTTTATCTGATGTTTTCTTTTTTTTTCTAGATTTATTTGAGAGAGAGAGAGAGCATGAGCAAGGGGTGGGGCAGAGGGAGAAGCAGATCCCCCCACGGAGCAGAGAGCCCGATGCGTGGCTTAATCCCAGGACCCCAGGATCATGACCTGAGCCAAAGGCTGATGTTTAACCAACTGAGCCAGTCAGGCGCCCCTGATGTTTTCTCATTTTGAACTGAGGTTTTAGATTTTAGGGAGGAATACCGCAGAGGTGAAGTGCTTTTCTCATTACATCCTATCACAGGGCATGTGATATCAACATGATTTATTATTAAAATTGATCACTTGGTTTGGGGCACCTGGCTGGCTCAGTCAGTGGAGTGTGTAACTCTTGGCATCGGGGTTGTGAGTTTGAGCCCCACCTTGGGTATAGAGATTACTTAAAAATAAAATCTTAAAAAAAAAAAAATTGATCACTTGGTTTAAATGCCAGCTTTCTTCAAAGTTACTATTTTTTCCCTTTCCAGCTAGAAGCTAGTCATTAAGCCCACGCTTATGTGAAAGGGAATTAAGCTCCACCTCCTGGAAGGAAAAGCGTCACAGAACTTGTGGACATATGTTAATCACCACAGTAATTAATGTTTTGAGGGAGGTGATACTTTGAGGCTATGCAGTTATCAGATTTTTTTATTCTTGAATTAGTTTGGTAATTTGTGTCTTTCTAGAAATTTGTCCATTTCATCTAAGTTTTCTTATTTGTTGGTATAAAGTTGCTCATACTATTATAATTTTTATAAGGCCCGTGGTAACTTCTCTACTTTCATTCCTGATTTTGGTATATGTGTAGATTTACTAAAAATCATTGAATTGTGCATTTAGAATGGGTGAATTTTATCTTAAATTCTATCTTGATAAGGCTGTTGGGGGATAAAGAAACAGCAGGGGCGCCTGGGTGGCTCAGTCAATTAGATGTCTGACTCTTGGTTTCAGCTCAGGTCATGATCTCGGAGTCCCGAGATCGAGCCCCGTGTTGGGCTCTGTGCTCAGCAGGGAGTCTGCCTGTCCTTCTGCACCTTCCCCTGCGTGCTTTCTCTCTCATAAATAAATAAACAAATAAACTTTAAAAAAAGAAAAAGGTCAACTCTATATTAGTGCCTCCCTAATTATTCTCTCCAAGCTTCTTGCTTAATCTCTAGATTATATATTCACCTGTTCTCGGATATCTGATAGGAATCTTCAACTTGTCAAAAACAAAACTCCGTTTTTTCCCTTCTCCGAATCTCTACCTGCTGAATCCCCAGTATGCTAGTATAGGGATCACAGTTCCTTCATATGCTTAAGCCACAAAATTAGAGTTCTCTAGGAGTCTTTCTCTCACAATTCTCATCCAAATGGACATCAGCCAATCCTGTCAGCTCCGATCCTCAAGATAGATCCCCAATCAACCCATTTCCCACTATGCTGCTACGACTCTCACCTAGGCATTGGCGGCTTCAGCAGTTGATCACGGTGGCCACTCCCTGGTCTTCCTTCCTACTTCCTCCACAGTTGCCCTCCTCCGCCCCCGTACACTAATTTTCACACAGTAATCAGAGTCTTCTACAGTCTCCGTAGTCAGGTCTGTCCCTCCTCTGCTCCGTCTCCTCCAGCGGCTTCCCATCTAACTCGGAATACACCTCATTTATTTGGGTAGGTCCCAGAGACTAGCTTTCAGAAAGTCTTTGGTGAGGACGAATAGTACTAATCCAAATTATTGTAAAAGCAAGGACTCAAGACACAGAAGAGTGTGGAACCCAGCCTAACCCTCCAGTTAACATACAATTGAAAAGTTCACTTTTGGCCAAGTTTACCTTCTCTTTGGTTTTCCACGAGTCCTTTCCTCATAGCTTCTAGTGCCCACGATCCTTTTGCAACTCCCAAGTTCCCCCCCACCCGGACCCGCCTCTCCCAGATTACCTGCTTTCCTGTTCCTTTAAGGCAGTTCATTTCAGCTGGTTTAAGAGGAAAAGCAGGTTTTTGGGTTTCGTTGTTGTTGTTTGCATTTTGCCTATTATTTTCACCTCCATTCCGTGAATGCCTATGACCATCCATGGGGTGTTATTATTATGTAAGAGGATTCTCATGAACCCTCAAGGTTGAACTGATGGCTCTCTAGGTTGTAGTGACTAAATGAGATAAAAATGGTGAGGTACTGTGGGAGGAGATATTTGTGGACCTGGGGTGGGGATGCAGTGGGGGTGGTGTTCTATCATAGAGAAGCCATAGAAGATAGATTTTACTAGATTGGTTCCAGCATGGGCTGTGAGTGGACATGGACTGTATGCAAATCCCAGATCTACACGTAGTAGCTGTGTGACCCAGGGCGAGTTACTTAACCTCTTTGACATTGATTTACTCCTCTACAAAACGGGGCTAAAATAGTCTAAGTTTATAACAGGGTTGTAAGGTAAAGCATGTAAATCATTTAGCCCATTGTCTAGCATATAGAAAGGGCGCTCTCTCAGTGGTTACTTAAGCTCCTTAAAAATGGGAATTCCCTACTGTGTTCATTTTCACCCCAGCACTCAGTGGCAGGGAAAAGGATTCTCCAGAATTAGTGGAAGAGATGAGGGCCAAGATATTCTGTCCTAGTGCACATGTACCTTTTGTAAACCAGAGTTCTGTTCCTTGGGGGGCCACGTGTGCAGATGTCTTTCCTCACTGCGTTGCTTTTTTCATTTTTTAGAAGAGGCTATAACCACAAATGAGGTTATAAACCAATTATTGCACCACGTTGGTGCGATGTGCATACACCAACTCAATCTTCTTGCCACCAACCCCAATCTTCCAATCACAAGTGTCTTGGGCAAGCAGCATCCAATTGAAGCACACCATCTTAGCAGTATTTGTGACATTATGGAGAAGGCCATGGTTAACGGAGATACCTGTATCATACGCTGTATTCTCGTTGTCTTTCAGGTAAATGCACTGTTTGGACAGAAGTAAGATCATAGAGAAAAAGAAACCCAAAACTTGGTTTCAGCCAGCTAATTTCCACCAGAAGAAAAGTTTAGTAATATTCCCCTCTTGTATGTTAACCACATTCTAATCCTGTAATTAGAATTATAATTATATTCATTGCATTACAGTTAATGGAGTATTGCTGTAGGTAGCTCATTGCAATTAATATATATATATATAATATTTACTATAATTATACTATTACACAATAGAGGAGATTGTGGTTAAAAATCCACCCGGATATCTGTTCATAAGAATATCTACTATGTGCTTTTTTCATAGGGATAATTTTATCCCTAGTAGAATTAGCATTTTTAGATATACCCCTTATGTTTCCGTAGGTGGTATTTAAATTTTTCTTCAGCCCACAAACTGAAAGGAATCGAGACATCATTCGACGGTCTGGATTGCTGCTTTGGCAGTTGTTGATGGCACCAAAAGATCAGATTTGCCCTGAAATTCAGAAGGAAGTGTGTCTTGCCATCAGGTAATCTGCAGATGATTTTCTTCATGGTTTTTGCAAAATGCTTCTCCTGTGCTTCATTGTAATCTTTCCTGCAGTTCAGTAGCATAGAAGTCTCTTACCCCGTCCCACAGTCGGGACCTCGTGCATAGGGAGTAATTTAACCAGAGGGGCTTGTGGCCCCACTCCCAGAGGCCCCAAGCCATGTGTGTAACTACGTTCCTCAGCCTTGCCTTTTGGATTTTGAAAGAAAAATAAAAGCAAAACCGTTGAGAGGATTTTTTGATGGTTGCAAGTGGATGTTCCTGTCGTTTAGGGAGAGTGTGTGGCAAGGTGGCAAAGAAGCAGGTTTGGACAGCCAGCAGACCTGGGTTCTAGTCTTTGCCACTTACAAGCTCGGTTCACGGCTTCCATTTCCTCAGCTGTAAAGTGTACATAAAAATAACACCTACTTTTAAGAGTTTGTGAGATTTTTAATAAGATAAACCCTGATATAAAGTGCTCAACAATATTAGCCTTTTAAATTCTATTTAAAACCTTGGTAGAAAAGATGGCAGAATTTGTGGGCCATTTTCTGTTTATTATCATTTAATCTTTTTTTTTTTTTTTTTTTTAGTGCAATGAACTTTTATCCAGGAATATAGCCTTAATGTGACCAAGTATAATTTAGTGACCAAGAGAGAACTGAATGCTTGGTCTGGAAGAACTGTCTGATGGGAGTGAGCAGAGAGGGAGGGTTTTTTTTTCCCCCCTTCCATAATCGATTATGCTTTGGGTCTCTTTCTGTATTAAGTATTAAGGCAGTAATTTAAATCTGGTGTCATGAGGAAACTTCTGAGGGTAATGGGTATGTTCACTGCCTTGATTGTGGTGATGGTTTCATGGGTCTATGCATATGTCAAAACTTGTCATACTTACACTTGAAAAATGTGGACTTTATTGTATGTCAAACCTCATTTAAAAAAAAAAGAATAACAGTTCTGACACTACTTGCAGTGCTTTTCATCTTGCCCTTTTGGAAAAGCTGAGATTTAGAATTCCACTTCTCAAATGTGCTTTTGGTCACAATCTGGATATATACCTGGCTCAACTACATTGACTTTTTTTTTTTTTTAATTTATTTATTTGACAGAGAGAGAGACAGCGAGAGAGGGAACACAAGCAGGGGGAGAGGGAGAGGGAGAAACAGGCTTCCCGCCGAGCAGGGAGCCCGATGCGGGACTCGATCTCAGGATCCTGGGATCATGACCTGAGCCGAAGGTAGACGCTTAACGACTGAGCCACCCAGGCGCCCCCTACATTGACTTTTTATAGCTCAGTTCTCTTTAACCAGTTCCATATCCAGCCTCAGACAAGATCTTATTTTGGTAACTCGTAGACACGAGAAGGAGTGCCTGTTTATCACAGAGGTGAATGGGCTATATCGTGACAGTGAATTTAGGTTCAGCCACTTTGTTAGTGATGAATCTTCCCTCCGAGTTTTATGTAATCACACTGCCATCTTTAATACAAATACAAATTAAAATATTTAGAGTTTGGATTTTCTAGAACATTTGTTGAAAAGCTTTTTGACTTTTCTGTCCTTTCAGCTCTGGTTTAAATATCTTATACCCCGGTGAAACCGAAATCAATAACTTACTGAAGCTGGTCTTAACGGAAGGTGAGAATTATCCTTGAATTCTCCTTGAACAATCATCCCTTTTTTTTGTCCCTAAGGAAACCATTGGCTATTAAGATAATAGATATTTCTTTTCTTCATACCTGTTAGCATTCCTCTTAAAATGTATCTGCACATATGCTAACGCTTCTACTGGGCCGAGAGCAGAAACTGTTATGTGTATCTTCAAGCTTTATAAACCTTTTTCTATCCACACCGCTTAGTAGAAGGTGCCTGACGGTAGATGTTTAATGCACGTTAAAGATAATGACTTCTTGGGGATTTCTAAGTCCGTTTGTTTCCTCCAAAACCCAACTTTTAAAGTTAGACTAAACAAATGCAACAAAGTTCACCCTGTCAAAGACACTCTGCATTTAAAAGCAACATTAACTTAAGGAATTGGAGATAACGCTTTATGATGTACGAAGAGGTGAATTACGCTTAGATCAGGATGTACTGGTTTTAAAAAGTCTGATTGGTTGTGATGTTTTTGCTGCTGCTGTTTGTGTGAGTACATATGCCTGGAGCCCCTAGATTGTCACCAGTCTGTTCCTTTCAGAACTTGTTTTAATACCCTCAGTTTTCTAAGTGTAATCACCAGGGTCATTTATGGAGCTTTGTTCTGTGTCAGGAGAGAGAAACAGCGGCCTCTCCCAGCTGCGGGATGTGATTCTAACCAATTTAGCTGAACAGCTTCAAAACAACCGATTTGGCAGCGAGGAGGATGAGCATTACAGGTGACGCCAGTTATGCTGTTGACTGCTCGCCTTCTCTTTGTCTCTTTCCCAGTAATTAATTTACACTTAAATGTATTTGATCAATGTTAGTCTCCTGTAATATGATATGATAATTAGCATGTTAAGTCAAAATCACAGATAAATTTAAAGATAATAAATCCCACACTTGCCCTAAGAAGCGATGATAGCATTTTTCAGTTTTATCACCAGAGTACCTTAGGCCTGCAGAAAGGTTCTTAGTGGAAATAAGAGTTGGAGCTTATTTAAAAATCTTGGTGGAGGGTGCCATTCAAATCGCTGGGCTATGAGGGAGGGTAAGGGTGTGGTGAGAGCTAGGAAGGTGAGGAGGTGTTGGTTTTCTTTGCTGTTTATAAAATACTTGGACTGGGTGCTTGGGTACCATTTTGTTTCTGTAAGTTTGATTTAGATAATACACCTGGTTGTTAGCATCATTACTGAGTAAGATGATTTACTTACAGAACCAGTTAATTTTGTGTCTTCTATTTGTCATCTCGTACCAATTGTATACAATTTATCCTTTTATTATTAAACCATCGGTATCTTACTATTACATTTTTCCTGCATTTTAAAGACTAAATGATGAACTTTTACACTACATTCTGAAGATTGTTGTGCGGGAATCCTGTATCTTAATCACCAAGTGCCAAACTGTCTCTAAAGAGGATTTTCAAAAACTCCTTTCAACTGTGCCTGTAAGTAAAAATGTGTTTAATGAAGGCAAAATTATATCATGTGTCCCTGTTTTCACGTTACCGTGTTGAGGTGTGTATGTACCCATGACCGTAACACACACACTCTCCAAGGCAACCTTAGTTGATGAAAGTCAGTGGGTGACTGTTTCTCCTGGAAATACAGAACTGAACGAATCCACTTGGAATACTTTGTCTAAAGACTTTATTCCTCCTGCTTAAATGTCTTGATGCAGTAAATTGTTTGACTAAGTTTGGATGTTTTCATTTTGTTTAAAATAGGATTTCCCCTCCTGTTAATTTTCAATGTAGCATTGTTTTCTAAAGCATCACTGTTACACAGATTGGGAAGAGCCAAGAAATTCTCTTAAGGGTTTGGGTAGACTCTTATCTAGTGGAGATGCATGAGAGAGGAAGAGGGTGGGAAGAAGAATTAATAAGAGGGACAAATTCAAGTAAGTATCTGTGTGATTAGTGTGAATTCTGTAGCAGAAGGCACAAAGTTACAGTAAATGTGTCAAATGACGTATCAAAAGCCATGTGGAAATAAGTCACCTGAGGAACTAACCTGGTCTGTTTTCTGTACTTTCTCTTTTGCTTCCCTTGTCCAAATCTTATAAACACATGAGGATTACATGACCCCTTCTTTCAGTAGGGTGTAGATCATCTAAATGCCCTTATTTGTATTAAAGGCTGCATCCTCCTGCCTGCGCTATCTGATGGCAGTTCAGAACCACCTTCTCAGTAACACTATTTTGATTAAACCCGATGAGAATGATGACAGTGACAACTCCTTGCAGGGAGAGACATTGAAGGTACAGGTAAACACCAAGCTTTCTTCTAACGATGCTTTCTACCCAGTGTGTAAAGCACAGCTTAACTGGCTAAATCTCTGTGTATTACGATGTCAGATTTCACCATGTGGCTTATGTTTTTGTGAGAGGTGATATTAGGTCACTCATTTCATAGGTTTTTATGTCATTGCACAGTGGTTACCGTATTTGTGACACTCTCATAGTGTGTCATCCATGTGCTCCTGTCACTCTTTTTGTGCCTCGTTTATTTTCATCTTTTTAAAAGAACTATAAAATTTGGCACTTACAAGTGATCTCCTACGCATCTGAAATTTATGTGTATATGTAGATAAAATAAATCTGGGTGCATAACATTTGAAATGATTTTGACATTGTGGCTGCTTTGTGATATTCTCTCCATTCAAATAACTTCCAAAAGGTGATAATTTTCTCACAACCTCTATATCGAATAATTTCTAAACCTACGGTTCATTTCATCCTCTGTAATTATTTTTAAGTTAGCTTCTGTGTAAACTCAATAATTTGTTCCCACATTGCAATTTATAGCAATCCAAAGATTTTTTTATAGCCGTGGATGTTATAATTTTGACAGATGCTGGAGGCTGTTATTTGCATTGTTCTTCAGAATTTCTTCTTTGTGAGAGAATGAGAGAAATCAATAAGAACTTGATTCTTCTTTAAAATGTTGACTAAAACACACTGAAAAATTAACGAGGACGCCAAAAAGCTAAAAGCCATTATAGTTGCCCTTTTCTTACTCCTTTACACATGCGTACTGTGAGACCCATACCCTTGCTAGTTCCTGTTTATGAGGTGATCTTATTATAGAGTCAGTTTTTAAACAGGCAAAAGTGCATGAATTAATCATTTCAACTGCTGATACTACTGATTAACTTCTCTTGCCTTAGTTTCCTAATCAGTGAGAAGGGGCAGTAGGTCTCCCTTGTGAGGCTCTGTGAGGGTCAGAGCAGGAAATGCCCCCGCTGTGCCGCAGTCATTCGGCACGCTGCGGCTGATGGTATCCATGGGACTTAAACCGTGGTTTAGCCCGTCAGTTCAGAATTCCTTTTCTCTTAAATGATAAAAACATCTTAATAATTCCAAGAAAGGCCCCAGGAAAGTCCAGTAATGAAAACCAGTGTTTTCTCTTTGAAAGGCTAAATTCCGTAAGTTCTTCATTAGCCCATGGAGAGAAATACTCGTGGCAGAAGAGGCTGAGTTGTCCAGTATTTCTGGGAAAAATTAAAAACCCAGTTTTCACCTAAAGGGTTAGGTTGGTCGTATTTTTTTTTTAATAGAAAATAATTGTAAACTAAATATTTCTGTGATTTTAACTAGTACTTCTTAACACGTTATTTAGTATTTGTACGCCCATGAACTCTCTAATAGTTATTTTTAATGTTTGATAGCCTGTAACTGCCTGCTACTTTAACTGAATTTTTAACTTGCCTGCTTTCAAGTGTAATGGTTTAAAACATTAAGTAAAAAGGTCACTTGTACTGTTTCAGAATGTTGTGTTTTGTCTCATTTTATTCACCGCCTATACATGCGCCTTTTACTGTTCTGTTTTTCTCTTTAGCTATCCTCATACCACCCAAGGCAATCTTCCACCTGGACAGTTTCTGGTCTGGCCACCGGGAGCTCTCTTGTGCTGGAGGGGATGGGAGAAATGCCTTTTCTCCCAGGGACTCGGTGTGCTCCCCGTGAAATACTGCGTATTTCTGTCAGCACTCCAGACCTTAGCCTCCCAGATCAAATTGCTACTTGCCATCCTAGCGGAACTTACTGCTTTGGGCTTATTCTGGCCACCTCATTGTTTAATTTGGAAATGCATCATTAAATACACCATTCCATGTTGTCATTGTGAGTGTACACTCATCACAAAGCTGAAAAATAATAATATGATATTTTCTACCTAGGAGCTAAAGGTCAGTATTTTGGCTCTTGCCACCCAAATCCTGACTGGATGTGATGAAGTGTTGGAAATGCTGCAGCAGGTCACAACTGCCCTCATAAATAGTGACCTAGCTGACCGTGAACAGAGGTGAGGAACTGGCTCGTGAGCTGTGACCCGCTGCCCTTCAGGAAGCAGAATTTGCTTATGAAAGCAAAATCTTTTAGAACATTGCATGTTCATTTAACATAGAGGGATTTTTGTGAGAATAGGTTGAAACGGCAAGTGTTTCAATGCCAAGTGTGATCGAACTCTTTAATGGTGCTTTTCGGTGAGACTGGGCTAACAGCCATGGTCTAAGGGGGCAGCGAGGTTGTGGTGCACAGCCTCATCGCTGACATTCGGGTCTGCCACCATCGTCACTCCCAAACTGGCCTTTCCTTCAGTTATCTGGCTCAGCACCTTGTGCACTGGGTTCCCTTGTGATAAGGACTTTAGAGAGGCAGAGATGACTTAGTAATACGGAAAATTAACTGCCATGCAAAAGATGACGCTGACGTGAGGTCTTAAGATTTTACTGTAATTTTACTGCAAATACAGGAGTGACCTACATAGAGGGTAATCTTCTCTTCCCTAGTAATAAAGCTCTTTCTTAGTCCTCTCCATTACAGTTTCGGCTATGGTGTGCTGTACATCTGTGCTTATTGATGATTTTAATGTTAGAGATACTGATCCCAAATAACCCTGCAGTGTAATTTTTCCTCTATAGGCCTGTCTGTCCCCGTGTCCCTGTTTCTTGCCCATTCCCAGAGAGTAGGTGGCCAGGTTGGAATTGGGGACAGTATAGCCCAGATAGGCATTGCACTGGGGCTTGATAAGACACCAGGTGGAGCCCTCTGCTGGCACACGGTGCAGATTTGTCCTGGGGAGGAGGGACAGTCTGAGAGCCTGAGAGATGGGAGGTCTGTTTCTCGTTCCAATCCCAGTTTCCTAAGTAGCCTTGGAGAATTTACATAACCCACATCTTTCTTTGGGTGAGTCACATATCTTAATTCTTCTAGCAGAGGTTTGGGGTATTAAGAATGTGATTTTGGGTAATCATTTTACAGTGTATACATATGTTAAATAATTATACACCTTAAATTCATACAGCCTTATATCTCAATTACATCTCAATAAAACCCGGAGGGGGGTCATGTGATTTTAAAAACAAATTAAAAATCTGTGTTGTAGCCAGTTACTTTTTCCCTATCAGAGACCCCGCACCTGTGGCGCCAGACCCCAGGGAACTTTGCACGTGGTAACTACCTAGAGTAGCCGTTTGTATTTCAGAAGCCATTTATAAAGTGCTTCAGAGGTGCTACGAAATGCACTGTGTAAACTTTTTTAGCAAAACCACGGGTTGAAGGTGAGACCCATTACTAGATGTCTGTCCTCTCCGTCAGCGGTAGAAGGTGGGAAATTTGTGGACTGAATTGCTATAGCTGTAAGTGCTCAAGCAGTTCAAGGAAATGCAGTTTAAGAGAATTTGTTGGAGAAAGATGATGGTTGCTTCTTCACGTGATTAGGAATTGCTTAAGCTGTGTGTTTTCTTGAACTTTTTATAGGTTAAAAGGCTTGGAACAAGTTACTAAGGCTACTATGCTTGGTCACCTTCTTCCAGTGTTACTGACTTCGCTGATGCATCCAAATTTACAGACTCTGACCATGGCCGACGCCCTGATGCCTCAGCTGGTGCAGCTAGTGCTCTACACCAGTCAGGTACGACCCTCGCTGGGCCAAAGTGAGCTGCTCTTCGGCCAGCCCGCTTCACGCTGCGGCCACGTGCATTTATTGAAGGCCGAGTAAACATAACTGTGTCTGTCATAAGCCAAGGGAAATAACAATGGAATGAAGAAAAATATCGTGTCATAAAAATAAACTAAATTATTAAGGGAAAACATATCTGTTTGACTGAATTACTTAGTGCAGTCTTACAGCAGGTGTGGATTGCCGGGTGGCTGTAAAAATGCTAAGCTACAATGCTACTGAGATCCTACCATTATATTCAGTTTCCTGAGTCCTTGCCAGCTACTGGTGACTAACAGAAAGGATATGTGCCATTCCGACATTAAATAAAATGGTGTTAAGTGGTCTAAGTAGCAAAGCATTTCTTCGTGAAGGAGGGCAGACGAGGATTGTAAAAAGATGACTTAAGTGAGAATTCTAAATTTGGCTCTAGTACCATCCAGATACCTGACAGTAAGCACTTTAAGACATGATGATGGTTTTGTGTTTCAGACGGCTTTGCTGCTTAAAACCCAGTGTCCAGTTTTTGCCGAGGTGGGCTGTTCCCCATGTGGTGCATCAGACCAGAAGGGCAGGCTGTTCCCCGATGAGAGGTGAAAGATGCTGCTTCCTTGCAGGAACCCCTGCCTTGTTTTCTTCTGGTGAAAGCCTAGTTCTCCTTTTACAACACTGATTTTTAGCAAGGATTATGTAACTGGAAAAAGAGTCTAGGGTCAGCGTTTTACAGATAATTATAGAATTGCTTTGTAGATTTATAGGACCGGGTTAGAGTAAATTGCCCACACATCAAGAGATTAAAGATTGACAAATTCTCATATACCAGTGATGGAGATGTAAAATATGATTTTGGCAAATAGTTTGACGGTTTCTTGAAAAGTTAAACATACACCTACCACACGACCTAGCTGTTCCACTTCTGGGTATTTACACAAGAGAGAAGAAGGCATAGGTTCTTACAAAGACTTGTATATGAAGGCTCATAACAGCCTTAGAGTAGCCCAAGACAAGAAACAACCCAAATGTCTATCGTCAGGTGAATGGAAAAACGAATTGCAGTATATTCGTATGATGGAGTCCTACTCCGCAATAAAAGGGAGTGGACAGTTGATATACGCAACAACATGGGTGAATCTCAGAATCCTCATGCCGAGTGAAAGAAGCCAGATCCCCCCTCCAAAAGTACATACTGTATGATTCCATATATAGGAAACTCCAGAAGATACAAACTAATTTCTAGTGATAGAAAGCAAAAAGTGATTGCCTGGATTACAAGAAGGAGGAAACTTCCTGAGTATATACATATGTCCAAACTTACCAAGTTGTACACTTTAAATATGTGTAGTTTAGTACATGTCGATAAAACTTAAAGCTGTCTTTAAAAACACTGACCAGAAAGGAACGATTTTTTGCGTTTCTCTGGAACAGGGTGCTATGCAGCTGAGCTTTGTGCAGTGACGGAACTTCGCAACCTTGTTGTCCAGTACCATCCGCCATAGCCACACGCTGTCCTGATGACCATCAGTGTGGCTGATGTGATCTAGAAACTGAGTTTTCAATTGTATTTATTTCAGATTGAATTTAAACGGCCACATTTGACTAAGTGGCCACCATATTGGCTAGGGCAGAGCTGAAAAAAGAGCGTTGATTCCACAACAGCTAAGTGTTGGTTGTAGGAGTTTGTATGGCTGTGAAGTCCTGAGAGTTTAATTACAGTAGATAAGAGGACTTTGAAGGCGCTTTTCTTTAGTAAAAATTACAGTAAAAACTAGTCACATAGATTCATGGAGTTTTCAACAATTGATGTTTAGATAACAACAAAAGGGACCTTGATAGGGCAGGATACTAATCCTGTGGGGTTTGGAAAGTGACCAATCTTAAGGGTCCTTTGTAGCATCTTTTTTTTTTTCCTGAGTAACTTGAAATGAGAGTTGGTGAGGTACTTTCCTGGATATGAATTGGGCTTTCCTTCTTGAAAAGAGAGGGGAAAAAAATGCAAATACATTGTCTAACAACAAAAAAGAGAAAAAGAGCCTTACATATAGGAGTTTTTAAAATGTTTCTGATCGCCACTGATACCTAGCATTTAAAAGCCGCAAGGATAAAAAATAAAAGCCGCAAGGATGTGGAAAAGTGAAGCAAAATTTCTGAACCTTTTATATTTTACTATGTGTACATCTCCTTTTTCCTCTCCTTGCTGCTAAGCTAAATCACGTTCTCTTTGTCTGGTTTTAGGATGCTGGAAGAGAAGGAAGAGCCAGGCTTTCTCACTGGTTTAAAGATTCCTGCTCCATGGGCTGCTGGGAAGACTGTGGAAACAGTCCACCCTGTCAGAGACAACTATAAATTTAAAGAAACTGTCCACATCCCAGGAGCTCGCTGCCTGTACCTTAGATTTGATAGCAGATGCTCTTCGCAATATGACTATGACAAAGTAAGCAAGACTGGCTTAGTACTGGCTCCACCTCCAATAAGCTGATTTCTTAGATGCTTCTTCTTTTTCTTTGCTCCTGGTCACCATTCTTGACTTATTTCTGTCTGCAGATGTCTCTTTGGAGAACTTTAAGATATGCCTTGAAGGGTAGTGATTGGGGAATTAAAGAACCAGCAGCTCTGTGTTCTAAGAACCGTATTTTCATGACATGTTGAAAGTGTACTTTTGTAAGCTTTCAAAAAGTTTAGATCTGAGTCAGAGGAAATTTTCCTTACTGCTTACCTATTGCCTTCCTTCTGTGCTTGGAATTCCTGTAGACAGGCGATGTCCTTTCATCTAGAAAGTTCTTACTGCCCAATTCTGGGGCTTCTCATGTATTCTTTGGGAGAAGGTGGCCTTTTAGAAGAGTTTCAGATGTGCTAGGATCTGTTTTATTTTTATTTAAGTTATTTTTTCTTTGTTGTCAGCACCTCCGGGCCCACGTAGATTTTGAAAAAGAGTAGTTTCCAACCTAGTGGCTTAACAGTTTTAAGTGAAAGGAAACATTTGAGGGGTTGTAGTATTTTTTTTCTGTTTATATTGTTGCATTGCAAACTGCCATGTTGAACTCAGGAGGAAAGGTGAATGAACTTGTGACACATAACCTTATACAAGAACAGCTGAAGGATTATTGCATAGCTTTGTACATATACAGGACTACATTTATGTAGATTGTTAGCCATCTGTTGTCTCCTCTGTGAACTGTATAAGGGCAAAGATCTTAAATCCCTTCCGGGGAGATTCGTAAGTGAAAAATAAAGGACTTCTTAATGGTATATACTCTGAGATGGTGAGACACATCACCGAGCAAATTATAGAATCCTCTTTCCCATCATCTTTTAGGATAGTGAAAACTCCCAGGTGTCCAGAGGAGTTTAAGGTTTGCCTCCAAAACTCACTTTAGCTTGAGGCAAGAGAATTTAGGAAATGGTCTTTGGTAGGCCTTTCAGAGAATAAATCTCCTGCCATTAGCCTGCCCCTCTTCATAGTTCCTGTCATCAGCTACCCCCATTTCCTACATTAAAGTGCTATGACTGTTTAAAATAGAAATGGAGAGATTGGCATATCAGTTGGTGTAATTTTGTTTCTCCTTTAAAACCAGTAATGTGCATCTTCTGACGTTGCTAGCCAGCAATGGGCATCAGTGCTCAGTGTGGAGGCACAGGGAGATGTACTCCACAGATAAGAGTAACATTTACTTTTCCAGTGGTCCCGGTTGGTGTCAGCAAAAGGTCCAGCAGGGTAAGAGAGCACACCATGATACACGTCAAGGGTTAGAAGCATAGCTTCTAGATCCACACTGAGCTCTCTTGGGTAGTCAGAGGTGGTCAGAGTGCATGTTCGAAGACAGGATTTGGTATTTACAGAACCCAGAGCCTCATTCTTCCAGTGGAAGTATTTGAATGCCAAATGACCTCTAAATGTTTCTCCTGCATATTAGAAAGTTGGTTAATTGGATTTAAATAAATAATCTTTATTGAAGAAAAGTATTGACATGTGAAAACTGACCCAAGAAGCTGCAGCCCCCTTTCTGGCCTAAATATGTGTCATTTTCTTTTTATACCATTAAGCAACATTCTAAAGATATATGGCTTATTTTCCATTTGTTGCATTTTTAAAAATCCTCATTCATTGACTTTTTGGTTTTTGTGTATGTGTGTGTTCTTTTTTTTTGCCTTTATTTTGTTGTGTTAGATATAACCATCTTTCCATCTGTATTTGCTCACTTTATTAATTTGGGGGAGGACTTAAGGGGACAAACTGTACCTGTTATTAATGAGTTAAATGTCATTACTTGGCATTAAAATAACTACTTAAAACATATATATGTATACTAGCTGGGTAGAACTATGTTAACATGAGGTTCCATAGGCAATTAAATCGTGGCAAGAGTCATTGTACCCAAACTAGTATCAGTTGTACCTTAAAAATCAGGGAAATATTAGTTCTATAATAACGACACCAGTGCCTGGTTATAAATATGTTTTTAAACAAACATTTTTTTGCAGCCTTTTTATTTGTAGATGTTGTTTTTGTTTTTCTTTTACAGTCTAACAGTATATTTTCTGTTTTGAAGTTGGTGATATATGCGGGGCCTAACACAAACAGTAGGAAGGTTGCTGAGTATGGAGGCAACACACTGGGATATGGCAGCCGTAGTGTCTTAGGAACTGGCTGGCCCAAAGACTTGGTGAAGGTATGGTATCCAGTCAGACCCACTTCCTAGAAAAGAAAAATGAACTCCCATTCCCTCTGGGCCTGAGTATTAACTCCAATTCCAGAAAGAAAAATTGTCCGTGGGTGCTTTTGTTGAGCTGGGGCTGTCTTGCCAGGCCTGGAAACTCACTACCTCGTTCAGAATGACCGTCCTTTAACTTGTAGGGCCTCAGACCCCTGTCCGCTCCAGAACTGGGATCCATTCTCCAGGGACTGAGTGCTCACAGCATTTCCTTCCCTGTCCATTAAAAGGCCTGCTAGTTCTTCCAGCTTGCTTCTTCTCTGCCCTCTCCTGTGATGGGTATCCTAGAACCACAGGGCCATTGCAGTTTAAAAATGTGGAGTCAGTGTTTTCAAAACGAATTTGGGCCTCTGGAGCAATACTAATGATCCATTCTCAAATTGATGAGATACCAGTCATGCTTTGTAATCGGGGCCCTGGAACTACAACATATCTACCTAGAATATGAGTATGAACTGAAATGCCCACTAAAACCTGTAAACCTCTCCAGAGTCTGTCTTGGAGCCTTGATCTCAAATGCATTACATATCCTCTTTAATTCAGCCACAGACAGCAAGTTATGTCTAGGCGTATAGTCTGGATGTATCCAAATCCCCGTCAGCACAACACTTTTAATTGTTCTTTCATTTCCTACATTTTGTTTCTTACTCGTGGTGTTGGTTCTGCAATACAGAGCAAGGTCTTCCAGCACTCTGTGTTCTTCAAGATATGGGCCGTTTGCCTGCCCTACCAGGACAAGTGAGGTGGTGAAGTGGACAGGGGGAGGGCAGAAAGAATAGAAGTCTGAGGAATTTATTGAAATTATGCTCAAGATTTAATCTTTACTGTGATCCTGCTATTGGGCAGTCGTGGCCCATTTCACAGATGCCTCGTCCCCAGACCTACCTGGTCAGGAGAGACACCTGAAAGGTTGGTGTCTAGATGCGAGGGGATGGAATTTGAGTCAAGCAAGTGATTGAGAAAAGGAGTGAAATATTGCTGTGGTCCTTTTGAAAGTAAATCTCTGAAATTCATTGCTCTCTTGAAAATCATGTGTCTTGTTTTTAAAGTGTATTTTCCCCCCCTTAAATTTTAAGGTGGAAGGAGATACAGTCACCTTCTCCTTTGAAATGAGAAGTGGCCGTGAACACAACACTCCCGATAAAGCTATGTGGGGCTTTGCTTGCACAGTTCGCGCTCAGGTACTTGAATCTAACCACTGCTGTGGGCGTAATGTACTTTCTCCTGTGTGCCTCGGTTACATACATCATATTTGCCCTGGAAACAGGGCAGAATATGAGCTGCGGTTTCATCCATCTCTTCCATTTGGCATTCGTAGACTATCACAAGTAGTAGTTTTTTGGAATAAAACTAGCTGTGACCTAAAATCCATTCAACAGCACAGAAAGAATCCATTGCTAGGGGCTCCGTCTTCAAAGCCTGGAGAGGTGATCTGCCTCCAGCATCTTTCCATAGGGCGAAGAAGACTCTAACACCTAATAGAAGTAAGCACTGGGATTCTGGGTTTTTAGAGTAGTGGGATCAGATTTTCATTCTATTCTCAAAGGCTCATCTTGCTAGTCTAGGTCTGTCTCTGCTTAATTACATGTGTTACACGCTGTATATGGGTTTAATCTACTCCTTTTAACGTTACCAAATAGTTACTTTCCCTCTGGATTCTAGGTAAATTCTTTTCCCACCTGGGGTTAAAAAAAAACAAACAAACAAGTATTAGGAGTTCTTCTAACCCCTTCAGTTGCCTGATTTGTAAAACCTATTTTAGACTTGGAGATTGCTTGAGTTTAACCGAACTAACACACTTTAGAGTGAAAGTGTCTGCTAGAATGAAAGCTCCGTGAGGGCAGGAATCTTTTTTCTCTGCTGTATCTCAAGCACCGAGAATGATACGCTCAGATATTTGTTGAATGAATTCAGTATAAGGGATTGACAATATCTTGGTTCGAGCACAGGATGGAGGTGACAAGGATAGGCACAGCAGAGAGGAATCCATCCAAAGAATCTTGCATGAGATTTGTGCTGTCTCTAATACGGAGTCTTATCAGCTCTTCTCTCTCCAGAATTGTGTTGAGACTTCACTCTGTGGTCATTGCCCCGTGCCACCATCTTTCTCCTCATGGTGTTGGGGACTGTCCTTGTGTCCGATAGCAGTGACACGTGATGCTGCTCCGTGAGCCCCTGTGGTCAGGGACAGTGCAGCGTGGTGCAGCCCAGGTGCAGGGGCTCGGCTGTGCACACTGACCAGTGTGGTTTGCCCCTCTCTGCGTTGTAGGAGTCGTCGGAGGATGTGTCGGGAGGCTTGCCCTTTCTGGTAGACCTGGCTTTAGGTCTGTCTGTGTTAGCTTGTTCCATGTTGAGAATCCTGTACAATGGACCAGAAATCACCAAAGAAGAAGAAGCCTGTCAGGAGCTATTGCGGTCCAAACTTTTACAAAGGTAAAAGGCTCAGATAGGACTAGTTTTGCTCACAGAGGAAAAAGGACTTCGTGTGGAAAACTACTTTTAGTACATTTCCCAGCTCATTGTGCAGACTGCCTGACAATCCCATAGGTGTCATTGTCATTAAGAAAGAAGGTGAAATTACAGCAAAGTGCCTTCTGGCCCTTACTTTACTAAATTTGAAATTACAGCCTTGAGTGCATAAGCTTTTCTCCAACCCACATATTGTATAATTAAATTAAAGGATCCCCAAAAGGAGGAGTAGATGAGTGATAAAGCAAACCTATCAAAATGTTCATTCTAGAATCTAGGCGGTGGGTATATGGGCATTACCCAATGGATGCTTTCAACTTTTCTGTAGATTTAAAACTTTTCATAATAAAATGTTGGGGAGGAGGTAGATTCCCAAAGATGTGGTTTCATTTAACACTCATGTTCCTTTGGCCTCTGGAGAATGTTTGATGAATATTTAACACGTGATGTGATCCTTCGTATATTTGATGTATCTGCAAGCTTTCCATGGCTTTCCAGTTGGAAGAGGAAATGAAGGAGCCCCTTTTCTGTCTGTTCAGGTGCCAGTGGCAGGTGGAGGCCAATGGCGTGATCTCTCCTGCCCTTACTCCAAGCCCATCTCCACTGCCACTGACCATCGAGGAAGACCGAGAATTCACCTATCCCTCTGACGTCCTCGTGCCTCCCGTTGGAAACTACTTTGACCTACCCCGGATCAGGCTGCCTCCAGGAATCATGATAAAGCTCAGGGAAATTTCTGGGCGTGCTAGACCTCAATTCAGACCAAGTATAAAGTATGTTGCTAAGTAGTGCACTATTTTTCCCATTGGGAAAAAAAAAAGTTTAAACAAGGGGAGGGGGTAAATTTCTTCTCCTGGTCTAGCAAATGAACCTTTAATTTTACATTTACTTAATGAACGCTAACCACGTACTCTGGGGAGTCCCCCCAGGTGGTATTCCAGGCCATCGGGTGTCAAGGTGTGGGCCCCCAGTCAGCAACAATAGCAACACCTGAACCCTTGTTAGCTCTTGGGCCCCATCTCACACCTGCTGGATCCGAACCTCTGAGGATGGGGCCCAGGTTTTGACAAGTTTTCCATAGGATTCTGAAGCATGCTAAAGTTTGACAAGTTCTAGGTTTTTCTCAGGTGGTTTGACTGTCTACTCGAAGTCCTCAACTTTGGTTTTCTTAGTCCAGAGAGAGATGGTGAGGGGTCTTTCATCTGGAGTGTGAGGTCAGGCACTTATAAATGTCTTTGTGGTGGTCTTGCTTAAAGTCTGTTTGGTGGCCTCTGCGCTGTCTTCTGAAGCATGATTGGCCTTCAGAGAGAAAAAATTTAAGGATAGTTGAAATTTAAAATGAAAAAATACAGAAACGCAATTCGTTTTCAGCCCAACATCCATATGTATGAGCTACCACAAGCCGTGGTACTGCGTAAAGTTAATTGGCACATAAATGGTGCCAAAGATCTTTTGTTAGTCTTAGACCTCTTCCAGCTTTAATATGACTCTAGCTCAAAATATAAAATTAAAGAAAATGGAGTCTCTTTAAATTTGATTTTTACTTTATCAGCTGATGTCAGTTTTGTCAGTTAAACATATTAAGTTATTGCCAACTTGATATGAAAGCCATCATAATGTTCATGCCTCTTTATTGTAATAAAGAAGGTGTGGTGAATATTTAATGTATTTAAATCAAAGCCTACACTCCTCAACCTATTGAATACAGGATTGGTAATTTGAGAGCATGGCATCTACCTGACTAGTTTCTATTGTAATCACAGAGAAGTGATTCAGCCAGACGTGATGGAGGAAATGGTGGTATCATGTGTTATTAAGCACTTGAACTTGGTTGATGCACTGCAGTCCCTAATAAATTTCCAGTATCAAGAAGAACATGCTGAGGAATATGACTTACTGTGTAAAATTATGGGAGAGACCTTCAAGAAACTCAATGCCATGGAGAGACAGCTGCAGGTAAGTGAAGGCTAACGTGTTTAGATTTCTCTCTCAAGTGTTGGAAATAATTTCTTTCCTAGAAATTTAATCAAGTTTAAAAAGTGACCTGAAGGGGCGCCTGGGTGGCCCAGTCGTTAAGCGTCTGCCTTCGGCTCAGGTCATGATCCCAGGGTCCTGGGATCGAGCCCCTCATCGGGCTCCCTGCTCAGTGGGGAGTCTGCTTCTCCCTCTCCCACTCCCCCTGCTTGTGTTTCCTCTCTCGCTGTGTCTCTGTCAAATAAATAAATAGTTAAAAAAAAAAAAAAAGTGACCTGAAGTTTTAAAAAGTTACGACTAAAATTTCCAAGTTTGCAGAGTGCACTTGTTTTTATTTTACATCTCTTCTCATATTGTTTTGTTTTATAATGTATCTATCAGAGTGTTGCAGAATTGGAGCAGAAATGGCAAAGCGAGGTTGATGATGCCATGCAAGGGAAGCTGGAGAACAACATGCCTTTCTTCTATGATTACCATTTCAATGAGGTGAGCAAGTTATGTGATTTATCATTGGGGCATTGGTATTTACAGTGCAAAGGCACATATCGTGTGTGTGTGGTGGTGGGGGGTATGTGTGGAGAGACCAAATAACATTACCTGTTAAAATATTGCACATGCCAAAATGAACCCATTCTTTACAAAGGTTAAATAAAATTAGATCAGCATATCAATAATACAAATATAAATTATTAAGTTGTTTTTAACTGATTGATAGTTTTACCATCATTATCAAATTTTGCTTGCCAGCTTTAGGAAATGAAGGGCAGTTATTTATAAGCACTGAAGAAGTCCCCAGAAAGTAGTCGATGCCATTTGTAATCATTAAAATATCAAAGAATAACTTACAAATGTGCTCTGGCATAGAAATATGGACCAGAGGTGGTGGGTTTTTTTTTTCTCCCCCTAAAATTCTCTGTTCCTTTTAACATGAACAGTAAACTCACTTTTTGCAGATCCTGCCTACCATCTTTTCTTGATTTTTCCTTCTTTAGAACAAAATGAAAGAACTAGAACTTTTGTGTTCAATGAGAGAAGTCTCCTTTGATGGAAATGATCTTGAAAACATGGTCCTATCGCTGAGGTTAGTGATGTTAATAACTGTGTAAAGCTACTTTACTGCCTTGATGCTTAAGACAAAATGTGAAGATCTAGTTTCTTAATAGATATTAAAAATCGTATGCATTCACTAAATATTTGAGTTGGAACTCATTTGTAAACTTGGAAATTTTGATTTTGGCCTTCAAAAGTTAGCAGATAGGCATCTGAAACTGGACAAAAGGAACTAAAAGTGGTCCATTTATAACCCTGCTCTCTCTGCTAGGGAAAGGGGAAGGAGAGTGATGTTTATCAGGTTTCTTTTGCTTAGTTTCCCTCTATCTTCTCGTATCCTTTGTAATTAAAAAACGTTCGTTTTGGTGAACCTGAGAACGACTAAATGCACATCAGCCTTTCTTTATAGGGAGAAGTTCCTGCAAGAAGTGAATTCTCTCATACAGAAACCCTCGCACCCACTGGCGAAAACGAAGACGTTGGTGAAGAGTTTAATGAACCGAGCCGAGCTGCTGTTGCATGTCACCATTTCGGCCCAGCCTGGCCTCACGAGAAGCATCTCGGGGACCCCCGCAGAGACACCGGGTACAAAGCCAGCCCCGAGCGGGCGCTCCATACTACTCTGGTCATAAAATACATGTCAGCTACTGAAAGAAAAATCACTCTTGTGTTCCCCTAGGAAGGAGAAAGAGAAGTGCCAACATTTTTTTAGTTTGCCTTCTACTTTTTCCAGCCAGGAGAGACTTTTCATTGAATTCATGTGGTGGTTTGTGAGTCAGCTGAGCATCAGGGGTGCGTCCTCACCTGCCTCATTCAGCTTTTCTTGGGAGCCCAGTGACGTCTATTTTTATAATCTAGTGCCCCTTACTTTGTTTATGGCTTGTCATTTTCATAGTAATGTGTACAATGAGATAGTCAACATTGTGAGTCTTGTAATGCATCATATTTTCCTCTTAAAGGTGAGTTTGCATTGCACCTTTAGTAATTATGTGGAACCTCCTAACGTGAATTTTCACTATTTTCCTGGTCACATTTTAATTATTAGCCTGAAAGGACATTTCTCAGGGAAATAAATGAGTCTTCTTTCTTAAACTAGATCCCCAACACCTGGCATAGCCCATAATGACAATTGTTAATTCTTCCCTTGAGAGAGCAGGATGAGTAAACATGAGACTCCGCGTTACCGAACCCCATAGCCTAATGGACATTGCCAAGCAAGCGAACTTTTCATCCCAGCTTGAGTGCCCAGGGCACCCCTCACATGGGAGAGAAGTTTAGGGTGATTCAGGTTTCCGACCCTAATGAAAGGAGACCATTCGCTGAGAATATCAGGGGAAGCGTGCCGAGCGTAGGTGTGATCACATACCAAGATGGTCTGCTGACCGCGTCCGTGGTCACAAGGCCTTGGTTAGTTAAAGGTCCCATATGAAGACTTAACCACTCAGTAAGGCTGATGATGCTTTCCAAGAGGCTCTTGCCATCAGAGATGATGAACCAATAATTTGCTGAGCAATAACATCTTCAAAAGTTATGTTTTTAGACCAAAGCTGCCTAACCGTTCTTATGACAGATTCAAAATAACCTCTTCTCTACTTTTTTTTTCCTTAGATGATCTTTATATGCAGTTTTGTCATCTTCTATTAAAGTGTTCTTTTATGATACAACCATTTCCCTGGATAGTGTAGGAAGGGCCAGTCAGATTCTAGCTCAAGCGTGATATTTACTCACACCAACTTGATCAAAACCAAGGTGCCACCAAATGTCAATAAGTCAGCTAAATAAATCTAGGATTAAGGGGGGGGGGGCGGAAAAAGGCTATCTCTGGGGGGAAAAAAAATGGATTTGGATTTATTTGAATTAAGAAATTTTTGATTCCAGAAATGACTTTTCTGTCCTCTCTGGCTTTTTAGAATGCTTAAATGAAGGTGAAGTTTGAGAGTTTAGGATAAATGAATCTTGCAGCCTTTTTTTTTTTTAACCAAATTTAATAAAAAGATTATAGTTTTTCACACTAAAATAATTTTTAACCCTAATACCTGGGTTTTTAAAAATGGGCCTTAAAATTGTCAGTGTGCTGTGCTAGCTGGTTTGGTGGATGAACTCTCCTGGAAAGCGAAGATACTCTTAGACTGGTAGCATAGCTGCTGTTGCTGTCCTTACAAATCAGACTGCAGGTATGCCAACCTTTTTGTTCCTTTCTGTTCCAGCTTGTAAATCAGCTTCAGAAACAAAAGTGATATCTCACGCTGTGCGGCAGCCTGTTTTTCTTCGCAGCATGTCGGCTCCTTCTGACCTGGAAATGATTGGTAATGAAGATTTGGAATTTACTAGAGCAAATCAGAGGTAAATGGCTAATGGCCAAGATTGGATTCCCACATGCAGCTGAATACATTCATCAGAGCACGCTCCCTGAGTGAGTTTGTTTTGTGATCTAGCACCGTTTTGTTTTCCTGTAGGCGGCGCCACGTCACCAGCCACCGCAGCAGCTCCTTTACACTCCTGCAGTCATTGGCCATCGAGGACAGCAGGGACAAGCCCACCTACAGCGTCCTGCTGGGGCAGCTGTTTGCCTTCATCGGCACCAACCCTGACCAAGCCGTAGGTCGTGTTTTGCCGATTACAGAGGAATAGCACCTGACAGCACGAGGTGGGGGGGGTTGGGCGTGCCTGTGACAGTCCCCAAGAGTCAGGTGGACTTCCTTGTCATGCCTTTCAGGTGTCCAGCAGCAGCTTTCTTTTGGCTGCACAGACGAGGTGGCGGCGGGGGAATACTCGCAAGCAGGCGCTGGTGCACATGCGGGAATTGCTGACGGCCGCTGTGCGCGTCGGGGGCGTGACACACCTTGTGGGTCCAGTGACTATGGTCCTTCAGGGAGGACCCAGGTCAGTTGCTTCTAGTAGTTCATACCGTCCTGGCCAGAGTGGATGAGAGGCGTTCATTCCAAAGATGACTCTTGAAGCCAGATCATAGACGGTGGTATTTACTAGTGTTTTCCCCTAAAATATTTTATTTTTATTTTTTAAGAGCTCCACAGTTTTGTAACAATGTCAGCATATGTAGCAGAAAGTAAAAGTGTCTTTACTCCCCTTCCTCTCCTGAATTCCACCTTGTTCACTAAGAGCTGCTTTTATCAGCTACACACACAAATGGCTGTTTAATTCTCTTTGTACACAGAAGTGTGTATGTGTATGATTTTTTTCTTAATTCAGATTATATTGTACTATAACACTGGAGTTTTGTTCAGCATATCTTGGATATATCTGTCTTTTCATGTCAATGCATGTAGTTCTCCTTTATAGTTTTGAAGAACTTCATGGACCTCCAGGTATGGGTGGCTATGTCTTATTTAACTCCTCCCCTCCTGGTGGACACATGGTTCATTTTCTCTTTCCATTTTTTCTGTTTTATTTTTGCATTAATAGCAGTGATGTAGTTAACATCCTTATGCCTATATTTTTGTGTACTTTTGTGCTTATTTTTACTGGATCAATTTCTAAAAACCTAATTGTAGATATGAACTTTGAAGGTTTTATCACTTATTTGTGAGGAGTTTTTCTATGCTCTTCCCTACTGGGCTTCAAAGATCTTCAGGTAGAAGTAGAAAAGGCATTTGTCTACAGGTCCTGGACTAGAACTGCCTGGGGCTACTTGTGTCTCCTGACAGCTCTTTGAGAAATTCTGGCCAGCAAGCAGAGAGCAGAGGCTGGGAGAAAAGAGCTAACGTGAATATCCTGAGAAATTTCTGTGTCAATCAGGAGAGGCCAGGTTACTGTTTGGAAACAAAACCCTCCAAAATCTCTGGTGCACAAAACAGGACTTCAGTTCTTGCTCATGTCCAGCACGGGTGCGCCTCAGCCCGTGGTAATCCTGGAGAGCCTGGGTTAGAGGAGGGGACCGCCATCCCGAAAGCTGTCAGTCCCCTTGTCAGAGCTCAGGGTCATTGGCCAGGCTGGTCACATGCTCACTGGCCACCACAGCTCACTTCCAGAATAATTTCTCCACAACCCTGGCAGCATTTTTCTTTTTTCCCTCAGTAATGTCATGTCCAAACATTTAAAAAAAAATGCAGAAAATCCCAAAGTATAAAGTAAAAATCACCTGTAAATCCAACACCTTAAGATAAAACCTGTTAACATTCTAGTGTATCTGTTCTGTCCTTATTCTAACCATAGATATCTCCTATAATGTTTTTAGTGGATGTATAGCACTGCATCATATTCCTGAACCTTTATTCAGATTCAATCCTGATTTTTCAACCTTAGATTTTATTTACTTATTTTTGCTATTATAAACAATATTCTGTAGCATATCTTTGTAGATAAATCTGGAGAGTTCCAGTTTTCAACTAATATTAATTGCTGTAGAATCTACCCCAGGTTGTGTGTTTACACTGGGAAAGTCTTATATCAATTGGATTCTCATACTCTGCTGATAATCACAGTGTGGACTTGAAAAGGACACTTAGTTAATCTATTTGGGCCTTGATTTTCTCATTAGTACAATTACATTTACAGAACTCAGTGCTGCATAGGATATTGTAGACATGTTTCAAATGGTTTCCTTATTAAATGTGTTTGGAGATGTGGAGTACCATTCTCTTGCTCTTAGAGATATTGTGGACTTTAACCTTGTAAGGCTCCGAATAATCCTGGTAGGGAACCCTGCTTGATTTGACTTAGCCTCGGATTCCCCAGACTTTTCTAGAGTGTGGGTATTATCTCTGAGGCATCTTAAGAAATGCTGTCCAGTAGTCTTCTGTGGTCCTGCAGTCTGGGAAACACTGGTGATCTCTAAGATCCCTTCAGTTCTCGATTCACCTAGACACTCTTGGATTTCTCAGAAGAATGCTCCTGCTCTAATGTTCACTGTCACTCTTCTTGCCATGGTTCAAGAAGCCTGCACTTTGGTTCTGTTTCATAGAATTGAAGAACTAACCTGTGGTGGGATGGTGGAGCAGGTCCAGGAAGCCTTTGGCGAGACCATGACCTCTGTCGTGTCTCTGTGTGCTCGTTACCCTATCGCGTGTGCAAATAGCATCGGACTTTTGTGTACCATACCTTATACCAGGTAAGGAAGGCAATGCTTTTTATTGTGGGTAAGTTACACTGCAGTGCAGTTGCTTAAATAAAAATATTTTTAAGTTAAAAATTGGGTGGGGGCGCCTGGGTGGTTCAGTTGGTAAAGCGTCTGCTTTCGGCTCAGGTCATGATCCTGGGGTCCTGGGATTGAGTCCTGCGTCAGGCTTCCTGCTGAGCTCATGCTCGCTCCTTCTCTGTCAAATAAATAAAATCTTTAAAAAAAATTTTTTTAATTTTTAAAAATTGGGTTTTTTTTTTGCTTTGATTATCCAGTGACACTATCACTGTGATTAAATGAGCTTCATCCTGACAGACACCTAAAGTTACTATGTACATTACATATTGTTGAATTCCTACATGATCAGAAGTGGCCAATAGGGATTATATTACATTGTCAAAATGGAGAGGTTTGAAGGAAAGTAAAAGATCTCTAGGAAATTTTTTAACATATTTGGCAAAAATTTTTTACGAATGCATTTATTTTCTCAGTGACCTTATGAATCCCCTTATAATAAAATAGATAAGTTTTTTGTATTATGGATGGGAACCTTGAGTTGATTCTATCAATTTTTACTTAGCTATTCTATATGAACAAACCAAAACTTGAAGTTTCTTATTTATGAAGGAAATCCTCATTGTAGAGAAATATTTCTGTGTTCAGTTATGCATGGTAGTATCCTAAGTAATAGACAAGGAACTATGCTGACTTGTTTTACGCCCCTTTGATAACCTGGATCTTAAACCTGAGGGCTGGACAGTGACGTTTATTCTGTGTAACCCTTTCCACCTGGCCCAGGAGTGAAGAGAAGTGCCTGGTGCGCAGTGGCCTCGTTCAGCTCATGGATCGACTGTGTAGCTTGAGCAGTCAGACGGAGTCCAGCTCCAGTGAGAAACAAACCAAGAAGCAGAAGGTGGCCACCATGGCCTGGGCAGCTTTCCAGGTGCTAGCCAACCGCTGTGTTGAATGGGAAAAAGAAGAAGGTAAGGAGCAGGATTCCATTCTAGAATTCATTGATTTCTTCTGTTGACATGTTTACTTAATTATTTGTGCTGGCTGGGGGAAAGAAAGGCTATATTAAATTACATAATCAGATGGGTTTAATTAATGATTTCATGAGAGCCTCTTCATCAGCATCCTTCTCTGAAAATTTATGGCTACACTATGACATTAAATAATATCCTAGCCCAGAGCACCTGGTGCTAAGTGAAATAAGCCAGACACAGAAAGACAAATACTGAATGATTTGCCTTACATGTGGAATCTAAAAAAGCCAAACTCCTAGAAACCAAGATTAGAACGGTGGTTGCCAGGAATTTTAGGAGGAGAAGAAGTAGGGAGATGTTGGTCAAAGAGTCAAACTTCCAATTATAAGATGAATAAGTTCTGGGGTCTAATGTACAGCATGGTGATTATAGTTAGTAATACTTTATCATATTCTTGAAAGTTGCTAAGAAAGTGAATCTTAAATGTGCTCAAACCATACACACACACACACACACACACACACACAGAAAGGTAACTAGTGAGGTGATGGATGTATTAACTAGATTGTGGTAATCATTTCACAATGTATATACATATCTCTCTATATATAATCACGTTGTACACCTTTTAAAAAAATCACATTCTATAATCTAAATTGTATATAACTTGTATTTGTCAGTCATCCCTCAATAAAGCTGGGGGTGGGGGTGGGGAATGATAACCACCCTGAAAAAGAGTACAGTAAGCCAGGAAATCGAGAAGATACCTTTCATGTTCTTTTTGTCAACACTGCTATCAGTCTCCAAATAAATATTTCTATGAAATGGTTTAGTTGCATTTTCAAGTGCTACTTCCTAACTATATTTTTACCATCCCAGTTGAAAAAGTAAAGTTGAAGGATGATGTCTCCATGATATCCCAGGCCTGTTTATATAGCTTGGTTACTTATCTTTTGTTCATTCACTGTGTGTTTTATTGTCTTGAGAGTCAGGCATAAGATGAACAAGGCATTGCTCTTCCTCCTAAGAAATATGGTGCAGTGGGGGAGATAGACCAATGAGCAAATGATTGTGGTGTGGTTAGTGCCGTAATTGAGGTGCATGCAAAGTGCTGGGCCAGCACAGAGGTTCCTACAGACTAGTTGTGCTAGAGATCAGGCAAAGCTTCCCAAGAAGGTGACATGTGAGTTATTCTTACAGGTTAAAGAACATTTCCATGCAGAAAAAACAGTGTGTGTAGGCACAGGGATCCAAGAGAGCATGGGAAGTCCAGGAAATGACAACTAATTTGTGTGGCTTTTTACAAGAGCTGCTTGGGAGGGGGGGGGACTTCTGGAACTACAGTGAAAATGAAAGATCCCAAAAGGTCTTTAATTGTGTTTGAAGAGAGAGAGGGTATGAATTAAAAATCAAGATGTTTTCATCACAGTAAAAAAAAAAAGGGGGGGGTGATTCTTCCCTGTTAATTGAAGTATATTCCTTGTTTTGTATGAATTCAGTTTTTGTTAAGAATAATGTCTTTCCCCAACATTGAATCGTTAACCTTTTTTAAGTGCAGATGTTATCTAACGAGGAGACACTAATTGGATAGCTAATGGAATACTGAGCAGGTTAAAGAAAAATTGGGCAAGAGGAAGGCTTAATGTAGGGAGGCTGAGAGAGGACTCGCCACACCTGCAGGCTTACCATGGCTTCCTTGGGTTCTCACCTTTTTCTTTTTTTCTTTTTCTTTCTTTCTTTTCTTTTTTTTTTTTTTTTTTTTAACTCTGAAGGCGGCTCCACAGAGGCGGTGCACTCAGGTCTGGCCCGTCAGGTGTCCAGCCTTCTCACCAACCATCTTGCCCGAGCAACTGAGTGCTGTGGTAACCAGGCTGCTGGGAATGACGCCCTCCAGGACGTCCTCAGTCTTCTCAATGATCTCTCAAGGTATGGAAGGCCCAGCCAGAGCTGTGAGAAAAAGTGGCTTTCCTCCTGAGTGATTGGGGTTCCCTTGGGTGGTGACTGTCTTTTGAAACACCTAAATTACATGCTTCTGCTTCAAGAACGGTGGAGAATGAAATCATTGGGAAGATAGGAGTTCCAAAATGCGAGGATCATTCAGGTGAATCTCTACATTATAAAACGATACCCTGTGCTTTAATACTTTGCTGGTAACAGCTGCTGGCCTTTCAAGTCCATGCAGTTGCATCGAGTAACCCAAAATCCTTACCCTCATTATAGCAAGATAATCAGTCAGGACCTGTAGTTGACTCATGTTCTCATGCTGTGTCTTAAAAAAGAAGACAATCTGTGGAGGTTTGATACCATCCCGTGTAAGCCGTGAGGCCCACAGCCACTGGTCCACATAAGGCTACTTGTTCTTTGGCTTCTCCTGGACTTTTTCTTCTCAGTGAGATGCCACAGGGCCTGTACAACGCTGCGCAAGCCCTTTGGTCTTGAAGCTTAAACAGGAATAAAAGGCTGAAGGGAAAGTCTTCCTAGTTTGGGTCGTGAAGTTGTAGTGCTCTGTGAACCATGCTGGACTATAGCATCGCAGTTCAGTAAATTTCATCAGGGATCAGAAAATACTCAAAGATCTTTCTTTTTAAGTACTATTGACTGGGGGCGCCTGGGTGGCTCAGTGTGTTAAGCGTCTGCCGTCAGCTCTGGTCATGATCCCAGTATCCTGGGATCAGCCCCGCATTGGGCTCCCTGCTCAGCGGGGAGTTTGCTTCTCCCTCTCCTGCTCCCCCTGCTTGTGCTCTCTCTCTCTCTGAAATATATAAACAAAAATCTTAAAAAAAAAAGGTACTATTGACTGGTCAGTTGAGAGCTTTCATTAGATATTTACCAAAAACCTTAGTTCTCCTTCATAAAAACATAGTGCCAAATCTGTGTCTTCCTCACAAATCAGTTCATCTTCATTTAGGGAACTCTTGCTTCTGAATTTCTATAGTCCAGTATGCTCACCTTGTGTACCTTTTCTTCCTTCTTTTTCAGGAGTCACATAGGTAAAGCCATCCTGAGCCAGCCAGCTTGTGTGTCCAAACTCCTCTCTCTGCTGCTTGACCAACGCCCGTCTCCAAAGCTAGTCCTTATCATTCTTCAGCTGTGCCGGGCGGCGCTCCCACTGATGAGTGTAGAAGACTGTGGAAACGTGGAGCTCCCGCCATGGAGCTACTCCGTTCCCTCCCTAAACAGTGAGCAGGAGGATCCCAGCGACCCAGCATCTAAGATTGCCTCATTGCTCTTAGCAAAGCTGGCAGATTACGTGGTCCCAGGTGAGCAGCTGGTTGGAGAATGGCACTGAGGTGCCCACTTGCTGGGGACGGCCAGCCTGAGCTTTCCATTGTTGGTTAGCTGCTGCTGCCACGCCTCTCGCAACGGAAGAGAGGGACATGGGAGCGGGAGGAAGAGAGACCAAAACTAGAGTCCTCCCTGCGCAGGGGATGCACAAATAACACTGCCGTCGTTCTGTTCGCTTTTAAAGGATGTCAGACAGTTCTTTCTCCAACTGCTTCTGAACCTGACACTACATTGACAAAAACCAGTCCCAAGAATTCCTTAAAAGGAGATAAAGATCCTGGAGAAGAGAGTGAAGCAGTGGATGGCAAGCTGTCTATCTTTATCCACAAGCGGGAAGACCAGTCATCTCATGAGGTTCTCCAGCCGCTACTAAGGTGACTGATGATTGTAATAGCTACATGCCGTCAGGCACTGACCATGTCCCAGGCACTGTGCTCAGTAAGCCCCTTACGTACATCAACTGTCCCAGCCCTCTTGACAACCCTAAGAGGTAATCACTGTCATCCCTGTTGTTACAGTGGAGAAACTGAGGCAGAGCTGAACCACAGACGCAGGCCTCTGACCACAGAGCCCAAGCTTTTATCCACAACTCGGTACTGTTTCTTCAAACCCAACAGAGAGCGAAAGCCCTGTTGAGAATGTATTGTTTGTGCTCAATGGAGAGTCTACAGTGTGATTTGGGCTTCGAGAAGGAATAATGCAGTCTGGTTTTAGTCATTGGCATCCTTCAGCCATTGGTAAATTTAAGGGATACCATTGACTGTGAGGTGGAGAGATAAACTTCTTTAAAGCTATAATTCATTGAAGTATGAATGGTATGATTGCTCAATAAGGAAGTAAAAATATACTTACTGTCCAAAGATTACAAACCCACGGGGCCCTGTTAGTGGGAGCGAGGATGACGGGAAGTCCTGCCACAGAACATGAGGGAATTTAGGACATGTGTGAATGTCTCAGGGAATGACTTCTTTCTTCAAATAAATGATGTGATGATGGTGTCATCCTCCTAATTGGTCCCTTGTCTGCCATCATGGCAACTGAAAGCACTAATGGGCCACTAGCATAAACTAAGCGGGGTCAGGCAGGTCAGTGCTAGATGCAGAAATCGCCAAGAAGGATTCTTGGGCATTGAGAAACTTCACAGTACAAATTTGCTGAAGGAGTTTTTGGAGAGCCAGGTTTAAGAGGAAGAGGAAGCTGAATTATTAGAAAGATCCAGTCATTCACACCAAGGCATCCCACCCATGCTGTTGCTAAAGTCCCCTCACTTTGGGATTTAGATCACTTACTGAGTGTCTCCCAGGTGCGCGGCCTTCCCTGCATTGTAGGCGCAGATTCTCGATTTTGTTCAGCTTTTTAGTTTGCACGTCATTTTCATGTAGGTTTTAATTATTACAACTGTAAAAACAGCTGGTGTTTTAATCCCTAAAAGTGCTATAATTAAACAATAATAAATAATTTCCTTTTTGAAAAATTGCGTCTACTGTGGATTTTAAAATCCTGTTGTAGCATATAATGCTGGCCTGGCCAGTACTAGGTTGCCTCACAGCCTGCAGCCCCACCTTGACCTAGCCTGTAAGATGGTCACCTCTCTCTGCTTTCCCTTTTAGTAGCTCAGAAGGACGGCCCTTCAGACTTGGTACTGGTGCCAACATGGAGAAAGTCGTGAAAATGGACCGAGACATGACCAAGGTAACCCTAATATGGAGACACCTGGTCTGACAAGACCCATGATTGAGGGACGTTTACCATACTTTAGGTTTGCAGAGACATTTAAGAAGAAAAAAAAAAGTTCCCAGAAAGAGGCAGGGTGAGAAATTGAAGTCAGTGGTTTAACTGAAACCATTTTCAAGAGAACTAGTCAGAATCAATTTGTCATTAACGCTAAAAAAAAAAAAATGTAAAAGAGAATTCTTGGTTTTGACCTAGAAGTTTTCCCTTAGCTCTATTAAAGTTTTGCAGCCTAATGATACTTTAAAAGTGAGGGGCGCCTGAGTGGCTCAGTCGGTTTAGCATCTCACTCTTGATTTGGGCTCAGGTCCTGTTTCAGGGTTGTGAGATCGAGCCCTGTGTTGGGCTCCGCGCTGGGCACGGAACATGCTTAAGATTCTGTCTCCCTTTCTCTCTCTGCCCCTCCCGGTACCAGCATGTGCACGCTCTCTCTCTTTAAAAAAAAAAAAAATTAGTACTTCAAAAGTGATAAGATGTGAAGATTAAAAGATAATAGATAAAGGGGCCCCTGGGTGGCTCAGTTGTTAAGCATCTGCCTTCGACTCAGGTCATGATCCCAGGATCCTGGGATCGAGCCCCGCATCAGGCTCCCTGTTCTGCGGGGAGCCTGTTTCTCCCTCTCCCACTCCCCCTGCTTGTGTTCCCTCTCTCACTGTCTCTCTTTCTCCCTGTCAAATAAATAAATAAATAAAATCTTAAAAAAAAAAAAAACAGATAAAAAGAAAGACACATAGCCCATAAAAAATATAAAAATATGTCCATGTTTACAAATTACACAAATAAGGGAATAAAAATAGTAATATATCATTTTTCACCTGTCAAAGAAAACTGATAATACCCATTATTGTCAAGGTGAGGGTAAACAGGCATTCTCTAGTGTCCAGAGACAACCATACTTTTTATGGTTTTATTTGTAAAAAACAAAATAGAATCTGTATACCCATAAATAGGAAATTGATTAAAGAAATTATTATATGTCAATTATACCTTAAATTTTTAAATTTAAAAATTATATGCATACCATGAAATACCATACAACCGTAAAAAGAGCCAGGTGGATCTGTATATGCCAATATCAAAACACATGATAGTTTGATAACTGATAAAAATTAAATAGAAAAACTGATCCATGATTATGTATGCCAGAATTTGCATGGAGACAAATCCAGAGGACTAACAATTATATGACTGGGTAGAGTCATGGGATGTTTATGGGAAGTTAACTTTCTACATATAGTATTTTAACATGTGAGTTTTTGAGAAACGAGCCTGGATTGCTTTGGTAATGGGGAAGCAGGCTTTAAAAATTAAGGGAGCGCAGGAAGGTGACAGTCTCAAACCTCCCTCCAGGGCGGCTGCTGTGAGGTGATCACAGAAGAGGCTGCAGCCGCTCTTCGGAAGGCAACCAAGTGGGCCCAGTCAGGCCTCATCGTCAGCGTCGGGCCACCTGTAGAGTCCGTCAGCCCAGAGACTGTGAGTGGACTGTCCACAGGCGACAAAAAGAAAACTGCCCAGACCTCCATTTGCCGAGAGAGGAACTCTGAGCTCGCCAGGTAGTCTTTCCCTGTCCACACTTGTCCCAGACCTACTTTGTGATGGACTTGTTCTTAGGGCTTTAATTGTATATCATCCCCTTGACCTGCTGGAAATGAGGACGGAGGGCTCAAAACACCCATCTGAGGTTGTGGTGGGCGAATAGGGTGGCGCTCCTGGCTGAGTGGGCATCTCTAGCCAGAGGGCTGTTTTTTCTGAGGAAGGCCACTACCAGCAACATCAGCTACAGTTTTTTGGAGTATTAGTAAACTCACGTCTTGCTGCCTTTACTTCTTCCAAACCAGCCCAGCTGTACACATGAACTCCTTTCTCGGAGTAGACAGGAGGAATGAGTGTTGCCTCCAGGAAGTTTGCGAGCTGTTCTGTGTTTGCAGGCCAGGAATAGGTGCGGCATAGTGTCTTCCCTCACTCCTGGTGGTTTATGCCGTTCAAGTTTGAGGTCTGCTGTTCCAGAGGATTCTTTAGTTAACAGAAAGAGTATGAGAGAAGTGATTTAATTTAGCTTCTCTTATTCTCAATGAAATCCACTTTTTCTTGTATCATTAGAAAATTTTTCCATCTGTTGATAACCCTAAAAGCCACTTCTCTGCATTCTTAACCATCGCTGGGCATTGACCCTTTCCCTCTTGACGCTCGCAGGACTGACCCCGTCCGACCCTTCATCAGCGGGCACGTGGCGAACAGCATGGCCGCAGAAGTGATCGCCTTGCTTCATAGCTTGCTAATGGCACCCGAGTCAAATGCTGCTCAAATATGGACCACAACGGCAGAAAAGGTTAGCACAGTGTCACTGCTTAGCTGAAGAAGCGAGGAGGAAGTTTGTGTTCTCTTTTAGCATTTGAATCCTGCCTAGCGAGGGTCATATTCTAGTAAAGAGAGAGTGCCCAAATTGGCCAGACAGGCTTGTTAGCGGTTTTCCCCCTCAAATTTGCTTTGGTTTAGTCGTTTCACCTGTTAACCTGTGTCTCCTGTCACTGTCATTTCTGATTTTACAGAAGACGGGACCATATTCTCAGGGGGAAGAATGGCACTCCTTGTTTCTCCTTCTTGCTCATGGTCAGCTGGTACCGACATTAGGGAATCACGCAGCCTTGGTTTATTGGATTTGTAGTAAGTCCTTAGTAAGGATTTGTAGTAAGTCCTAAGGAGGCCTCTGTGATACATACCCCCCAAATGCTCTATCAGTAATTCATCATGACAGATGGTAGTCTAGTTTCCTGAAAACTAGGGAGCTCTATTCAATTCCCGTTTGCCCACAGTCATTTTTCAAGTGATTGCCTTAAGGAAATTGGGTGTTGAGTTGTAGGCAGTAAGCTGTGATGGTTTTCCCTCAGATAAGTTTTTCTTCTCCTTTGGGGTTTTGTTAACAGTGTTCGATTCTCCCACATTCTGAGGTTGTGTGTTTCCAGCCTTGTCTAATCACATGAGGCAAATATGGCAAGATATCAATGGTCAGTTGATAGTTACTTCATCCCTCCCCTAGCCAGAGTTCCTTCAGTACACGGGAGCCAGCCACTGTTATGGACACTTCATCACTCTTCATATCGATAATAGCCAAAGCTTTAACTCCTACTACACGGCTGCTTCTTACATTTAGGTTCTGTCTCGTGCGCTGATGTACATTCCACAGTTGGGGAAATATGCAGAGAGCATTCTGGAAAATGGCAGCAGTAGCGGCAGGAAACTCGCCAAACTTCAGAGAATCGCCCGCCAGGCCGTCGCCGCACTGTGTGCCCTCGGAGGCTTCAAAGAGACCATCAAGATAGGGTCTGAGGTTCAGGTAACCAGCCAGCATTTCCCAAGTCCCTGCTCTCCCCAAGCTACTGCATTCATTGATTAACTGATCATCTGTAAAGGTGGTATCATCCACCCAGTTGGACAGAAATCCTAGTTCTTCAAGCTAAATAAGGAATCTGAGAAACTCATGAATTCTAATCCACACTGTGCTACCCGTTATTCAAATATTAGTACAGTACTGTATAATGTTAATTATAATACTTGTGTCCCATGGTGTCACTAGTATTTTAGTGTTGGAAGTTTGAGGTTCTATCCTATTGTGATCACCTTGACATAGGTTTTAGGACCTATTATTTTAACTCCCCTTCAGTGCTTGGTATCTGCACTGTAACGAACTGTTCCTGTAATGCCACTAACAGCAGCTGTGAATTTACTTCTCTGCACCGAGCCCATGACAGAGTTGCATACACCGTCAGAGCTGGTCGGTGGTGCTAATCCATCTTTGTCTCTAGGTTTTAGGTAGAGGAATATCAGGAAGCATCGGAGTAGTGGCTTCTATCAATGAACAGGAAGGTATAGCTACAGTCAGATTCCCACCCATAGACTGTAGAAAGACTTCGCAAGCATCAGACACATTGACTATTCCATTGTCTAGACTTTGTGTTCCAAGATCAGAGGTAAGGTGATTTTTAAATGCATTATTAAATGTCACTACAAATGGTAACCATACTGTAATGAAAAATGAGTGTGCACACAGTACAGGGGCACAAATACTTGTTTATCTTAAGTGTTACTTAGGACGTATATTTATATATTGGGCGTAATTACTTAATAGTAACATTTGTGTGAAGATTTTCACCTAGATGACAAAACTCATTTCTTTGGTTAGGAATATTCCACAGGGTATTGTATTTTTAATTGTTTTGGTCTAGTTTGCAATTTTACGTATGGTGATTTTATTTTTTTTAACTGAAATTTTGAGAATTAACTCCAGATAATAACACCCTCATTTCTTATAAACTAACTACTTGAATTTAACTTTTTGCCATGCCCCCCCACCACCATCAGGCACTGCCTCTTCATAAACTGTCCATTACTGAGAAGGTAGTACAGGCAGTCCAGTCCATGTTGCTTCCTCAGGAGGGAAGTCTCTCTATTCACACCTCACTTCCTGCAACAGGAGATGGGTCAGCTCCTGTGATGGCAGTCGTTCGGCTCCTGGCTGAAATAAGAACAAGGTGAGCACCCTCCAGAGATCCCCTAATGTGCTGGCTGAGGTGGTGCAGGCCACAGAGGCGGGGGGCCTTCCTGGGCCCCTCCACTCCTGGCTTAGTGGGTCCACGGTGTGAAGTTCATGTCAAACTGAGAACAGAGACGTTCTCTTGTGCTATGTTTACTACATTTTTGTTACGTTCCCCAATTTCTGCAAGTTTTGTTGCATTGTGCAACTTCTGAAATTTAAAACAGTTTAGCTGTTCCCCCAAGAAAATAAGCAAGCAGTCAAAAGGGGACCTATGGAATCTACACAAGGCTCCACTGCTTTGCTTTGGGAAAAGCACTTCGTTCTATCCTAGTGCATCTCTCTGCCGCTTTACCTTGTTTAAATGGCTCGTGCTATGTTAATATACATCTGGTCCATCACTTTGCAAACTGATAAGGAGAAGAACTAGGGAATGCCCTCAAGTGGGAAGAGAAGTTACTTATGTTTCCAGATCAATCCAGTTCAGAAAAAAAGCAAGAGGAAAAGGGAGTTTGAACCTTTTTGTAAATTAGGGGACAAAGTTGATTGAAATGCTTTTCATAGTTAACTCTTTAGAGAATGAATATTGATAACTTTGAAATATTATAAATCTTTTAACATTAAGAGCATGCCTGGTCATGGCCCAGCTTTTAGAAGACAGCTTATTCTGTGAAGAATTCATACAACAGTGTCCAGCAGCTGTCGAAGTGCTCAACCTAGTAGCCCAGGAATGCAGTGCTGGTAAGTACCTGTGGCTTTCCTGTTTTATTAAGTGTTATCAGCACATTTCCAGTTTGATGATGGAATGCTAACATGCACACGCGCACGTGCTTGCACACCCCCCCCAACACACACACACGTCAAGTAGCTAAGCTCTATAGACCGCACTTAGCACAACTTTTATCCCAGATCTAGAAATGTAAACAGCTTTCAGTACGTACAAAGGAAATCGTTTTTCAATTTAACTTGAGGACCATGCCATCATGTTTTCTTTCTTCCATTCACATTAATTCATTGCATTTGTTTCCCTGTTAGAATTTTATGAACCCTTAGGGCTACTGATACTTTCTGACTATTGTCATTGGCTACATTTGAGTTCATAATCAGGAGTTTGCACTAACTTCTGTGTGTGTGTGTGTGTGTGTGTGTCTGTGTTCATGGAAAAGTTTAAACACAAAAATAGGGAGACTAGTAAAGGGAACCCTCAACAGTTATCAACTCATGGTCAGTCCTGATTCATCTGTGCTGTACCCCCCTCCTGGATTGTTTTTAAGCAGATTCTTAGATATTACTTTACCCATAAATATTTTAGTATGTGTCTCTAAAAAAAAAAAAAAAAAAAAAAGGACTGTTAAAAAAAAAATGCAATACCATTATCGCATCTGAAAAATTAACAGTAGTTCTTTAATACTAACTAGTCCGTGTGCATCTTTCTGATTTTCTCATACAGTCATACTTGTTTTTGTATTTGTTTATTTGAATCGGGATCCAAATAAAATTCTTACGTTGTAATTTCATCCCCTCATTATGTTCTTTTTGCCTTGCAATTTATTTTTTGAAAGGTTTCCCATAGTCTGGATTTTGCTGATTATATCTCTGTGCTGTCATTTATTGTGTCCCTCAGTCTTCAGATTTCCTATAAATTGGTAGTTGGCCTGGGTGTTTTTAAATGAAAATTTATGCTTTTTCCCCAAGGATATAACTGGACTCGAAAGGAAATTGTTCACAGTTAGATTAGCATCCTCCAGTGCTCTAGTTGCTAGCATTTTCATGAACTGTAAGGAATAGATGAATATCTTTAACTTCCTTAATGGTTTTAGTGGTATCCTGTGTCTGTGCGGGGTCATTTTTATTATCCATATTATTTACTGTTTCTCATGCCATTTGCTTTTTCAGTCACTCCCTAATCTCTCTTCTTTCTTTAAATTTTTCTTTTTCATGTGGTACCAATTTCTTTTGATTGGTCTTTGCTTTTGGTCTTCACTCTATATGTGTCTTACTCTTCAAATCTCCCTCTTTTAGGGGTAGTAGTGCTGTGGAACCAGTGACTGTTAATAAACCTCAGGGAGATTCTGAGCATAGAGAATAAGAACAGAAGAAAAGGAATTTGCTAGGCTTCTGAGGGGAAATTACTTGTGACTAAATGTTTGCCCATAATTCAGCTTTGTACTTGTGGTTGGGTCTTCATTCCTTGCCCTGCTTTTTCATGTTCTTAGCCTACGTTGCATTGTAAGACCTACGTGACTGATTTTTAGCAAGCATGTACTTGCTGAATTGATCTCTTGCTTTTTTTTCCTTTTTTTTTTTTTTTAAAGATTTTATTTATTTGAGAGAGAGCACAAGCTGAGGGCGGAGGGAGAAGCAGGCCCCCCTGAGCAGGGAGCCACATGTGGGGCTCAATCCCAGGACCCTGGGATCATGACCTGAGCCGAAGGCAGACACTTAACTGACTGAGCCACCAAGGCTCCCTGATCACTCGCTCTTTTATAGGACTCTGAATAGCCTTTTATACGTTTTATCGAATAAGGGAGTCGTAAAACTGTGAAATTAACTTTTGTACTTATGTACAAGCTAGGAATCGTAGTGATTTGGAGCAGTGACCTCAAATGGTTTTAATAATAACCCACCTAACCCATTTTCCCTAATGGAAAAGAACTCTGTGGTCACGAAGAGTTGGATAGAAATGTGTGGGAAGTGTTTATTAATTGCCACAAAAGAGAAGACTATGAGCTTATACACATCAATTTATATCCTAAAATAGTGTCTTATGTCAAGTTTAACAGTCCTTAATAACTCACTTATTAGGTTACCGGAAAGAGCGTTGAAGTTTAAAGTACTTATCAAAGTTTGCTGGCTTCTCAGTCCTTTACTGAGAACAGCCAGCCAACAACCAACCAACCCTGCATCTGGGTTACTTTGTAACACAGCGGTGGATTCTTAGAGCCCACAAGAGAGTCCTAGACTGTGCTTAGAAGAAATGCTGTTTAATAAATGTTTCAAGGTGATGGGTAGAAGAGAAAGAGTTCTTTGATTTTTATTTTTGAACGTATTAAGACTTTTTATTTCATGTATGAAAATGTGAAATTCACACACAAAAATACATTTGAGTCTCTAAAATGAAAAAAAATAATTCAATGAATTTCTTCCCATTATTTTACTTCTGTGATGAATTAAGCAGAAACTGGGCCATTATATCGTTGACTTACTCCTAGCTCAATTTTATAGCTTCTCTAATCCAGGGAAAAGAATACCTAATTCCATTTGGTCTAAGAAGATAGCACTACACCAAAGAGCTTTTTCCCATGAAGAAATATTTCTGCGAAATTCACTGGATCCCTTGGTTGAAGTAGCATAGGAAACAGATTTTAATACTGAAGAAAAGGCACATAAAAACCAAAAAAAAATTCCCAACTTGATGTTCTTACAGAAGTAGAACCTCTCCGGTCCAAATGTTTCTTCGACTCCCTACTTTCTAAATATACACATTCCCTGAGCCAGAGGTTCTTCCCAAACTTTGAAAGTTCATAAGACTCCCTCAGAAGCATGTTAAAAATGCTTTCCAGGGACGCCTGGGTGGCTCAGTCGGTTAAGCGACTGCCTTCGGCTCGGGTCCTGATCTCAGGATCCTGGGATCGAGTCCTTCATTGGGCTCCCTGCTTGGCGGGGAGTCTGCTTCTCCCTCTCCCTCCTCCGCTGCTCCCCCTGCTTGTGCGCTCTCTTTCTGTGTCAAATGAATAAATAAATAAAATCTTAAAAAAATAAAAAAATAATAAAATGCTTTCCAAACTCCACCCAAAAGTCAGAATCATCACTTGAAGGTGAGCCTGGGCTGTTGTGCTGGGAGGGGCCCAGACCTCACTTGGAGAAACTGCTCTAAGCTTTGCCAACCCACTTTCTTTGCTTATCTGCCCTCCCCTGTGCTTTCCATGGCTGTTTCTATGGGTAGTCCCTCCCTGGCTAGCCAGGCCTCTCAGCCCTTTCTCTTAGGAACCCCAGCCTCATGAATACCCCACACTTAAAACTAAAGTCGTTCTTTCCTCTCAAGTCAGCTCTCCTTTCTGACTTCCTTGTTTTAGGTCGGACTCAGACTATTTTTGACTCTCAGATACTGAGTTAAATATGACAAACATCTCCTCCCTATTCTTCCACATCCAATCATTTGCCATGTTCTATTCTTCCTTTGAAATGCTCCTGAAATTTATCCCTTTCCTGCCCATTTCTACTACCAGCTTCATATGTCAGGTGCTTTTTCTTTTGTGTTTAGACATCTGCATTATTCTCCAAACCTTTCCTTTGTGCACCTTGTCTTTCCACGTTGTCATCATAGTTAGCTTCCTGAAGCCCTGCTTTGAGTGGTTGTCAAGAGCGTGGTGCTGTCCCCAAGATGCTCGCTTCCCTAAGCATAGTTACTACTGTGGGGTTGTCAGTTACAGACTGGAGTGAGTTCATAGCCGGTCCCGGCCACTACTTGGTGCTCTGGCCAGAGGACGGTCAGTTTTGTCTTTCCTGCATTGGAAGTATAGGAATGTATTCCTCTCACACTAGGTACTGTAAAATCTCCTCTTGTGTTAAGCCTACCTCACGGCAGATATGCTTCACCTCTGCCAGGTAGCCCCCATTCTAACCCCTAAGAATCGCTATTCCCTAATTCAGTATGATTCCAGCCAATCCCATAGAAATCTCTCCTGACCCTGGTTACTGCTTGATTGTAAGGACACTGTTGCACATGTTACTCACTGGATCATCCAGTATTCCGTGTATAAGTTCTCTCGGAATAAGGTTTGGTTTTTTAAAAATAATTTTTATTGTTATGTTAATCACCATGCATTACATCATTAGTTTTTGATGTAGTGTTCCATGATTCATTGTTTGCGCATAACACCCAGTGCTCTATTTAGTACGTGCCCTCTTTAATACCCATCACCAGGCTAACCCATCCTCCCACCCCCTGCCCTTCTAGAACCTTCAGTTTTTCAGAGTCCATCGTCTCTCATGGTTTGTCTCCCCCTCTGGAATAAGATTTTAATTTAAAAATAACAATTGGAAAGTGTTTCTCCAAGCTAGCTAGGCTCTTTATGACTAGTTAGTTTACATTTATATACTGGATTCCATGAATCCTGTAACTGAATAGTTTCCTCTTTGATTTGTCCACTGGGCTTGGGCCCGACCCCAGGTGTAAAGAAAGGACAGGGGGCATATACCTCATGGCCTGGCCTGGCTCCTGCCTTCACTTTGAGTCTGTTTTATCTTGGCCTCCTCTTCCCTGTTGCCTTCTAGTCCATGTCATTGGGTTGTATTAAGTGTCTAGGCGTCTCTAGATGTGGTATAGGTCAATAAATTTCTCACTATCCAGACAAGCTCTGTGCTTTACTTTTATTGGACTACATTTTATTTCTCCTAAGACCTTTTTTTTTAAATTCAGGTATAATTCAAATACCATAAAATTCACCATTTTAAAGTGTATACTTCTTTGGGTTTTAGTATATTCACAGAATTATGCAGTCATCACCACTATATAGTTCCAGAATTTTTTCGTCATCGCAAATAGAAACCCCCCAGTACTAGTTAAACAATAACTCCCCATTTTCCCTCCCCAGCTCCTGGGAATCTCAAATCTACTTTCTGTCTCTCTGGATTTACATATCCTGGGGATTTCCTATCAGTGGAATCCTACAGTAGTTGTCCTTTTTTTTGTCTGGCTGCTTCCACTTAGCATAATGTTTTCAAGGTTCATCCGTGTTGTAGCATGGCTGAGTACTGTTCCATTGTGTGCATAGACCGCATTTTGTTGATGAATTTATGAATACTTGTTTGTGCTTTTTGGCAGTGACCAATAATGCTGCTGTAAATATGCATATACAAGTGCTTATGTGGACATATGTTTTCATGGGCATATGTAGGAGTGGCATGGCCGGGTCATATAGTAATCCTTGTTTAACTTTTGAGAAACTGCATGCTTTTTTGAGGAATTGTTTTCCACAGCAGTGGCACCATTTTATATTGCCACCAGCAGTGGACGGGGGTCCTCACCAGGACTGGTGGTGTCTTTTTGATGACAGTCATCCTAGTAGGTGTGAAGTAGTATCTCCTTGTGGTTTTGATTTGCGTTTTCCTAACGATTAATGATGTTGAGCATCTTTTCATGTACTTAATGGCCATTTATCTTCTTCAGAGAAATGTCTATTTGAATGCCTTGCCCATTTTAGTTGGGTGGTCATTTTATTGTTAAATTATAAGAGTTCTGGGTGCCTTTGTGGCTCAGTTAAACGTCTGCCTTCAGCTCAGGTTGTGATCTCGGGGTTCTGGAATTGAGCTCAGCAGGAAGTCTGTTTCTCCCTCTCCTTCTGCCCCTGCCCCCGCTTGTGCGTGCACATGCTCTCTCTCTCAAATAAATATTTTTTAAAAATTACAAGAGTTGGGCCACCTGGGTGGCTCAGGTCATGATCCCGGAGTCCCAGGATCAAGTCCCACATCTGTCTCCCTGCTCAGTGGGGAGTCTGCTTCTCCCTCTGACCCTTCCCCTTCTCATGCTCGCTCTCAAATAAATAAAACTTTTAAAAAATTATAGGAGTTCTTTTTTTTCCCCCTAGGATTTTATTTATTTATTTATTTAGAGAGTGTGCGCTTGTGAGCAGGGGGAGGGGCAAAGGGAGAGGGAGAGAGAGAGAGAATCTCAAGCAGACTCCGTGCTCAGTGTGGAGCCCGACATGGGGCCCAACCCCATGACCCTGAAATCATGACCTGAGCCAAAACCAAGAGTCAGACGCTTAACTGACTGAGCCACTTAGACACCCCAATTATAAGAGTTCTTTATAATTTTAGCTGTACTAGTCCCTGATCAGGTAGCACATAAATCTTTTCTCCCATTGTGTGGGTTGTGTTTTCACTTCCTCAGTAGTATCCTTTGAAACACAAATGTTTTTCATTTTGATGAAGTCCAGTTTCTCTTTTTTCTTTTGTTGCTTATACTTTTGGTGTCATATCTAAGAGACCAAGGCCTAATTCAAAGTCATGAAAATTTACACCATTATTTTCTTCTAGGAGTTTTATAGTTTTAGCTGTATGGTTTTTTTCAGGTCTTTGATCCATTTTGAGTTGATTTTTGTGTGTTGATTGAGGCACTCCTAAGACCTTTGACTTTTGACTCCTAGACCATTTCTCATATTGCCAAACCACCTGGAATTCCCTTCATTCTCTGCTTATTGAAACCCCGTCTTTTCTAAGATCTAACTCAAGTCTGTCTTTCTGAAGCCTTTCTGGGTCCTAGAGTGAAGTCCTCACTCCCTCCTCTGTGCCAGCGTTTGTGCTTAGATCATATCGCATACCGCAGCCTTGTACCACGTTCGTTCTTGGACGTGTAAATGCACGTACACATCTCATCTGTCCTCCCAGGATGGGAGCTTCAGCTCATATATCTTTGTATTCTCCAGTATCTTGCACTGTGCCTTGCTTGTAGGAGTTGTTAAGTAGATAGTAGATGTTTTAAAAAACAATTTCAGGGGCGCCTGGGTGGCTCAGTCGTTAAGCGTCTGCCTTCGGCTCAGGTCATGATCCCAGGGTCTTGGGATCAAGCCCCGCATCGGGCTCCCTGCTCCGCGGGAAGCCTGCTTCTCCTTCTCCCACCCGCCCCGCTTGTGTTCCCTCTCTCTCTGTGTCTCTCTCTGTCAAATAAATAAATAAAACCTTAAAAAAAAAAAAAAAAAAATTTCGGGCGCCTGGGTGGCTCAGTTGGTTGGGTGACTGCCTTCGGCTCAGGTCATGATCCTGGAGTCCCGGGATCGAGTCCCGCATCGGGCTCCCTGCTCGGCATGGAGTCTGCTTCTCCCTCTGACCCTCCCCCGTCTCATGCTCTATCTCATTCTCTCTCTCAAATAAATAAAATCTTAAAAAAAAAAAAATTAAAAAAAAAAAAAACAATTTCAAGGTGTGCCTGGGTGGCTCAGTCAGTTAAGTGGCTGCCTTCAGCTCAGGTCATGATTCCAGGGTCCTGGGATTGAGCCCCACGTCGGGCTCCCTGCTCAACGGAGAGCCTGCTTCTCCCTCTGCCTGCCTCTCTGCCTACTTGTGCACTCTATCACTCTGTCAAATAAATAAAATCTTTTTTAAAAAATCAATTTCAATGGTGAGAATAATAGCTTCCATTTATTGTTTGCCCTGTGCCAGGGACTTAGCTAAAAGCCCCACTTTTGTCACTTCATCTCCTCTTCACGACCTTGTGGGGCACAGGTGCTCTTGTTACTCCCATCTTGGAAGTGAGATGGTAAATATCGAGTAGGGAAGCCAGATTCTGGATCCGGGAAGCCCAACTTCAGAGCTCATGCACTTGACCACGTTGCTATGCTGCTATGTGTAGTAGACAAAGATATCTCAGGCTATTTGCTTTTTTGTAAGAATTTGAATAATCTCTGAAACACATTTTATTGCTTTGACCCTACTCCAGAAGAGTTGGAGCGCTCTCGGGGGTGTGGGACTAACATTCTCGTGTCCGACGTGTTCCCTCCAGGAGAGCGGCTGGCGGTTGTGGAGGGGCAGTGTGAGCGGCTGCGGATGCTCTACCGGGACTGTGCTCGGCCGCCGCCGCCGCCGCTGCAGGCCGACCGGAGACAGGTGAGCCCGTCCGCGGCGCACTGGCACTGCGTTAAAGAACGCCGGGTGGCACCTGAGGGACCTCTAGAGGGAGCATTTGCAGAGCCGTTTGGAGGTGCACGCTCTGTGCTGACGGGCTCTCGTCTCTGAATGTCGGAGCCCATTGATTTGACAGTCTGAATAATGAAAGATCACAGCGGAGGAGCACACTCACTAATTTGTGAATAATTTCTTATGTTATCAATAACCGAAAAAAACTTTGAAAATTTTACATCTATAGTCCGTCTTATAATGATAAGAGTATACATAGAGACTGAGAGGTGATTAAAAGGAAAAGTGGTTGGGGCGCCACTTTTGGGTGGCTCAGTCGTTAAGCGTCTGCCTTCGGCTCAGGTCATGATCCCAGGGTTCTGGGATCGAGCCCCGCGTCGGGCTCCCTGCTCCGCGGGAAGCCTGCTTCTCCCTCTCCCACTCCCCCTGCTTGTGTTCCCTCTCTCGCTGTGTCTCTCTCTGTCAAATACATACATAAAATCTTAAAAAAAAAAAAAAAAAAGTGGCAAAGTGTTCAGAATTGGTACCTCTGTGAATGTTCTTAGCAGCTTATTTGTAATGGCCAAGAAGTGGAAACAACCTAAATGTTTATCACCTGATGAATGGATGCATAAAATGAATGCATATCCCCATAAAATGGAATGTTATTCAGCCTTAAAAAATGAAGTAGAAAAAAAAAGTGATGAAGTAGTGATCCATGCCACAATATGGATAAACCCTGAAAATATGCTAAGTGAAAGAAGCCAGTCACAAAAGACCATGTATTATGGGGTGTCATCTGTATGAAGTATCCAGAACAGGCAGATCTAGAGACAGAAAGCAGATGGGTGGTTACCAGAGGCTGCAGGGGTGCGGGGAGTGAGGAGTGACTGCTAACAGAGAGAGGCTTAAGGGGGACAAAAACACTCTAAAATTTGATGGTGGTGATGGTTGCACAATGCTGCATATACTAAAAACCGTTGGAATTATACACTTCAAACGGGTGAATTGTAAGAGTGTACAAAAATTGCCATTTTCTTACAATTTTTCTATAGGTTTGAAACTATTTCAAAATTAAAAATTAAAAATATATAAAAGAAAATGTCACCTGAAATCTCAGCATCTCCGTTTTGCGTTGTCAGCATAACAGCGTGATGGATCCCTATACTTTTTCCATGACAACGGAACTCTGCTGTTCATACTGTTTGCAAATAGCTTTTTTGCCTCCATAGATGATGAATGCCTTTCCATGTCAATCAGTAGAAACTTACTAGTCCAGCGTACACTTGTGCCTCAGTTTCCCCACTCAGGCTTTTCTTGTTGCCCGTCTGCACCATCTCCAGTTTGTACCATAGCAGTGATCTGATGCACATCCTTGGAACTAATCATCACATGCGTCTTTTAGTCCTTTGGATAAAAATGAAATTGATGGGTTAAAAAAAATATGCTTTTATTGACAGAGAAGCATGAACTTTATGATTAGATTTATTAAAAATTATGAAGGTGAAAAAATGAAGCAATTAATTTAAAAAAAGTGTAATATTACTCCTTCTTAGCTTTGAGCTGAATAGTACGTCACAGGAATTTAAATTCTGACCACTGAACTGGGTCTGAAACTTGGTCTGTAATTACACAGCCAGGATGAGGGTGTGAGGGCCTGTGCTACATGTGTGTGAGGAGAAGGAGAGCTGTAGGAATTAAAGCCTCATTTGTCCTCACAGAAGTTAAGTGATGTCCTAAAGGGATATTAAAAACGGCATTATAAGCATAGAGGAATAGAAGTAAATATCAGAATGAACCGTTTTTTTTTTTTTTTTAAAGATTTTATTTATTTATTTGACAGAGAGACACAGCGAGAGAGGGAACACAAGCAGGGGGAGTGGGAGGGAGAAGCAGGCCTCCCGTGGAGCAGGGAGCCCGACGTGGGGCTCGATCCCAGGACCCTGGGATCATGACCTGAACCACCCAGGCGCCCCCCCCTTTTTTTTTCTAAAGATTTTATTTATTCATTTGTCAGAGAGAGCACAAGCAGGGGAAGCAGCAGAGGGAGAAGGAGAAGCAGGCTCCCTACTTAGCAAAGGAGCCTGATGAGGGACTCGATCCTAGGACCCCAGGATCATGCTCTGAGCCGAAGGCAGATGCTCAGCAGACTGAGCCACCCAGGCATCCCCAGAATGAACCGTTCTAAGAGCTAAAAGAGTGATTGGTTCTAGAGAGCAACACTGGGCATAGAGACTGCCTTTTTTTTTTTTTTTTTTTTTAGATTTTATCTATTTGAGAGAAAGCAAGAGACAGAGCATGAGCGGAGGGGCAGAGGCAGAGGGAGAAGCAGGCTCTCCGCTGAGCAGGGAGCCCAATGCGGGGCTCGAGCCCAGGACCCTGGGACCATGACCTGAGCCAAAGGCAGATGCTTAGCCAACTGAGCCACCCAGGCGCCCCTAGACTGCCTTTTTTTAAATACAGTTTCCTTTGTAAAAACAAGGTATATTCTTAAATAAAAGATGTACCTATATTATAATACCACTAGATAAAAATTTTTCTTCTTTGAGAGCGTAAAGGGATTTGTGTTTGAAGTGTTGAATGAGGCACTTTTCCCCATAGCCCAAAGAGATCACTTGGAGCCCCTCGCGAGTGTTCCCGCCTGTCCGAGCCTGCATGTTCTCATCGCATCTTACTTCTGTCACCTTCCTGGCTGACCCCAGCGCTGGGGGCGGTCTGCCCCGGGGCACATTTATCTATGCCACCTCACCACTGCCCGTTCAGGTGAGAAATCACACGGCCTCTTGCCTCTTTCCTTCATCTTTGAGAGAAAAAGCAAGTTCCAAGGGCCCAAGTGGAGCCCTCTGATTGCCTGCCCATTTCTGATGTTTCCTCAGGCCCCATCTTTTTACTGGGAAATTGAAATTGTTTCCTATGGAGATACTGATGACGACACTGGACCAATCGTTTCCTTTGGCTTTGCTACAGAAGCAGAGAAACGAGATGGGGCTTGGACGAATCCAGTGGGCACTTGTCTTTTCCATAAGTAAGTAGCTACTATTGCTGTCACTAAAAAAAAAAAAAAAAAGTAGTGGGTGTGGATGTTTGTGGGTGTTTTAATACTAAAATAATATAATCTCAGTCTCCAAAAATGTATAAAATACCAGTTGGAAATATATTCAAGTTTAGGCAAAGAGAATAGCTCTTAGGTTTCCCTTCTAAGTCCTCTGGTGCTACTGAAGCCCCTGGGCCTGTTCACTATGTGACTGCCTCTGTGTTGGCCAGGCAGCCTTGGCTTTGACTTTGCTTTCTTTCCTAGCAACGGCCGAGCCGTGCACTACAATGGCTCCAGTTTATTACAGTGGAAGAGCGTGCGCTTGGATGTGACTCTCTCTCCTGGTGAGTGCGACGGGAGCTTCTTTTTTAGCCTGTGTATTTCTTTTGTTCCCAGATTTTGTTTAAATAGGTTAAAAGTAAAGAAACTTAGCAACTAGAAATGGGCAGTTTGTCTTTGAGTGAAAGCCAAGTACTTGTCATTGCTGTCTGCTAGTTTACACCAAACCATTCCTTTCGTGAGGCCATTATCACTGAGACCCTCCATTTGGTAAGGTAGGAATCACATTCACTTTTGTTCCTGCATCATTAGAAACACCTGAGATTTTTGCTTCTCTTTGAAGTTTAGTCTTTTGTCAGCTTTTCATTGATCTAGCAGATAAATAGGTTAAAAAAAAAAAAAAAAAAGGTCTACCACTAGCCCTGAGGCACTCACAAAATGCGTTAGGAGTAGCTAACGTGCTGTAGACTTTGTTCTCAGGAGCCTAAACGTCTGGTCCTGCTTCAGCACATCTGCCCAGAAGTTTCAGTCACATAGACCGTCAATTCAGTTAAAACAATGACAATAAACACCCTTTTCCCTCTTCTTTTTAGCCTCCGTATAAGTGTCTTGCTCTGTATAGATGAATTGGGGTCAGTCCTACCTGCTCCAGCAGAGGAGCAAAATGTAGGCATTGTCCTCTTGCCATTAGAAGCCCCCAGACATGTTGGCTACTTAGTTTCAGACAGTACATCTTAGCATCATTTCTGAGGAAGCTGAAATTGTCCTACATGGTAGATGGTCTGGGCTGCTCAGATGGGGAAGAATAAGTCACTCCATCCATCCATCCATCCAACCTGGCACAGCTGGCTGGGGGTAATTTTGCCATCACTTAACTTAGGGAGCTGCTTGTTTTTTTGTTTTTGTTTTTTTTTTTTTAAAGATTTTTATTTTTATTTATTTGAGAGAGAGAGCATGAGCAGGGGAGAGGCAGAGGGAGAGAGAAAGGGAGAAACAGATTCTCTGCTGAGCAGGGAGCCCGATGTGCGGCTTGATCCCAGGACCCTGCGATCATGACCTGAGCCGAAGGCATATGCTTAACTGACTGAGCCACCCAGGCACCCCAGGGAGCTGCTTGTTAAACTGCACATTTCGGGGAGTGTAGTGTTTTCAGTTATGGTCAAATTATGATATTTAGAGATAATTTCCTGGCAGTTACTTCTCATTTTCTGGAGCAGAACTTGGACATTTCAGCTGAGTACTTAAGTGTTTTCAGCACAGAGGAGGGTTTGGGGAGCACATGGGAACCATAGGCAGGGTTTTTATTTGTTGCTCTCATTTGTTTGGTCACATTTGCTGTTTGAGAAAGTTCTGTACTGGACCTCAAGCACACATGCTATGTGTCTGGGTAGGAATCAAGAACTCACTTTTTACAGCAGAATCTCAACCTCTGTACCAACACTTCTAGTGTCTACTCCTCAGTAGATACTTGCTGGCCATTTCCTATGTGCTGGGTACTTTTCTGGGCCCTGGAGATGCCACGGTAAACAGTGGTAAGTCCCCAGCCCTTGGGAAGCCCATCCTAGTGGTATCTGAAGCATTGGAAACTCTGTAATCAAAAGCAGAATCGTAGAACTTCATGCACTTCCTGAAGAGTTCACAGTGAGAGACTAATCACATGGCTCCGTATGTGAGCACTGGGCCTGAAGCAGCCAGCATGTGAGCGCCGATGAGGTGGTCTCTGAGCTCTGTCCTATTCTCTTCCTCATTGGAAAGCAGCTTGGCTTGTCTTAGCTTCCCGAAAAAATGCCTTAAATACATATAAGTAGCAGGCGGGACATAATGTGATTTAACAATGTACCTCTAGCTTACATTATGGGTTGGGTTTTATATTACTAAGACCATTTCTAAATCTTCCACAAACTTACTGAGAAAAAATACTACCTTTTTACCTTTGTGCCATAAATAATTTTCCATGTGTCAAAAGAGAAAAACTTGTATCTATTTAAAAAAAAAAAAAAAAAGTACCCAATGTTTTCCCTTTGTCTTGGCCGCCAGGAAAATAAAGACTAAATTTAATGTGTAATTGTGGTAACTAACTCGGCATTTTCTTCTGAATAGCTTGACTTCTCTTTTTAAAATTATTTCTGTTGTGTTATTTTATATTTACTCAAGTACAGTACGTAACTTCAGAGCTTTTTCAGATGTAACTAGTGGCATAAAGATAGTCAATGATATGTGGCCTCATCACACCGGTTGCAGCTCATCACACCGGTTGCAGTTGGGAAGTTTATTTAATAATGAGTGAAAGGGAAATCAAGATGTCTCCTTCCTCTTCTCTGCCGTAGGTGACGTGGCAGGAATTGGCTGGGAGAGAACCGAGGGGACCCCCCCTCCTCCGGGGCAGCCAGCCAAGGGACGGGTATACTTCACATACTGCGGGCAGCGCCTGTCCCCGTATCTCGAAGACGTCTCTGGTGGGATGTGGCCTGTGGTTCACATTCAGAAGAAGGCACGTTATCTTACTGGGAAGGAAAACAAATTCTCCTTAGTAATTTGGGTGTTGCCCAGCCACGCTGGGGAGGGCAATCTACTCGACTGAATCCACCATTCAAATGCTGATCTCATCCAGAGGCCCCCTCCCAGACACCCCATAATAATGTTTAGTCTGGCATCCTGTGGCCAGCCAAACTGACAGTAAAATTAGCCATCACAGTACAATTGCATGGAAGCAAATCTGACCATGTCCCCATTACCTTGAAGAAGCAATGCTTGAGCCAGGTCTGGACTATTAACTGGTCTTAACTTGGCAGAATCTGAGGAGAAAAACGTCCCCAGTGAAGGGAGCAGCTTGTGCGGTGGCATCAGGCAGAAAGGAACAGTGTTGGAAACAGGAAAGGTCGCTGCGTAGCATAGGGTTGGGAGAGTGAGGTGAGGGGGCGGGGGGGGGGGCGGGGGGCTGGCCTGTGCAGATCTCCGTCTCAGCGCCAGGGCACTCAGTTCCACGGGCCCCTCTGCCTCATGTCGCATGCTCTCGCAGAGCTGGGGCCCTTCTTATGGTTTGACGTTGAGTGACATTCACCTTGTAGTGTTAAATAAATAAACAAACCTAACCCCTTTCAAATCCCTTATTTGATTTCCTTCCCAGAACACCAAGACTCGAGCTAACTTCGGCTCCCGCCCATTCGCTTATGCTGAAGGGCAGGCCCACCGCAACGCCGCCGACCTGTGCACCGATCTGGCAGAGGAGATCAGCGCTAACTTTGAGGCCCTGCCCTTCGCCATGGCGTCTGATAGCGACAATGACGCCGGCACCAGTATTGCATCAGACCCGGGCACTCATGGGCCGCCATGCCGCATCGCTGCTGTGGCCACTGCTCAGCAACGTAAGCCGCCGCCTCCCGGGTCCCCATGCTTCCTGGGGATGCGCATGCTGCTGTTCGTAAGCCCGTCCAACCTGGGCATGCTCTCATGCCCACTGGTTATGGGGGCGTGGGCCCGGTGAAGGAAAATGGGGAGCAGGAGATGGTGACACTGCACTTTCACTGACTAGAAAGTACATTCCCCACATCCAGGAAGCCTGCCATTACTCAGTGCCGGCAGATTGTCGCCACATGGAAATGCAAGCCTGAAAGACTGTCCACTTCTTATAAGACTGTTAGAAACCCCACAATTTTATGTGAAATCCTTTATTTTAAAAATGTTAATTATTTGCTATAAAACTGAGGTCATAAAAAACAAACAACTGAGGTCATCAAAGAATAATAAAACACTAATTGTGGAATCTAGGTGGTGGGTATTTGGTGTGCACTGAAAAAACTTTCCTGGTTATTTGAAAAACTTCATAATCGAATAAAACCAAGCTTTCTGATCTATAGGTGTGTGCAGACTGTAACTGGCCTGGTTTGCAAACTGTTTTAAGACTCTGCTTACTTCTCTCTTCTGATGAAGAACTTTCCAAATTCTTCTCTGAATTGAATGAGTTCTATCCATAAAAACGATTTTAGGATTCAGGATAATGAGACAAAATCCCTCCAAGTGCTAGGAGTCTTTCACATGAAAGAAGAGATTCTGGTTTGTCTAAGGGGGAGAAGTTCGTGATTTTTCTGGCCTGCTCTTGCTTAGAATTCACTGTCACTGTGCTCTGTTACAGAATATGACAGTGACACCTCCTGTCATTATAAAGTAGAACTCAGCTATGAGAATTTCATCACCTCGGGCCCAGACCCCCACCCACCTCCTATCGCAGACGACGAAAGTGATGATGAGGATGATGACGACATCCCCCAGGTACAAGGCCCACAGCACTCGCGCGGCTCCCTGGTGACCAGGACAAGCCACCAGGAATGATTTTGCTTTGAGGGTGCAAGGCCGGAATGGTGACACTTAGAGTTATGTCACTGTATTTGAACAGTAGCTCTGGAACATTCATCTTTGAAACCACATGTCAGTGGCAATACGTGCTGGGCTCTTTGGCCCAGTACCAATCTGGGTGTGGGAGAAATGGAGTACCCTGCTAGTGATTCAGCAGTAAGTCAGGGACCATGTGGAGTGCTTACTTGGCTTCAGAGGGAAAGGAAGGGCTTGCCACAGTCTGGCTGGTGCCTGCCCTGGCATCTGAGGATGTGATTCTGCTACTGGCCTTGGAGTGGGTGAGAGCTGTAGGTCAGGGAAGGGCTGATGCCCGCATGAGGCGCTCCTTCTCTGTTCATGCCTTTGCCTTCTCCTTCCAGGAGGACCACTACGCCCTGCTGGTGAAAGCCTGGGAGACCAAGGTGTTTCCTACTATCCGAAGACGCTTCCGCAATGAGGCAGAGCGAAAGTCGGGCCTGGACCAGATCAAGGGTGCTTTACAACTAGGTCTGGTGCTTTACGCTGTCCTCGGGAGCTACTTCATGACTTGAGCTGTGCTTAGATGAACTCAGATGTAAATCAGGAAAGAGGGGCTCATCTAACATCCGGACAGACCTAACCGTGTCCTCTGCCTGTCCTTTCCTGAGCTCTGTGCTCTCCGGCTTCCACTGTTAGCCTTTTCTTTGCTTATCAACTTAACTCCATGTTTGGGTTGATGGGCTGCTGAAATGGTTCAATTGGGAAGCTGGATGGCCTGGGGGTTAAATAATTTGGGCTCTCAAGTCACAGCTGTGCTATTTGTCTGTCTGACCTTGGGACAGTTACTTAACCTTTCTGGGCTTTCCTCCCCTTTAAAATGGAATCAGTGATGGTGACCACCTTGTAAGTGCTTTAATACAGGTAAAGCTCCTAGGAATAGTGCCCAGCACAGAGTAAGTGTTCAGTTAATATAGTTCTAGATGTCACCGTGGTAACAATGAGGGTAGGATTTTTCTTCCATGAGCGCAGGTTCTCTAGCAAAGAATAATGCAAAGTTTGACCCCAGACAGTGGACTGTTAGTGATTCTTGAGTGCAGGTAGCTAATTTCAGTTTTGAGGATTTTCCTCATCTTGTGAAACACCTGCTTTTCCCCCCCCAAACATGGTGGCCTCAGGGATGGTGTAGGAAGTTTCATTTTTGTCCTATATCAGCAGCCTTGCTCCTCTTTGAGGCTTGTTCTGAGAGTAGGACGAAATAAAAAGAAAAGCCCCCACCAGTTGTTGGTTTTTGGCCAATTAATATGCTGAGTCCCAGATCTCCAGTGATTACTTTTCTCCGATGTTGGCACCAGGACTGAATGAGTATGTGTAAATCTATGGTTTGATTTTTACTTATTTTCTTTCAAGCTTTCTATCCCCGAAGCTAAAGCCTACAACAGCGGAATGATCTTGTTTAAACTTAACCTGTGGGTGTAGCCTCCTCCTGTGACATAGTGGGATTGCTTCCTGCTTTTATCAGAGCCTGGGTTCGGCTGCCGACCCAATTCTGGGGCAGACAATTAGTAATTCTTCTCTACTCGAGTTTGGGGCAGAGGGAGCAACATTAGGAAGGCCCTTGGTGGGAATGCACTCAGGTGGTTGGGCGACCAGCCAAAAGGCCAAGCAGGTGTAGCTGAAGATGAGAGCTCGAGGGAGGGGCAGCAGGACACGAGGCTAGGGGCAGGGACAAGCACTGGGTGCGTGAGGACTTTGGATTTTATTCTCTGCGAGACGGGAAGCCACTGGGAGGTGGTAAGCGAAGGAGCCACATAATTCAATGTAGTAGATCCCAGAGATAAAGAGAATTTGCTCTTCCCCATCTGTTTTCAGTATCTGAGAGGAAATGCCCTTGTGTGCTTTGTCGAAGGGCAGAGCAGACCTTCTCTGGGGTTCGAACGACTCTCACTTAGCGTAATGCCAGAAGCACTGCTGCCCGCCTTGCGCCCATGCAGCATTGGTTTCGGGGTTGGGAGGCCTTCGATCTGGTGGTACCTGTTGAGCCATCCATTCATCCACTAACCCGTCCCTGCAGGCAGCCAGCGCCGCCCAGGCGTCGGGCCCCCAGCCAGGGAAACATCCAGTGGGCCACGGCAGGGGACGTGGTCGGGGCTGCGCGGTAGATCGGGAGGCCAGTGCGTGTGTAGCTAGGCCGGGCCAGTCTCGCGGGGCTTCTCTGACAGCCTGCTGTTTAAGTGGAGATCGGGAGCTGACTTGGTGACAGCTGGCTTCCACTGTGAAACATTAAGTGCTGTTTTCAGGGGGGCTGGTGCCTCTTACCGCTTTGGAGAGAGTAAGAAAGGGGGGAAGAATTTAGTGTGCAGATGAAAAGCCCTTGTATATGATCATTGGTTGCTGTGTTAACATAGGTTCTGCTTAAATTAGGATTTCTTTTCTTTTACCCTTTGGTGCCTGAGCCATCCTGAGCGTCTGTGGCCAAGGGTGCCTCCTCCTCTGCTCCCAGTTTGGTTAGGGGAAGGAATAGACAGCACGCAGAAAATCTGATCATCCAGAAGTGGCCCTGGACCAGAGCCAGATCGATGACTCAGCCAGAAGTGCCTCCGGCTGCTGATGTGGCCTCTTGCCAAGGCATTCTCTCGGGATCCGTCCGTGTGCTGTGACCAGTCGTATGAACCATATTAATTTAAGCCTAAAGCATTTACCTTTTGAATATAATCTCCTTCAGTGTAGCAGTGGCAGAGGGGAAAAGGAGGCTGGGGGATGGCTCGTGGTCCCCAAAGGGCCATCCCTGTGAGGTGGACCAGCCTCCTGCTGCCCAGTCCCCCAGGAAGGTTACTGAACCCACCCCTGTGCTGAGCATGGTTGAACTGGGCATCCTCCCCGTGTTCCCGGATTCCTGCTGCGTAGACAGTGGAGGATTTGTTCTCCTCTCCCCCATTCCTTTGGAAAATGTTGCAAAGATTATTTTTTCATAATCTTCCAATATCAGGGCCACATTCCTGGTCTGTTCTGACAGTTCTTTCTCTAGGCATCCTTCTCTAATTGCAGTCTCCTCCTCCTCAAGTGCGCTCCGAAAATTGCTGTGCCTTTTCCCTCCAGCAAGGCCAGCAAATAAGAGTGGGAGGTGAGTGTGCGGGCGATTGGCCTGTGCACCTCTGCACCCCCACGTGTGAGAGCTTCGGCAGCGCCGGCAGGTGGAGACGTTGCACCCCGCCACCCTGCGCGCCCCACGGAGCCGTCCCTTCGGGGGCCTTTGTTGACTGCGTTCATTAATTAATAGTGGTTGTTGCTAGTGAACTTAATGGTGTGTTCTCCCTCTGGGAAGGAAGAACACAGCCAATTCCAGTGCTGGGTAGAAGTTGGTGGAGCTCTGTCTCTCTTAAGCAACATGCGTTTGCTGTAAAAATCACGTAGTGCAAAAATGTACAAAGTAAGAAGCAAGCTTTTCCTCACTTCTTACCCTCCGATTGTCCTCTACTTGGTTCTTTTGACTCAACTGAAATAACTGCATAATAGCGCCCCATGATTTTTAACCACTATTGATGAGTACTTTCCTTATTTCCATTTTGGGATCTCCCAGCGGTGCTGCAGGGAGCGCTCTTGGATCTTCACACACGTGTGCTTGTGTTTCTGTGGGAGAAATTTGAGAGGCTCCTATAAGTAGGGTATTGAGTGTTTTAAACTTGCTAGATCCCCATAATTACCTTCCCCAAAAGGCTATGTACTCCCATGGGCAGTGTTTGAAAGATTCTCTTACCTTCATTCTCCGTGTGAGTCAGATCTGAAGACGGTGTACTCTTCGGAGAGTTACCAGTGCAGTTATATTTTTTTTAGGCATGGTGGACATTGCCCGACAGACGGTTGAATTCCTCTACGAGGAGAACGGCGGCATCCCAAGAGACCTGTATCTTCCCACCATTGAAGACATTAAAGACGAAGCAAACAAGTTCACAATCGATAAAGTTCGAAAAGGTTCTGTTTTCCCTCTTACTTCATCTGTGAAGCTTGCTGTGGAATGAGAGGTTTGGTGTTCACTTGAGTGTGAGCAGAGGATCTGTGAGCTTTCCTGAGGTGACTCCTTTCACGGAGTGACAGGACCTCTCGCAGCCTCTCTTCTGTGATGCCCTAAAGCCTCCTGCTCGTCTGGCCTCCAGTGGCCTCCCAAGCTCACTGGCACACGCAGAGTGAGACTGCGCACTTGTGCAGAGGGAGAAGTGGGGCATGGGTGGAGGGTTCCAGAGAGGCCTCCCAGCTTAGGTCGGGGCTGCTGAGCTAGAACCATGAATGTATGGTTGCAGGTTGCACTCTGCTTTTTAAAATTTTAATAGAACGTGTTTATTCTTTTGATTAAAGATCTATTGCATTTTTTAAGGAAATGAAAATACAGAAAAGCACAAAAAAGAAAAATGGAAACCACTCATTATCAGACCTTCATAAAAATACGAGAACATCAGGGACAGAGGCAGAAATATATATATTTTTGGGGCGCCTGGGTGGCTCAGTTGGTTAAGCATCTGCCTTCGGCTTAGGTCATGATCCCGGGGTCCTGGGATCGAGCCCTGCAGCGGGCTCCCTGCTCAGCGGGGAGCCTGCTTCTCCCTCTCCCTCAGCCTGCTGCTCCCCCTGCTTGTGCTCTCCCTCTCTCTGTCAAATAAATAAATAAAATCTTTAAAAATATATATATTTTTTTCTTTTTTAGATATAATTTGCATATCATAAAATCCACCCTTTTAAAGGATACAGTTCAGTTTTTAGTAGATTCACAAAGTTGTACAACCACCAAACCATTTCCTCTAATTCCAGAACATTTTCATCCTCCAAAAAGAACTCCTGTATCCCCACCATTCCCCATTTCTCCTTCCCTTGAGCCCCATTAATTTACTTTTTTGTTCCTATAGACTTCCTCTTCTGGACATTTCCTATAAATGGAATCCTACAACCTGGGGTCTTTGAGTCTGGCCTCTTTCATATGGCACAGTCTTCCAAGGTCCATCCATGTTGTAGCATGTGTTAGTACTTGGTTCCTTTTTATGGCAAAATAATATTCCATTGTATGGATAATACCCCATTTTTTAATCCATTCACCAAATGATGGACACTTGGGTTGTTTTTCACTTTAGGCTGTTATGAGTAATGCTGCTGTGAACGTTTGTGTTCAGGTTTTTTGTGTAGATGTGTGTTTCCCTTTCTCTTGGGTAGATATGTAGGAGTGGGATTGCTGGGTCCTATGATAAGTTGAACTTTTTGAGGAACTGCCAGATGATTTTCCAAAGTGATTGCAGCATTTTACATTCCCACCAGAAATGTATATCGCTTCCCATTTCTCCACATCCCTGCCAACACTTAACTACTGTCTGGTTGGTTAGATTATAGCCATCCTAGTGGGTGTGAAGCGGGGTCTCGTTGTGGCTTGGGCTTGTCTACCTAATGACTGATGACAGGGAACGTCTTTTCATGTGTATCTTCATTTTTCTTTGGAGAAATGTTTATTCAAATCCTTTGTCAATTTTTTAGGTGGCTTATTTGTTTTTTTATTATGAGAGTTCTTAGAACATTTTGTATGATCTTCAAGACTGAGCTTTGTACCTTTTTGGTTACAACTAAACTGAGGTATTGTTAGATGCTGTAGAGCTATTTTAGGCCCTAAAAATACAGGATCCCCAGATGATAATGGTACTTGCTTCTGAAAAAACTTCTCCCTTTGCCCTCCTCAGGTCTCACAGTAGTAACCCGCTCTCCAGACAGCAACAATGTGGCCAGCAGTACTGTGGGGACTGCCCTGCCAAAATTCGCCATCCGGGGGATGCTGAAAACCTTTGGGCTTCATGGAGTTGTCTTAGATGTTGATTCAGTGAGTAAACAGCCTTTTATATACATGGGGACTTTCATGCCCAGACTCCATGTGTCTTAAAAAGTGATCATCCAGGGTGCCTGGGTGGCTCAGTTGGTTAAGTGTCTGCCTTCAGCTCACGATCTCAGGGTCATGGGATCGAGCCCCATGTTGGGCTCCCTGCTCAGTGTGAAGTCTGCTTCTCCCTCTGTCCCTTCCCCTCCCCACTCCACCCCCACGCTCATGCTTGCTCTCTCTCAAATTAAAAAAAATTAATAAATATTTTTTTAAAAATGTGCAATCATGCAGATGGATTACTCTTCAGACTAGGGTTGGAGAAAGTGAGCTAAGTGCTCACACCAGATGGCTTGCCTGAGGTTTTTTCGTGGGCCCAGATCAGGGCTGATGATAGATAGTGATAAGCTCTTAATCCTCAGGGCTGTCAGCCCTTCAGACCACGATGCCCCTGCCAGCATTTTGTCAGCCATGTTCAGACCATCCCTATATTCTTCCTACCCAAGTCCCGGGAACATTCTCCCGTGGTCCTTGGTAAATGGATGATTTGTCTTTGTCATGACTGTTACAGACACAAGTCGAAGAAATAGTTTTATGATTTTGATCACATCATCTTGCTGGTTCTCTCAGCCTGTTTTCCAGTATGTAACACGAGTGTATTAAACCTATGGGGTTCTCAGCAGGGGTGGGGGGTGTGGGCGGGGAAGAAGGAACAAAAGACGCATGCGGGCAAAGCCAAAGCTTTCTTTGGTCGCACGCATGTGCTGGTGTTTGAGAAGTTTCCCGTGCAAGAAAAACTGATGAACTAATATCTAGTTCAAGCCTAAGAGTCTCTGATGAGAAAGGATCTATGGCCAAGTAGAAAAGCTAGAATCTACCTAGATAGAGATACAGAAACCGGTAATGTTAGGTACCATTAATGCTTTGAAATGGAAAGCTTTATATTTTTACTGACTCCGTGTCACCCAAACTTAATTATGAATCATTAAATTTTTTTAAGATTTATTTATTTGAGAAAGAGAGTGCACACATAAGAGCAGCGGGGAGAGGCAGAGGGAGGAGGGAGAGAATCTCAAGGAAACTACTTGCTGAGCACGGAGCCTGACATGGAGCTCGATCTAATGACCCTGAGATCATGACCTGAGCTGAAACGAAGAGTTGGACATTCAACCAACTGAGCCACCCAGGCACTCCCTGAATCATTAAATTTTTAAGAGAGGCTATTGACTGATGGTTTACTAAGGTGAATGTCCAAGTAGAAAATTCGATTAGTAATACTATCAATCTCCCGTTGCCTTCTGATACAAACTTCTGACCTGGTTATCAGAAAGTATATAACTGATTCGGCTCAGGTCATGGTTCTGGGGTCCTGGGATCGAGCCCGCATCAGGCTCCTTCCTCAGCGGGGAGCCTGCTTCTCCCTCTGCTTGCTGCTCTCCCCCTGCTTGTGCTCTCTCTCTCTGGCAAATAAATAAAATCTTTAAAAATAATAATAATAATTCTGTTATTAAGTAGTTTGATTCTTTTATGTTTTAGTAATAATCCCTAAACAAAAATTACGTTTGTATTTGAATCCAAAGCGTATATGCATGCGTTTACTTTTTATTTTCCTGCAATAAAATGGAGCTATTAGATTTCCTGCTTTTCCAAAATTATTATTTTTTTAAAGATTTATTTATTTGAGAGAGCATGAGCGGGGGGTGGGGTGGGAGCAAAGGGGGGGAGAGAGAGAGAGAGATAGTCTCCCCACTAAGCACAGAGCCCGACGTGGAGCTCAATCCCTTGACCTTGAGATCATGACCCGAGCCAAAACCAAGAGTTGGACGCCCAAACTGACCAAACCACCCAGGCGCCCCATGCTTTTACAAAATTATCAACATAAAAACAATGAACATAAAACAAAATGCACTGAATTATTACTGAAATATAGCACTGTTGTTCAATTTTTTTTTTTTTTAATTAGAGTTGCGGGGAAGGCCAGAGGGAGAGAGAGAATCTTAAGCAGGCTTCACGCCCATCACAGAGCCCAACACAGGGCTCATTCCCACAACCCTGAGATCAGGGCCTGAGCCAAAACTAGAGTCGGATGCTTAACCGACTGAGCCACCCAGGTGCCCCTGTCTTTAAATTTCTAATTCATGATTACATAACGGTTAAAATTTGAAAACCAGCATGAAAAAACTAAACACACTATCAATACTAACCAGTTGTCTTTGACCTTTTAAAGACTCCGTGACATGAAACTAACATTATTATATATACATACATATGTATTTTAAAACTTGAAGGGGAAAAGTCAGTGCCCAAAAAGTCAAATAGACCTTTCCTTGAACTGTTGTAGGTGAATGAATTAGTGCAGGTAGAAACGTACCTCCGAAGTGAAGGCGTGCTAGTCCGATACTGGTATCCTATTGATATGCTGGAAAGGCCCCCGGCAGGCTACCGGAGGACGGCCACCAATGGGCTGGTCACGCTTGACAATACCAACCTTCAAATTCACAGGTAAGATTGAGCCCTTCTTTCTAGTGGATCACAGAAATTCACTTATTATGTCTTTATCACATGTACCATTTGTCATTGACAAGCTTTTCCTTCAAAGCTAAGAGTTAGAAGGAAGCTAGTAAAGTAACAGCAAAATTGCAGGAGTTGGGAAGAAATGTCGTGTGGGATCTGGTGTCACCCAGCCTATGCCACAGGCACTCTGCTGTGAGCTGCAGGGAAGAGGGGGGATTGAGGGGTGGCTGGAGATCTGGAAGAGTGTGGAAAGTTGTAAAGAGTAAAGCCAGTCCAGAAGAGATAAGTAAGCCAGTCCAGAAGAGATGTCCAGGCCCAGTGTGGGCAGCCAGCTCATTTCTCCATTAAGCTAACGAGGTGTTCATTCCTGAATGTGTGTTTTGTGCCTAGCACTGGGCGGGGGTCTCTAAGGAAGCACGTTCTGCCCTTGGTGGATTGTCTTTCTCCTCTAATTCAATTGCCGTGGCTTTCCATTTCCCTTGGAGTAGAATTCAAACTAGTAACCTACCTCACGAAACCCCTACCTGAGCCCCAGAGTCTCTGCTTCTCCATGGACTCTCCGTCAGCAGTGCTGGCTTTTCCACGTCTCTCTGACCCGACGCTCGTGTCCTCCGAGGTGTCTCTGCATGTGCTCTTCCCTCGGCCTGGAGCGCTTTGCTCAGAACTTTGCATGGCGGTCTCATTCTTGTCATTCGGATCTCATGTCACCTTTCCAAAGAGGCTTTGCCTCACCATCTAAAGTAAGCGCGAAGCCGCATGTTGTCATAGCACTGCATCTTACTTCCTTTCCAGGACCTGATGATCTTGCCTGTGAGTTTGGTTTAATTTATTAATTGTGTTGTGTCTCCTCCTCCTAGACTGTAAGGTTTCTAAAAGCAGAGACTTTGATTCTTTGCTAGAGCCCCCCATTTCTAATCAGGACCCTGGCTCATGTTGCAAGCTCAAAATATCTGTTGAAAAGATACATATATATGGTTGAATATCAATATGATAGTCTTGAAAGCTTTTAAAGCTTTATTTCATAAGTCAGTTGTATTTTTAGCAAATGTCTCTGATGGATATAAATGCCCTTTGGCTAGCAACTGAGTGAAAAGGCCAGAAAGTGCTTTGTAAGGTTATCGTCAGGCTGTAGATGTAGGACATTTATTCTCAGGATTACGGTGGTGATCTCAGTATCAGAAGAACTAAGAAATATGCCACACAGGTTTGTTTGATCAATAAAGTGACTGGATTTCTCGTCCCAGGACAGATTTTCCTCAGAGGTGTGCTCTGCCTAACACGCTCACGTGGCTTTGGGAGAGGACCTAGAGTGGTAGACGGCTCAGCCGTAGCTTCAGAGGCACTGAGTCTGCAGGGACAGAGCAGGGACTGCTGGGCAGGCCCAAAATAATCTCACTCCAACTGCAGCCCCTGAGATCTGAGGAGGAAGCGGTGGGGAGTCAGAAAGGGCTTGTGTTCAGACCTCCTCTGTGTTGCTGCCCCGGCCGCTCTGAGCTGTGTCTGTGCAGTTAGCGTATGGACTTCCGTGGAGGGAGGAAACAGGTAGGGAGAGGTGGTTTGTTTTAACGTCCAGCCTGAGAATATTACAGGCTGGTGGAGATGAGAAAGAAACCACCTACATGCAGCATCTTAGCTGTGTTTATCTTCATATCTGTACAAACTCATCAGGGCTTATGTGGCTTCTTTAATTACCGTTATGCCTAAATGTGAGTTGTGATAGATCAGCATTAAATTTAATTCAGATCAGTAGGCAATACAGAATGAGCCCTGATGGCTCCACGTGGATTTGAAACCTAGACTTTTTAGAGACAATAGGGCTGCTTCTAACTTGCCTTTTTAGTTAAATGCTTAATACCAGGAGAATTTTTAATAATGGTGATTAGCTAAAGAAATACAGGGAGCCTCCCCAATGCTTAGTATTAGATTATTTGCCAAGAGATGCAATTCTAAATGAGACCTGCTTAGTCACTAATGAGCTGTTATTCAAGGCGAATGCCAGTTACTTCAGAAATTCATCACACACAAAGGGTTCACAGTGAATTTTTTATAAGAGCTTTAGTGAGCTGTAGTTCACGTACCGTGTAGCTCACCTATTTAAAGCATACAAGTCAGTGGTGTTTAGTATATTTACAGAGGTGTACAAGCCTCACCACAATCGCTTTTAAAACCTTTTCATCACCCGAAAGAGAACGGCCGTACCCATTCTCTCCTCTCGCTCAACTTTGTTCCGTTTCTATGGATCTGCTTGGTTCTGGACGGTCTGTGTGAATGGAATCACGTACTCTGGGTCCCTCTGTGTCTGGCCTTCTTTTCTTGGCACAATGTCTCCAAGGTTGATCCATGTAGCAGGTGTCGGTGCTTCATCCCTTACTGCTGGATAGTATTCCACTGAGTGGATTTACCATTCTTCGCTGGATGGACGTTTGCCTTGTTTCCAGTTTGGGGCCGCTCTGAGTAGTGCTCGTGTGAACATCCATGTAGAAGTTTTGTGCGGCCCTCTATTTTCACTTCTTTTTCCACAGTGATTTTTGAGTAGAGAAAATCCAAACATACTTAAACCTGACTTTTTATTTAAGACCCAAGTGACTAGCCTGGCGTGCGGAACCCGGGGCCGGAGGAGAGGCCTGCGGCCCGGCCCGAGCCCCGGCGCTGAGCGCACCTCCTGCTTTCCCCGCAGAGAGCTGCTGCGGTGTGAGGCGGCCCTGGCCAGGCTGTACTGCCGCGTGGCCCTGCTCAACATCTTCGCCCCGAAGCTGCCACACCTGTTCACCCGCCTCTTCCACATCCCCGCCATCCGGGACATCACCCTGGAGCACCTGCAGCTGCTGTCCAGTCAGCTCCTGGCTCCTCCCCTCCCAGGTGAGCCTGGCTTCTGGCTGTCCCTGGCGACATCAGCTCAGGGGGGGTGGCCCTGAGAGCGAGCCCGGCCCCCAGGCAGGAGACTGGGGGTGACGGACTCGCCCTCCGGGTGGCACAGGCCTTCAGGCTCATGTAGATAAACGGCCCTGAACAGTCACGATGATCTGGGCAGTGCTTGCTCACTTTGAAAAATGAAGTATGCTACATGACCTATTTAGTCCCTGACCTGTTAAGCACTCACTGAGCTTCCCTACCGAATTGTGGATCGAAGAAAATTCAGCATCACTTAGGAAATCCTGTCACTGTGCTGTTCCTACAGACATTCTCGCAGGCATTGTTCAGAAAGGAAGATGCTCCTTTTGCCAAGCTCCTCCACAGCAGACCTCACTGGTTCATTGATTTCTGGTGGAGCTGTTTAAGTGGGCCAGGTTGTGTGCATCTGCTAACATTGGGGCCCTTGGTGAGGCCCGATGCTGTGTGTTTGCTCCCCTGGCGAATGCTAAGCGATGAACCTGCTCAGCCCAGCCCAAGACCGAGGGGCCCCTCTGTGTCCCCCACCCCAGCACCTCAGCCTCCGCCTGCTCCCCTTGGCCTCCCAGCAACTAAAATGGGAGCAAGAGGTGAGAGGGCAGACGGCACTCAGGGCCTAGCAGGCATCTCCCAGCTGTGGGGTCCCATTCAGTGTGTGGGGTCCCCTGGCCCACCCCCAAGAACTTAGAGGCTCCAAAACATCTGGAAAGCTTTTAAAGTGTTTGTGAAGAAGCTTTGCCGTAATGACCTAACACTGGCTTTACACACTCCCTAGCGGTTCCTTGGGGCAGCTCGGGAGGGGCCAGGGCACACGAGTAGGTCAGGCTGCAGGAACCCCTGCATCTAAGCAGCTCCATTTCTGTTTAAGATAGACTTGGCCCACCACTTTAGGTTTTATTTTAGGAAACACTTTTGTTGCTTTAAAGAAAGGAAAAATTCAGACCACTGATGTGAACCCCCCTCTCCCAACCTGCCAGCCTGCAGGATCTGATTGGTAATGTCTTACCTGAGACTCTGTGTCCGAGCTCCCCCGGGCAGCTGCTCACTGTTACCCAGGCTCTGCCCGCCGTTGGCATCTGCAATTCTGGTGAACTTAGATTTTCTTTCCTGGCCGCAGATGGCACCATCAGCTCCAGCTCCATCCTCCTGGCGCAGTCTCTGCAGCATTGCGTCCACTCCCAGAACTGCTCGGCCACTGATCTCTTCTACCAGGGCAGCTCCCAGACAGTGCGAGAGTGGCTCAATGTGGCCATCACCCGGACCCTGCACCAGGGCGAGGACAGCCTGCTGGAGCTGACGAGACAGATCTGCTCCTTCCTGCAGGTAGACGGCTAAAGCTCTAATGTCCCTGAACCAGGGTTATAACTTCTAATTAGAAGTCTTACTGGCTTGCTGAAAATGATGCTCTCTCTTCCCCAACCCCCCTAAGCCCCGCTGAACCAGTGTCCTTTACCTCATGGCTTTCCCGCCTTGTCCCATCCATGGTGGCCTTCCTCCCGGAGGGCTTTCTTATCCCCGGAGCCTGTGGCCGCGTATGCATTGGCTCTGTCCTTTGCCTGGTAGTTGGGAGATGAAATGCTCTCCTGTGTGTGGCCTGTTGCTTCCCTTGTTAAATCTCTCTTTGCAGACAGCACCCGAGCAGTTCCCCTCCGAGGAGTTCCCGATTTCGGAGTCCAAAGTCAACATGGATGTTAATTTCCCTGGGGCGGCTTTTGTCGTCGTGTCTTGCAAAGAGAGTCAGTCTGGATTCCGCAAAGAGTAAGTTGCCTGTTCTCCAGGAGAGCTAATGGGAGAGAAAAGAAAACTGGAGGGGCACCTGGGTGGCTCAGTCGTTAAGCGTCTGCCTTCGGCTCAGGTCATGATCCCGGGGTCCTGGGATCGAGCCCCGCATCGGGCTCTCTGCTCCGCGGGAAGCCTGCTTCTCCCTCTCCCACTCCCCCCGCTTGTGTTCCCTCTCTCGCTGTGTCTCTCTCTGTCAAATAAAATCTTTAAAAAAAAAAAAGAAAGAAAACTGGAGTCTAGTGAAACTGACAGAAGAAAAACTCAAATTGTTTTTAGTCTTTAACACATACCGGTAGTATTTGAAAATAGTCTGTAGTTCCTCCCATATTTCCATGTTTGGGAAGTGTCCTTATAAAGGACGACCTTCTAAGATGTCATGGGAATGACTTACAAATGCCCACTTCTTACCGTCCATCTCCTCCCTGGCATGAGCGGCCAGACTCTGCTGAACCTCCTCCCCTCCTCCACAGCTCCTCCCTGTACAAGGCGCCGTGGGCACGGGTGCTCGTGTATGGGCTTGGCCACAAAGTCAAGCGAAATGGCCAGCTAAACCTGATCGAGGCCGTCTGTTACCCACGGGATGCGTCTCCGGCCAACACTGGCCTCACGCCGCCGCCGACCGCCAACCAGTACCCCTCAGTGATCCTCTCCACAGACAAGGTCCACATCAAACTGGGTATGTCTCTGAGTTGGCGCTTGGTGAGAACAGCGTGAAGTCGTTTTTGGCTTTCCTTTTTGAAGATAGAAAGGATTTTGTACCTTGCTGTGTGTTGTCAGTAAAGAACAGAAGTGCTCGGGACAGTATATTTTTGGGGGAGGAGATGAAATGAGCACCTTTCCTGCCTGGGGCAGGCCTGGCAGATGCTGCCCACACGTCAGTGGGGATTTCCTTTCCTTTCCTTTTGCAAGTGTGCGCTCTTCAGAGTGAACTGAACAGAGTGGTCCTTTAGCGGCAATAATCCCCGCTGCCTTCCTCCAGCGCTCATTAAAACCGAATTCTCTCGGGTGCGAGTGGCTCCCTGGGGCGCAGGCCACAGTGAGCGTCTGTCCCTCGTCTCCGTGGTAAATGGCCCGGCGGCCGGGAGGGAGGGCTGGGAGGTCCCATGGGTCTCGTCTCCTTGCGTTTTTTGCTAAGCCTGCGTGGGTTTAGGTTTAGGGGAGGGATCTGCAGATCCCGAAGCTGCCCCCTGCTTGTACGCCCCACACACCGGGGCCAGCTGACTCTTTCCAAAAAAACGCACAGAAGCAAGGAAAACCTGGTCACAGACTTTCACTGCACTTCCTGTCATGTTTGACAAGAAAGGACGGACCTGTGTTTGCTAGAGACGATTCTGAAATGTATTTGACGTTCCAGGCAAAAATTGGGCTTTGGCTTTTCCACAGCCCCTGTCCTAGAGACCTTGCAACTTTAGGGAATGAAACGAAATGAGATTTTTGCTAAACAACTAGATGATCTCTCTTCATTAGGGCCAATTTTTTTCATAGTGCTTTGCCTATACTAACTGTTCTTTAAACTTTATAATTAAATAAGCAGAAGATCTCTATTTTTTCGTTCCTCAGTTATCACCATATAAACGTTCACCCCAAAATGCAGGCCAATCAGCATGGTGCCTGCTGACTTGTCCAAAGACCCCCAGGTCCCTGATGGCCTGACTTATGTCTGGTCAGGGCCTGCAGCGGGCCTTGGGATATGGTGCAGGCTATGAGAGGGGATCAGGGCTTGGGGCCTTTTTCCTCTTGCTGCAGCATCTCTGGCCAGATTCAGGCCTGGCAGAGACACAAGGTAATAAGAGAAAATCAAAGCCCAAGGTCCTGGTAGTGCTAGTCTGGGGTGCCCCTTGCTGGTCCACTCTGTAACCAAATACAAGCTTAATGGTTTCATGGGATTACAGCCACACCAAATGGCTAATTATTTCTTTCAAGCTGGGAATATTTCAGTGAAGCATCTTTTAAGGTCTGACTTAGTATTTCCATGCTGGCTAATCAGGCTGGTTGGTATCTAACCAGCTGGGGAATACTTATCCTTCCCCATTCTCATTGCTGCCCTTTGTCCCCTTGTCACACCGACAAACGGACTCTTTGGAGGATGTCCTCAGGCCCCTCCCGCACCTGCAGCTGACTCGGTCTGGAGCGCGGGAAGAGTTACGTTTCCTTTTGCCTCCAGCAGATGAGCAGGGGGGCTTTCCAGCCCTGTTCTTCCACACACACCTGGTGGGTCCTGTTCTGAGGCTTGTTTGGGTCATGTGCTGCCGATTATGAGCCTTCCTCCTCGGCCGCTCTTCTAGGGGTGTCTCCACCTCCTGGAGCCGTGCTGGTGTTGCACTCTCTGCCCCTGGAGTTCCCTCTGGCTATGGCCTTCGCCGAGCAGCTGCTGTCCTGGAGATCAGAGGATGGCGAAGGGAGATCCGAGGATGAGCCCGACACCATCCCAACATCTGTTCTCCTACAAGTTGTGGAGCTGCTGGGTAAGGCTGACCCTCCCTCAGGACAGGGCCCGCGAGAACTAGGGGAGCTAGCTCAGTGCCTGATGAAGGCGCTCGCCCGCTGGTGGCCTCTTGTTGGGTTGCTGTCCGTCCTTTGAAAACGGCTTGCGGAGCTGATCGTAGTGTAGAGCCTAGCCTTCTTGGTGGTGGTGCTGGTGTGGTGTGGTGTGTTGTGTTTAAGATGGATTTATTTTGAGAGAGAGCATGGGCGGGAGGAGCAGGGGGCAGTGGGAGAGAGAATCTCAAGCCAACTCCGCACGGAGCCCGACATAGGGCTCGATCTCACAACCCTGAGATCACAACCGAGCCAAAACCAAAAGTCAGACGCTTACCTGACTGAGCCACCCAGATGCCCCTAAAGCCTAGCCTTCCAACCGCATGACGTACAGGGTGTTCTCTTTATTTTGAAGGTGGCAACTAACCATGGAAATAAGATTAATTTTATCACACCTTACTTTAAAACACAAATATATGCCGTTTTTATAACTTTGGAGGTAAAAGGTAGTGTGGGAGTAAGTAAATAATGTTGCAAAATCAGACATTATGACTTCATAGTTCCTGAAAGGTTAAAAAGGGGTTGTATTTTGGTAAAACTCATAGAAAGGTAAACTTAAGAGTTGTACATTTTGCCATATGTAAAGTCACCTCACATTCTAAATAAATATTGAACATCATTAATGATACATCTACTTAAGTGTTCAGGGATAAAACAGACTAATGTCTGCAACTGTTTTGAAATAATCAAATACTAAGCTGAGTTTTTGGGTGAATAGAGGGGGAGATAGGTACATAAGAGCAAATACGGCAGTGTTAATGAGAGAATGTAGGTGGTGAGCATACAAGTATTTACTGTCTAAGTAGTTCAACTTCCCTATATTTGTTTTAAAAGATTTTATTTATTTATTTGAGAGAGAGCACAAGTAGGCAGAGCGGCAGGCAGAGGGAGAGGGAAAAGCAGACTCCCTGCTGAGCAGGGGGCCCGACACGGGACTCGATCCCAGGACCCTGGGATCATGACCTGAGCCAAAGGCAGACACCCAACCGAGCCACCGAGGCGCCCAACTTTCCTATATTTTTGAGATTTTTTAATGATGTTGGAGGGGAAAAGATGTTGCAAACTTAAATGCTTCAGGGGTCAGACAGATGATGTAAATGGGGGAAATAGGAGAGTGGTCCAGGCCACGTCATGCTCTGTCAGTCCCTGAGCCCTGTCCCTCCTTGCTACATGAGAAGGTGGCCCCAGTCCTGCCAGCTATTATTACTTTTTATTTCAAGAAAAGCTAGTAATGGGGGCGCCTGGGTGGCTCAGTCGTTAAGTGTCTGCCTTCGGCTCAGGTCATGATCCCAGGGTCCTGGGATCGAGCCCCACATCGGGCTCCCTGCTCCGCGGGAGGCCTGCTTCTCCCTCTCCCACTCCCACTCCCCCTGCTTGTGTTCTCTCTCTCTCTCTTTGTGTCAAATAAATAAAATCTTTAAAAAAAAAAAAGAAAAGCTAGTAATGTAGATATTGATGTGAATTTCCCAGGTTTTAAATGTTGGCAACTAAATGAAATTCTTTAAAATACATTGGGCAAGGGATGAGGGAAGGTGAGTGGGGGACCACCGTGGGAGGGAGAGTTCCGTGGGCAGTCTTCGCTCACGGGCCGCCATTCGCAGTCTGGGTGGAGGAGAATTCTGTCTAAGGCCGTCCTCTTACACAAATGGCAAATGGCAGAGGAAGGACAATGGAGGGGAGGTCCCATGAGCATCGGAGGGCGGGGCTGCAGACCCGGTAGGCACTTGTTCTCTCTGAATGGCTTTCTGAGTGCCTGCATGGCATGAGCAGCATGAGTTCATTTCCAGTTAAAGTCATGAAGCAACGTCACCCCTAAGAGATCAGGCATCTTAGTGTGAATTTAAGATGCGTGTCTGGCACAAACGGGATCTTGGTACAAACCTGTGACCCATCTTGTTGTTCTAGACTCTCCTTCCTGAACTTCAGTCCTTCTCAGGCCATCTTTATGTAATTTCCACCATGTCTACGAGTCATGCCTGTCAGCATTTATTGATTGGGTTTTTTGGCGATCAGCTCTTTTCTCCTTTTTTTAAACTTTGATTTTAGGGCACCTGGTTGGCTCAGTTAGTTAAGCATCTGCTTTTGGTTCAGGTTGTGATCTCAGGGTCCTGGGATCAAGCCCCCCACATCAGGCTCCCTGCTCAGCAGAGAGTCTGCTTTTCCCTCTTCCTCTGCCTCTCCCCCTGCTTGCGCTTGTGTGCTCTCTCTCTCTCAAATAAATAAAAATCTTAAAAAAAGGGGCGCCTGGGTGGCTCAGTCATTAAGCATCTGCCTTCAGTTCAGGTCATGGTCCCAGAGTCCTGGGATCGAGCCCCGCATCGGGCTCCCTGCTCAGTGGGGAGCCTGCTTCTCCCTCTCCCACTCCCCCTGCTTGTGTTCCCTCTCTCGCTGTGTCTCTCTCTGTCAAATAAATAAAATCTTTAAAAAAAAAAAAAAAAAAAACTTAAAAAACAACTTGAATTTTAAAGGAAACTTTATGTTGCCACTTTAAATGGAAAAGTAGTGTCCCTTGCCGTAACTAGAAGGTTAACTATAAAATAGTTTCTGTTAAGAAATTCTGACCATTGTTGCCTGTCAGAGGCTCTGTGTCTGTAGCCCACTCTCTGTCAAGGATACACCAGCCCTGCAGTAAGCCTTTCTTGTTGACGAAATCAGGGCTGGAAGAGGAGTTAGGAATACCGTGGGGCATCTGGGCGGCTCAGTTGGTTAAGCGTCTGCCTTCGGCTCAGGTCATGATCCCTGGGTCCTGGGATCGAGCCCCTCATTGGGCTCCCTGCTCAGTGGGGAGTCTGTTTCTCCCTCTGCCTCTGCCCCTCTCCTCCCTACTCGTTCTCACTTCCTCTCTCTCAAATAAATAAAATCTTTAAAAAAAAAAAGGAATACCTTGTCAGTGTGTATTTCTGGGCTTTCTGATAAAATTGGATTGTGTGCCCCCAATAGTAAGCATCTCAAGGTTTGGGAAATACTGTTCTTGTGACTTGTCACCCCACTCACTTGATAACCTTATAAGAAAGAAAATGATTTTTTGGGGTGAGCCACAGAACCCGGCTCCGTGCGATGATGTGGCCCAGGGGTTAAGGCCGTAGGCTCTGGGGGCAACCAGCCAGGCGTGAGCCCTTTGAGCCTCTGTGTTTTCAGCTGTGGGCTGGGGATGAACAGCATAGCTCCAGGAACAGTCCCAGGTGCGGGGCAGGTACGAGTGATCGCCGCTCTTGCTGTTTTGTATTTGCCTCAGGAAACTTCCTGTGGACCACAGACATGGCGGCCTGCGTGAAGGAGCTTGTTTTCCATCTCCTGGCGGAGCTGCTGCGCACCGTGCACTCCCTGGAGCAGAGGAAGCACCCTGCCGGCCTGTCCTCCTCCATTGCCCTCCAGCTGAACCCCTGTCTGGCCATGCTGATGGCCCTGCAGTCGGAGCTCCATAAGCTGTACGATGAGGAGACCCAGAGCTGGGTCTCGGGCGGCGCGTGCGGGGGCTCGGGGGCGGCGGCGGCCACGGACCAGGGCAGGTTCTCTACGTACTTTCATGCGCTCATGGAAGGCTGCCTGGCGGTGGCCGAAGTGACCCTGCCCACCAACATGAGTGTCACAGCCAGCGGGGTGACCTCAACAACCGCCCCGAATCTCAGCGACTCATCGTCCTCCTCATCCTCCTCCCCGGGACAGACACCTCAGAGCCCTAGCCTCCTGTCGAAGAGGAAAAAAGTGAAGATGAAGCGGGAAAAGGCCTCCTCCTCCGGGAAGCGCCAGTCGTCCCGCTCAGTGGAGTCAGACCCCGCCATGCTCAGCATTGGGGGCAGCAAGCCGGAGGACATGCTGTGGTTTCATCGAGCCCTCACCCTGCTCATCATTCTCCGACACCTCACCAGGAAGGACCCGCAGGGGCTGGGTGTGACCAGCGACGCCATCGCCGATGCTTGCCAGGCCCTGGTGGGCCCCACCGCCCACAGCCGCCTGCTGGTGATCTCTGGAATCCCCACCCACCTGGATGAGGGCATCGTCAGAGGGGCTATCCGCAAGGCCTGCAATGCCCATGGCGGGGTCTTCAAAGATGAGATCTACATCCCCCTGCAGGACGAAGACCCCAAGAAACCGAAGGACAAGGCCGAGGGTGGTGACGGCAAAGCCGAGCCGGAGAAGACCCTTGGCTTCCCCAGCGCAGACAGCTTGGAGGTCAGCACGTCCAGCAGCCTGACCCCTGCCATGAGCATCAGCGCGTCCGCTTCCACCAGTCAGGCCTCCATCTGCAGCTCCCAGGGTATCTCACAGACAGCCAGTGACCTCTCTGTGGATCCGCTGCCCTCAGGCCTCGAGCCGCCCATCCCTCCTGGGGTATTGGAGCCCCACGTGGTGTCCAGCCAGGAGAGTCTAGACATCTCCCTATGCAGCACGGGCAGCCTGGGCAGCCTGGGGAGCCTGGGGGAGCCGCTGGACAATGCCGAGACGGCCTCCGTGTCGGACGTGGGCTCCATGTACACCGTCACGTCCCTGGACAACCAGCCCCTCGCAGCGCGCCCCATCAAAGGCTTTGCGGTCGTGGAGGTAACGGCGCTCACACCTTGGCAATCACTAAAATCATGAGCGGCTTGAATCCCCCCCCCCCCCAAGGGGGAGCCTAAGAGAAGCCTCTCTAAACCTTCCAGTATTATTTCCAGGGGTTTAACTGATAGGTGATGTTGGGGCACGTAGGGAGCTCCCTGAGGCAGTTGTTGGAAACCACGATGATTTATGATGTTGATTTTCTGTGTCTGAGGTCACATCTCAAAGAGTGATGTCAAGTCTGATGTCATGAAGTAAATGCAGTTTGTTGCTGAGTGTGGGAAGGAGGCAGAGGGGTTCGAGGGGCCTGACCTTTGCTGGTGGATGGGCTTTATCAAGTGCATTCCAGCTCAGGCCCACCGCTATACATTTGAGTGGCCTTGGGTTGTTTTAGATGTTGCCATCAGCAGGAGGGGTCTTCACTGATCCTTATGAGAATAGACTTGCCATTCTGTTCCGGGTGATTCTGATTTTCCAGTCACATTTCCACTTCAAGATCCCCTCTGCTTCTTGGGCATCCTGCATCCTGTGTCTTCACCCTTGTGTAAGGGGAGTCAGGCTCAGAGTAAAACTGTCCTTCCATTATTGGATATGGAGAGAAAGGCACTAGAGGGGAATGTGTGTGCATCGCTTCGCTCTCCCAGGGAGCTCTGACAAGAGAGCTCCAGAACCCGATGATTGGTTTCTTCCCTGGAATCACTTCCATTACTCTATGCACCTTCTTCCTGGGGGCTTTCTCGGAGGTGAGCGTGGACTTTAGCTCCCTGGGCATCGAGGTAAAACCACAGACCAGGTCAGGGTTTAGCAACAGACATTTCCGGCTGAGATGTTCCCCTCGAGTTACTGCTGTTGGCGGGTGGCAGAGATGTTCCCAGGGAGGCCAGCTCATGGGCATCAGGCAGCACACACAACACTTAGGACAAGGAGGGGACTTCAGGGCAGGGCAGGAAGGAAAACAAGGTCATTCCTCTACTCCAACCCTCACCCTTGTCTTTGTTCACACAGATAAGATCCCGAGCCAAAATTGAGAAAATTCGAGCAAGTTTATTTAACAATAACGACCTGATTGGTTTGTCAAGTTTGGATGGTGAAGATGAATTGATGGAGATGTCAACAGAAGAGATTCTCACTGTATCTGTAGTAAATCAGAGTCTGTTTGATACTCAGGGGAGCCCAGGGTTAGAAGATTACTTCAATGATAAGTCGATTAAAGGTGGGTTATGGATTTTTTTTTTTTAATTAATAGACTTTTGGGGGAGCAGTTTTAAATTTACAGAAAAAAATGAGCAAAAGTCTTCTCTTTCTGTATCCAATATGCCCTATTTTTAACATCTTACCTGAGAAAAGAACTTTGGGGGGCCCTCTTGGGGGTTAGAGATTTGGGAAATGATGCAGGGGGCCTTGGGGAGATGGGACAGACGTTCTTTACTTGGCTCATGGAAGCTGTCAGAGCTGTGAGGGCCGTGAGGGCGCCCCTGCCTCTGGCCTGCCGTGCTCTAGCCTGCCCAGACCACTGGGAAGGGGTGTTCCTATGCAACTGACAAATCGCTAAATTCTACCCCTGAAACTAACACTACACTGTATGTTAACCAAATTGAATTTAAATAAAAATTTTTTTTTAAAAAGTGGGCTTGCATTCAAGTCCCATTTTGCTTTTTGTCTAGCCAGACTTCCCTTTGTTCAAGTTCAGGTGTATTTATTCTGTCCCGTGGAGCTAGAATATACCAAGTACATTGCTGGAAATCATTTGGTCACGTGCCTGTGGACAGTAAATGCCTCCACCTTTACACTAATTCTTGGGGAAGAAACCGTTCCATCTCCTCTTCACCGAGCCCCACTTTGTCATTCTGACGGCTCTTGTCTGGTGTCCCCACTTCTTTTGTACGATGTGGAGCGTTCATCCAGGTCACATCCCCGAGGCCCTGCTGAGCAGAATCAAGCAGCAGACTCCTGCCTGAAGCCAGCAGCTTGCCCCAAGCTCTGCTCCAGAAAGCAATTTTTCTTCTTTTTTTATGATTGCAATACTTTGTGTGGTCATTTTTATTTTGTACTAGTGTTCAAAATTTTTAATCCATGTATTTAGGATTTTTAAAATTTATTAGAGAACACGAGCAGTGGGGGGGCAGAGGGAGAGGGAGAAGCAGACTCCCCACTGAGCAGGGAGCCCGATATGGGATTCGAACCCAGGACCCTGGGATCAGGACCTGGGCCAAAACAGACCCTTAACTGACTGAGCCACCCAGGCGTCCCTAGATAAATAGCACTTTAATTGAATATTTATAGAAGTCAAAATTAATGCAAAATATTCACAATGAATAAAATAGTAAAATTTTAAATAAAGACAGGATCAGTATTACTGATTATTTCTTTTGTGTCAGGCTTTAATGTGGCTTGGCACAATACTGTTGATATTTTGCTTGTGTGTGGGTGGTTTGGTTTTTTTTGTATCAATTTTTATTTCTCTTTTTTAACACTACATTGAAATACATATCTTGATCACTGAGTTTTTGGGGAATCTTGCCCTTGAGGGGGCTGCCTGGTGCTCCTCACCCTGGTCTTGGCCCCAGTCCCTTATTAGTGTGCATTTGGCCCCTCAGCACTCTGCGGCCCACGTGGGGAGGACTGGTGTAAGATCGGGGGCCTTTTTCTGCCATAACTCATGGTCTGGCAGCCTTTTCATACTTTGAATCTGAATTTAGACCGAGCTCCTGATCCTGTTATAGTCAGACCTTCCACATAAGGTACTCGGTCTCTCGGTAACATTAGTGGCACATGCCTTTTGCTAGAGACTAAGTTGTGGTTCTGCTGAGTCAGCTCTTAGGGCTTGGCCACCTCTTCCCCACACCTGCCCCCTGCCCCCCGCCAGCCTGGAGGGCCGTTAGGCCCGTGAGGCCTCTGGGCTCCAGTTCCCACAGTCGGGCCTGCCCTGGGGGCAGCTGTGGTGTGTCGGAGGGAGAGGTGGGGGGGGAGGGTGGGAAGGAGAAGGGAGTGATGAGCAAGTACCCCTCGCCTGGGCCCCTGGCCACGAGAAGCATGAAGATGGGGTCCTGATGGGCCGCTGGGGCCCACGTTCTGGAGCACTTGTTTGGGCACAAAAAGAAATTGTTTTTCTTGTGCTCGGGGACAATTTTGTTACATCTGAGAGAACTTTCTTTTCCCACCTGTTCATTGTGCCAGTTTTGAAACATCCTCTGTAATAATGTGAAACTTGCTTGACAACTTGGGCTTTGTACCAACAGTGCTTGCAGGCTCCGGATCCTTTTGTTCATTTGGACCTGCCCGTCACAAATGTGTTAAGGTAGATTAAACTGCTGTGATCAGTAGCCCTGAGAGTACAGGGTGTCAGGCCCAGTGGAAGCATGTTTCTTGCGCATGGATGACTCAGGGCGAGGGCTGGGGTCCGCCATCCCAGAGGCTTGTCATTTCTGTGCAGCCAGTGGAGGGGGTGAGCGCGAAGAGAGCAGACGGCCCACATCACAGGACCATGCCCAACCGCAGAGAGAAGGCTGGGTGCGCGGCTGGGGGGGGGTGCGCCCAGAAGGCGGAAACCAGGTTTGGGTGCATAGCTCGTCATCCCCACTAAACATCTGTTATCTACCTGCCAAAATGAGTTGTTTATGAGACTCAGGCAGCTGTGAGGCGCATCCGGACGTGGCCCATTCACGGCAGAATTGTTTTGTCCTCTGCCGGCTTGGCAACAGGTGAGAAGCTGGTGCCCGGTGCCAGGGAGGTGCTCACGGAGATATTTAAGAGCTGTGCCCATTCCGAGCAGATGCTGAGCCTGACACCAGCAAAGCCCATCAAAGTATCGGACATTTATCTTAGCAAAGAGCAGATCAACTCCCAAACGCCAGGCAACCTCCTCCACCTCTTCTTCACCAACGTCCGGCCTCCAAAAAAGGTGCTGGAGGACCAGCTCACCCAGGTAGCTGCCCATCCCCGCCGTGCTGGTGCTGGGCCTCGGTGCGCCTTGGGGCAATCCTGAGGACCCCTCTCTCCCTCTGGTACCCCACAGATCCTGAGGAAATACGGCGTGCCAAAGCCCAAGTTCGACAAGAGCAAGTACAACAAAGGCGGGAAGGAGCAGCACCCCGTGAAGGTGGTGAGCACCAAGCGGCCCATCACCAAGCCGCCTGCCAAGGACAAGGCTGTGCTCAACAGTGTCAGGTGGGCTTCCGAGGGGTCAGCACATGGGCCGGGCAGGGCACCCAGGGCCGCCGCCTCTGAGGCTTCCTGCGAGGCTCTCTGTACCTCTGGGAGCAGACCCCCTGGCCCTGCTTTGTGGCTCGATCATGTGGGTCCCCGGCTTCATCCACTGAAAGAGAGCGTTTCATTTTATCCATAAGTATAGTAAGATCTGGACCACACAGGCAGGCAAAAGTAGACTGGTCTAAAGTCATAAACCATCCAAAATGTACAGAATTGTTTAAAAAAAAAAAAATTCTGACTTCTTTAACCACACAAATAATGCATAATTATTATAGAAAAACTATAAAATGCATATTGAAAAAAATGTGATTACCCCACACACCACTTATAACATTTAAGTGCATAACCTTCTATTGATGCATGTGTATTATTTTCTTAAATTTTAAATGGCTGAGGGGCGCCTGGGTGGCTGAGTTGGTTAAGCATCCAACTCTTGATCTCAATTCAGGTCTTGATCTCAGGGTCGTGAGATTAAGCCCTGAGTCGGGCTCCACGCCTTGAGATTCTGTCCCACCCCACCTTCCCCCCACTTGCTCACTCACTGTCTCTCTCTAAAAAAGAAAGAAATTTTAAATGGTTAAAAAAGTACAACATTCAAACGCATGTGCAGCAAAAAGCCACTCCTCTTCTCCTTCATTCTCAAGCCTCCCTGTCCCCCTCGGTGAGACCGTCAATGTTACGTCGCTAGTCTTCTAGAACTATTCTGGGTACGCACAAGCAGATGGGCCCTTGCCCAAATGTCCCCATACCTCACACAGTGCCTGTACCTTGCTGTTTCCATTTACTGCTAATCTGGCAGGTGATTCCATATCTGCACAAAAAGAACTTCCTCGTTCCTTTTTTTTAAGATTTTATTTATTTATTGGAGAGAGAGAGCACGAGTGGGGGTGAGGGAGCAGAGGGAGAAGGACAAACAGACTCCCTGCTGAGTATGGAGCCAGACACGGGGCTTGATCCCGGGACCCTGACACCGTGACCCAAGCTGTAGTCAGACGCTTAACCAACTGAGCCACCCAGGTGATCCACCCTTTTTTTTTTTTAATAGCTCCATAATATTTCATGTGCGGATATATATACGTATTTAGTAGAATTTTCTGTAGACATAGGCAAATGACTCGGGAACTCAAAATTGAAACTGGTAGAAAAGTGTTACCTGGCAGGAGCCTCTAGAGGAATTGTTTGAAGGATCAGAAAAATAAAGTGTCTTTCTATTAATTAATCATATGTAAATAGTGCAATAGAATTTCCTGTGATGGAAATCGGTGCTGTTTCCCTGTCTGGCTGTCGGATGCAGTCGCCACCAGCCACGTGTGGCTCCTGAGCCCCTGAAATGTGGCTCAGTACAGAACTGAACTTGTAATTTTAATTTAAACTTAAGTAGCTACATCTGGCTAGTGACTGCTGCTTAGTGCAACTCTGAAGGACATAGAAGGGATGAAAAGCATCTCTTTGAGGTTTTCCGCATTTAAAGCATCAGTTTGTCCTCCTGATTTGCTCAGTGAACTTCTTGGTGAGAACAGAGCTGACCTTGTTCCCCGTGGGAACCAGTGGCCGTGGTTGGGGGAGTCTGACCTAGTACGTGTGTGAGGCTCTGCGCATCCTCTGTCAGGATGAGGTGTGAACGCAGGAATTCTGATTGCAATGCTCTGGTCTACAGCAGGACTGCCTTAAGTGAGAAGAAGCCAACTGTGAAGCCCAAGTCCCCAGAAAAGAGCAAGCCAGATGAGAAGGACCCAGAGAAGTCACCCACCAAAAAACAAGAAGGTGAATGAGCAGCTTGGGCCTGAGACTGTTGGGCCCCCGGGACCGGCCTCCGAGCTTTTGCCTGAGTGACTGGGCTCCCTTGGGGTTTGGAACAGGCAGGGCCTCGATGCCACCTTTGACCATGAATTTATGGAGGTCAGAGTAGCAGCTCCCAAAATACCATGCATCCGGGGCGAAGAGTAGGTGATGGCGATGGAAAATAAAGATCTGGAAACCTGCTTAGAAATTCGCTTCCAGAAGGCACTTACCTGGGCATTAGAACTTGAGCCTCATAAAGGCCCAAGCAGAGCTGGAGAAGTCAGCCTGTGGCTCGCTGAGCCCGGGAGGTCAGGGGTCATGCTTGGTCTGGGCAGCCGGTGGAGGTGGCCAGTGACAGACCCTGGCGGGCCGGGAGGTGGGGCGCCGGTGGATTGGGCCCTGCTGGAAATCCAGGCCACCAGGGCATGGAGTGAGGCCCCTGCTGTAGGAGGTTCTTCCAAACTCCTAACTGTCTCCATGCTTCTCCATCAGTCCCTGAGGAGAAGTATCTAACCTTGGAAGGATTTCACAAGTTTGTTATTGACCGAGCCAAACAAGACATCCGTAGTGTCTGGAGGGCAATTTTATCCTGTGGTTATGACCTTCACTTTGAGAGGTAAGAAGTTGTCCCCCAACCTTGTATAAAGATTGTTTTTGGCCACCAGAAGCATCCCCAAGAAAATCCTTCCTGGGAGCCATTCCATCTGCCATTCTAAATGCCTACTGAGTTTCTAATTTTTCATAATTTTCAAAGTGGATTTTAGAACCCATTTGGAAACAAACTCTGTTCTAAACAACAAATTCATCTTCTCGCAGTTCTGGAAGTCAAGGTGTCAACAGGGTTGGTTTCTCCTGAGGCCTCTGGTTGGCTTGCAGATGGTCACCTCCTCACTGCTCACGCGCCCCTGCCTGTGTGTGGGCGCGTCCCTGTTGCCGCCCCACTTCTGAGGGGGACACCTGTCTACTGGTCTGGGCCCCACCCTGAGGACCTCCTTTAACTCAATTAGGCCCTGTCTCCTAACAGTCACACACTGGGATTTAGGGCTTCAACACAGAAATGGGGGTGGGAGGCCGGACACACTTCAGTCCCTAACGGGGACAATTTTTCATTCCAAAGACTCTCTGTTCCTTGGCGTCCCGCTTTGTCTCTGAGTCCCCATTGCCCGCTCTCCTTCCCTGCCAGGCAGGATCTCACCAGGTCCCCAGGGCCAAACAAGAATGGTTTCCCCTTTCTAGCTATAAGGGAGTCCCAGGCCGGCCCGGTGCTTACAAACGGGAAGAAACCTCCGTGCCTTCACTCTGGCGCTCACCCCAGGCACGCAGCAAGATGGGCGGGCGTCGGGGAAGGAACGGCTGCCCCGAGCACGCTCTTTTGAAATCCGTGTTCAGGGTTCAGAAGTGGTTTGCTGCTTGGCACCATCATTTTGTACAGAAGGCTCAGAGTCCTTCCCCGGACCAGTTCTGATTTATTTTAGAAGCCAGTAAGAGAGAGGACTTTGGGGCTTTTTGAAAAGTAGAATCACCTGTTTTGGACTAGAAAGTGCATTTGAAGTGGGAAGGTTGCCGATTGGGCTGCAGACGAATTCCCACGTGACACGTTTGTTACAGCTCGACGGCTCGCTCATGGGCGCCCTGACGCCTCCTTCCCTCCTTCCCCCACCTGGCCTAACGGCAGCCAGTGACATCAGCCAGCCTGGAGGGGGCTGTGGGGGGGACCCTCCGGCAGAGGGGATCCCCTTCTGGAGGAAGCTGTCTCTCAGCACTCCTCGGGTAGGACCCACGCGGCCTGTGTGGAGAGGCTCGGCCCCTGCCCCCAGATAGGCCCTCCTGGCAGGAGGCACCCTGTGTGGCATGCGGCCCAGGGAGGTGCCCAGGGCTCCGGAGCTAGAGGCGCCCATCGCCCCGGCAGCCTGCCCGCCTTTCTGGCGCCCCCAGTTTACGGGGCTGGGCGAGGCCGGGCACACTCACTGAACACCCCGGCGGCGTGTGCAGGCGCAGAGGAGGTTGCCCGTGGGTCTGCGCCCAGGGTCATCGCTTTGTAAAGCTTCAGTAAATGGGTCTCCCGACATTTTCAGGGTGTAGGTTTTTTCAGTACTTAGAAGTGGGTGCACATGAGACATCTGCTTTTTTTCCTGTTTCCACCTCACTCGGGGTCACTGAGGCGGATGATGCAGCGGTCCCGCCTTGCCGGGCACTCGGGTGGCGAGCAGTGTCCCGTCGGCTAGAGCGATGCCCCCCGCCCACCCCTCTGCCCGTGCCCGGAGCTCCGCGTGCCAGCCCTGCCTGCTGCCCGGGGGCCACGGCTTCAGTGAGGCCGGCGGCTGGCGCTCCTCGCGCCCTTGGCCGTGAGCCTCCCAGGCGCCGCCAGCCTACTGCCGCTGGCTGCACTTCGTCTGGGACCACACCGGCCCCAGGAAGCAGCCGTCTCTGTGGCCCAGGGACCCCAGAGCCCCGTCCTCAGCCGGCCGCCGTCTGCTCACGTGCAGGAGGGGGGCCCGTGTGGGCGCGAGCGGCGGGGCCCGGGGTCGGGGGTGCCGTTCCCACCCTGCAGCCTGTAGGCTCGCTCCTCCTGGGGGCGCTCCCCACCTGGGTTGGGCGCCAGGACGCCAGCTGCGGGGCGAGGCTGTGTTCCGGGCGTCCTCGGGAGCTGGGACGTGGCCCCTGGCCCACCTCGCCCTTCTGGCCCGGCCCCAGGTGCGCCTGCATTGACGTCCGACACGCGCACAAGGCCTCAAGGAAGTGGACCCTGGAGATGGACGTGGCGCTCGTGCAGTACATCAACCGGCTGTGCCGCCACCTCGCCATCACGCCCGCGCGGCTGCACCCCCACGAGGTCTATCTGGACCCCGCAGATGCCGCCGACCCCAGAGTGGCCTGTCTCTTGAGTATGTGGGCCGTGGGGGACGGTCTCCCTGCGCGGCTTGGGGGCATCCTAGATAGTGCGGGGAGCGGGGTGGGGGGGACCTGCTGTGAGCCCTGGGGGCAGAGAGGAGCATGTGGGGGGGGACACGAAGCTGTGATTGCAGGTGCATTAAGTGGGCGAGGCCCCGCTACGGGTTCCTTGCAGGCAGGCGCGGGAGTGCGTGCAGCGGCTGGGGGGCCCCGGCCACCACCGTTACACCCAGGCCCTGCCCGGAGGCCACCCCAGATGCCAGGCGGGGGTCGGGAGGGAGCGGGGATCAGAGGCATTATCCCTCATCACGAGAGAGCAGCGCGGCTTCATTCAAAGCTGGGAATGCGCCTGCACACGCAAGAGCCGACGTTCTGCGTAAATCCATCCCTGGGAGGCGACCCTTGTCACAGCACGCTGGCACGTGACCCCCAGGCTGGCTTCTGGGCCTGCGCACGCGTGCGCCACGGGCGGCTTGGGAGTCTGCCCACCCTCGCTCGGCCGCGTGTCCTGGGCCTTTGCTCTTTGCTCTTCCGGGTACTTTGAAGGCAAACACGGGCCAGAGATCGTCCTGCTGTCCGTCTCTCCAGCTGGAGGGGAGACGGATGTGAGGACACACGAGACAGCGTGGCAGCGTCTCAATGTCCTGGGCTTGACATAAGACGTCACTTTGGGGGAAGCTGTACACGGGACTGTGTACTATTTTTGCAACTTCCTAGAATTCTAATTATTTCAAAATTGAGAGTTAAAAATAGCCTAGGCCGCAGCCCTGACGTGGCCCTACAGATAGGCTGAGGGGGCCCTTGGATTCCCTAAGAGCCGGGGCCTCACCCTTTGCTCCTGCTTGGCACGGGCTCAGGCAGCCCGGGGGCCACGCACGCACAGCATCTGTGGGCCCCAGGGATGAAGTCCCCTACGGGGGTCCTCCTGGTCCCCCCTGAAATGCCCCGCTCCTGGTGCCTCCCCCTCCCCCCGGTGACAGGGGCCACTTGAGTTTGTTCACAACCCGGGAGTCCCGGCCTGACCGCCCCTCATGCCCTGCAGACGTGCCCATCGAGAGCCTGCGCCTGCGCTTCGCCCTGCTCCAGTCCCTGAACACCACGCTGGAGACCTTCTTCCTGCCCCTGGTGGAGCTGCGCCGGACGCCCGTGTACGCGCACAGCATCGCCGCCCTGCTGAAGGAGGCCAAAGGTCAGCCGCTCGGCGCCTCCAGCCCAGAGCGCTTACTTCAGTCACGCCCTGGAAAATGAAACTTACTGAAGTTTCCGGGGGCACCTGGCTGGCTCAGTCAGAAGAGCATGTGACTCTTGATCTCGGGGTCATGAGTTCGAACCCCACGTTGGGCTCCATTGTTTAAAAAAAAAAAAATAGAAGGCTCTGGCTCACTGTCCTTTATATTCCAGAGATGATCATCATTAACAGCTGAGTACCCGTCCTTCCAGACTTTTCTATTCACATACAAATAGACACACATGACTTTTTTTAAAAATCAAAAATGGGTATCCTAGCATATGTTCTTTTCTGCACCTTCACCTTCTGGGTTTTTATTTTTTGCCGTTTCAGAAAATGCTGCAGCAAACCTCCTCGTACTTCATGTATTTCTGCCAGCGAGGTGGTTCCTGGGCATGACAAAGGCCGGGGTTCATGTGTTACCATTGGGGCAGATACTCACAGATTGCCGCCCCCCGGAAAGTCAGGGCCGTGGTGTGCGTGCGCCCCATTCAGGGGCCTGGAGGGCATGCCAGGAGAGAGTGGACCCAGAGGGGGCAGCGTGTCCTCCGCCAGGCCTCAGGGCTGACAGGGAAAGCAGGAAAGCAGCCCTGTCTGAGCCTCTCTTCCCACGTTCTTCCCTTCAGGGCTGATCTTTTATGACACGAAGGTGACCGTCATGAATCGGGTGCTGAACGCCACTGTGCAGAGGACAGCTGACCATGCAGCTCCCGAGATCACTTTGGACCCACTGGAAATTGTGGGAGGTAAGATTAGCTACACAGAGCAGAAAACGCAAAATAGCCGTGATCGGACAAACAATGCAGTTGATTTCGTGCACATGAAAGAAGCCTCTAGGAGGTAGTACAGACATTCATCTGGCTGCTTCTGTCCTCCTCCCAACTGTCCCATCGGGTGGCTTCCACCTTCAGGGTCCCCTAGTGAGCCTGCATGCTGAGCAGCAAGAGGAAGGGGAGAGGTAGAAGGAGCTCTCTGCTTCCCGGAGCCTCGCCTCTCCTTCCCATCTCACTGGAGAACTGTCATGGGGGCCACACCTAACTGTGGGGGAGGGTGGGAAGGGGAGATGTTCTGGTTGGCCGTGGACTTGCTAGAGTTGGGGTTCCGGCATTGAGGGGGGGCATGGCCCCTGGGGAGGCGGCCACGGCCTGTGAACACACACACTGCGTGGAAGAAATGAGAGAAGAGCGTGGACGGGGCGTGCCTCCCCTGGGGACAGAGGGGAGGCTGGGGGCCACGTGCCTGCGGCATAGAAGACATTCCAAGAGCAGAGAGAAGGCAGGGTGGCTGAACCAGGGGCGGGGAGAGGGCCGAGAAGCAGGCAGAGGCCTGGCAAGGCTTGTGTCCCAGGGTGGGAGAGCAGAAGACGGCGCCTGGAGGCTTTTACTGCTTTCTGTCTTTTTCCAGGGGAGATCAGAGCCTCCGAAAACTCCTACTTCTGCCAGGCTGCCCGGCAGCTGGCCTCCGTCTCGTCCTCTCAGCTCTGTGTCAAGCTGGCCAGTGGCGGCGACCCCACCTACGCCTTCAACATCCGCTTCACAGGGGAGGAGGTCCACGGCACCAGTGAGTGTGCCCCCGGAGGCTCTGGGGTGTCCGTTCAGCGTGGGGGCTGTGCTGACGATGTGAACGGTCCTGGCGTTATTTTTAGCCTCATCTGCCCCAGATCCCCCCCCCCATCAGCGAGACTAAAAAGGCCGCATCCTTATTAGCCTGTCCTGCAGAAGCCAGGACTGCCGCCGCCCCCAGGGACTCGCCCCCGGGCTGGGCAGGAACAGCGCTTGCCAGGGACTTGAGGGCCCCCCCCCCGCCCCCGGGCTCGGGGACCAAGCCTGGGATCAGTGCTGAGTGGATACCATGGAGCCGCCATCCGTGCGGATTGGCCTGGTCCCCCAGGAAGGGCCCCCGGCTGAGGGCTGGGCTCGGCTCAGAGCGTGCGTGTGTCCCATGAGAGGCAGGGTGCTAGGGGACAGCGATGAGGGACAGCAGCTCGGAAAATGCTCCCTCGTGACCCTTTAAGCCATGCCTAGTGAGCCGCAGACATTCAGGAAGCGTTTCCCACTCTGGATGAGAGAAGAGACCCCGTTCTTCAGCCAGACGCAGCGGGAAGGGCGGGCGGGCTCCCCTCTCTGGCGGGGCCCCTCCGAGCACGGCGGGAGTGGCAGGCCCACGCTCCACGGCGGGCCCTCCGCATCCAGGGCAAGTGCACGAGAGACCGGTGTTGCCCCACGGGACTGATAGAGCCTCCCCCAGCTCAGGCAGCTGGCTGTGGCTCAGACCCAGGTCCATCCGGCTCCACGGCCCAGCCCTTGGTGGCTTCCGCAGGCAGAAATCTCCTGCTTCCCCGGGGATGCTGAGCGAGGACATCTGTCCCCAAGCAGGTCCTCTGCATGGCTCTGACCGAGCAGTGTGTACGTGCAGTTGTCCTCAGAGCTTCCGACCTTAGGGCCCTGACGGGGTGCACAGGGCAGACGAGACCCAGCCACAGGGAGGTGTTGGCCGGAAAGCCAAAGGCACGTTTGGAAAGACAGCAGGGGACCCTTAGTGGCCCGTTGCCCCCTGCAAGCACTCGTGCATCGGTCCGTGCAGTTAGACACTCGCTGGACGGACGCTGAGGACCTGGGCCTCGCGGTGGGCGGTGCTGAGTAGGACAGGTGGCCCCGCTCTCAGTACAACCTGGAGTGACAGACGGGGACCGAACAAGCCTGCAGATCAGCGTGAGCTTGCAGCCGTGGGGGCGGCCTGCGTGGGGCTCCGCACCGGGTCTCCGGACCTCGGAGGCAGCCCCCAACGTCGGTTCGATGACTGTCCCCACTTGGTGGACTGGGTCACCGGGAAGTGATTCCCTGGGGGTCACCCAGATAGTAAGTGGCACAGGGGACTTGACCCCAGGTCTACCCGCCCTTGGACAGGTCCTCTCTCCCCTGCACCGTAGCTGCACGCGGGCTGGCGAACGAGCTGAGGTCCAGGTGGGCACAGGGCCCGCGGGCAGGCGGGCTGCTGGGGTCTCCGTGCTGATCGGTCTCCGTGTGTCCCACAGGCGGCTCTTTCCGGCACTTCCTGTGGCAGGTGTGTAAGGAGCTGCAGAGCTCGTCGCTGTCCCTCCTGCTGCTGTGCCCCAGCTCGGCCGTCAACAAGAACAAGGTAGGACGCGCGGGCAGCGGGGCGCCTGTGCCCTCGTCCGCCCCTCCTGGCCTGCCGCCCTGACCCTGCGGCGGCTCCCTGCGCCCGCCAGCTGCCCATCCCTGCCTCCGTTTCCAGGGCAAGTACATCCTGACCCCGAGCCCCATCACCTGCGGGGAGGAGCAGCTGCTCCACTTCCTGGGCCAGCTGCTGGGAATTGCAATTCGGGCAGATGTCCCTCTTCCCCTGGACCTCCTGCCTTCCTTCTGGAAGACCCTGGTGGGGGAGCCCCTGGACCCTGACCAAGACCTACAGGAAGCAGACATACTCACCTACAATTACGTCAAGAAGTTCGAGAGCGTAAGTGAATAGTACGTGCTGGGGACAGCAGAGCTCCGGGGCAGTGTCCCCGGGGCTCCTTGCTGCCTCCGTGGCGTGCTGTGGCCTGGGCCTCCGTGCCACGGGGGTCCGAGCGTCTACCTGAGGACCGATTGGGACCTCCCAGAGAACACAAGGGAATGTGAGCCGTCTCTGGCAGGCTTACTCCATGGGGACAGAAGCCCTCTGGCTTCTCTTCCTGTTTGATAGCAGCAGAGTGGGGGTGACTGACGTGCCCTGACGGGCCCCCCCAAAGACGCAGGGTTGCAGGGTGCCCAGCAGCTGAGTGAGCAGAGGCGCCGGGAAGGGAACTCCTAAGGCCGACCCACTTTCGCTTTTAAGAGCTTGGTTTTGGGGCCTCAGAGTGCAGGAGATTGGCTCCTGGGGATCCCCTGAGATCGGCCAGGGAAGGGCAAGGGGTGGGGAACGGAGGTGTCCTCCTGGCGTCTCGAGCCACACGGAGCTAGCGAGGGCACAGCGGCGTCCGACGGTCCGTCTGCCCGCACAGCCCGGGCCCCCGCAGGCCGTGCGCTCAGAGCTCAGGCTGCCGGCCCCGGGTTCGCAGGCGCGGGGGGCCGGCTACGGGCCAGGCCCTGGGCTCTCACCCCAGCCGCGGGGCGCTCCCGGGTTGCTCTCCGGGTATGGGAGGCCCCGTTCTGGAGGGCCGTGTGCCCACGTCCTCGCGACGAGGCCAGGAGGGAGGGAGGCTCAGAGAGGAGAGCTGGCGGGGAGCAGAGCCACCAGTGGAAGCCAGGCCTGGCCGGCTGCCTGTGCTCGCCGGGGAGCGTCAACTGGGGGGGGCTCACAGCCCGGGCGTTGTCCCTCCCTGGGCTACCACTCGGGGCAGCACAGGGCGCACCGAAGTCGGGATCTTGGGTTAGTGGTTGGCTTCCCAGCAGAGACAGGGAGGACAGTGAACTGCCTAAAGGGTCAAAGCAGGATGGCCCTCACGGGCTAGGGATTTAGGGGTCCCTGCCGGGCACTGCTCTGAGAAGTCCTCCCAGGGCTGTGGTAGCAGTAAGGGCCTGGGGCAGGCAGGGGACATAAGACCGCGTCCAGAAGGGCTGTCCGGGCAAGGCTTCTTTCTGCAGGGGTGGGGCAAAGCCTCCGAGGGTGCCGGGATACACACTACCCGGGGTTGGGGCGCGCGAACCGGGAAGAAATGCTCTGAACTTCGGGCAGTTGTACCTGGACCTTCACCACCAGAGTTACAGGTTTATGCCCCTCTGGGCCGGATCCGGTCGTCTCCTCCGGAGCCCGGCATGCACATCAGCGTCTTTGGGACACTACTTTTGGTTTCTCAAATGATTGGCTTTTAAAACTAAATACGGATACAGGGCGCCTGGGTGGCTCAGTTGGTTAAGCGACTGCCTTCGGCTCAGGTCATGATCCTGGAGTCCCGGGATCGAGTCCCACATCGGGCTCCCTGCTCAGCAGGGAGTCTGCTTCTCCCTCTGACCCTCCCCCCTCTCATGTGCTCTCTCTCGCTCTCTCTCTCAAATAAATAAATAAATAAAATCTTTAAAAAAAAAAAATAAATAAATAAAACTAAATACGGATACAGATTCGGCTTTGGGCAAGGCTGAATCCAGGTGTCCAAGTGATGTCGTCAATAATTGGTTTCGAGAGGGTCCCCAGTAGTACGAGAGGTGCCATTTTACAGTCGTGGCCACGCCAGGGACAGAGGACTGCTGCTTCCAAATGGTAACAGCAGAAGCCCTGCAATTTGGGTCTCGTGAGCCGGGCCTCAGCCACACGCCCAGCCCTGAACTCAGGGCACGTCTGGGCAGGCCGGTGCCGGGTGCACCTTCATGACGGTCAAGGGCAGCCCCCACGCGGACGGTGCCCGCTGTTTGCCCGACTGGAGATGGGGGTTCCGTCTCCCGGGTCAGGCAGGTAGCCTCGGTCCGCCTCTGCCCCCAGATCAACGATGAGAGCGAGCTGGAGGCGCTGTGCGCCGAGATCGCCTCCCAGCACCTGGCCACCGAGAGCCCGGAGGGCCCCAGCAAGCCGTGCTGCAGGTTCACCTACCTGACCATGACGGGCGAGGAGGTGGAGCTGTGCAGCCGCGGCCGGCACATCCCTGTGGCGTGAGTGGTGTGCCTGCCGAGGGGACCGGCCAGTCGGCCTGACGGGGTGTCGCGGCAGCGCCGGGACTTGGGCGGCCTGGGCTGGGCGGGTGACAGACGGGTTTCACCAGTGGGAGGAACGTGAGGCAGGACGGGGGGGGGGACGGCAAGGAGGGAATGTGTTCAGCGTGACTTTGTAATCACGAAAGCCCCGGTGCGAGGCGGGTGACGCCCGAGGCAGGAGAGGACGTCCCGGTACCTGGGCCCTCGGCCGGGGGCGGGGGGGGGGGGGGGGGGGGGGGGGGGGAGCGTGTGGCCCTGAGACCGGGCGCAGCCCCGCGGGCCGCCTCGGCGTTCTCCCTCACCCGGGCGGCCCTCGCGCCGGCAGGTGGGAGAACAAGGACATCTACGCGGCCGCCATCCGGAGCCTGCGGCTGCGGGAGCTGCAGAACGCCGAGTGCGTGACGGCCGTGAGGGCCGGCCTGGGCGCCATCATCCCCCTGCAGCTGCTCACCACGCTCAGCCCGCTGGAGATGGAGCTGCGCACGTGCGGCCTCCCTTACATCAACCTCGAGTTCCTCAAGGTCGGTGGCCTGGGGCCGGGCCAGGCGGGGTCGGCGGGGGTCTGCCCTGGTGCTTCCTGTGTCGCAGCGCTGCCCTGGGGGGCGGCGGGGGGAGGCCGTGCTCAGCCCGTCTCACAGCTGAGTTGGCCGAAGCTTCCTCGCGGCAGCGTCATTCCCAGACCACTGGCCTCCAGGCCCCCGTCCTAAGCCGGGTCCCGAGAGACGACCGCTCTTGCTGAGCCCCCTCCATTCCCCAGCCTGGCCAGCTTCCCTCGGGCGGGGCCCTGGCATCCCGGGGTTGCTTCTTGCGAGCTGCGCGACCGTGCCCGAGTGACTTCACATCCAGTGGGAACGGTGACAGGACCCGCCCGGTGTGTCCACGGGGTAACCTGGGTCGAGCCTCTGCTGCTGGGCCTGACGTGCAGGCTACGCTCCCACACGCGGGTGCTGGGACAGTACCTCCCAGGCCTTCGTCATCGTCACGATCCCCGTGTCCCGCTGCACCCACCTGGCCTAGGGAGGTACTGGGCTAGCAGAGGCCCGGGTCTGCTCACGGCTCGGGGGCCTTTCTTCCCCAGGCCCACACCATGTACCAGGTGGGGCTGATGGAGACGGACCAGCACATCGAGTTCTTCTGGGGGGCACTGGAGATGTTCGCCCAGGAGGAGCTGTGCAAGTTCATCAAGTTTGCCTGCAACCAGGAACGCATCCCGTTCACCTGCCCCTGCAAGGACGGGGGCCCTGACACAGCCCATGTGCCCCCCTACCCCATGAAGATTGCCCCCCCAGATGGCACAGCAGGTACCGCCCTCCCCTTGTCGTGTTCCAAGTCGGGACACACAGGCCCTTCTCTCAGTTGGGAGCTGGGGCTGCTGGGCCCTGCGGGAGGGAGATCAATGGACAGCTAGACCCCGGTGTAAATGGGGGAGGGGCGCGCGGTCACTTGACCCCCAAACCTGACCTCAGCCAAGAGTCCTCCATAGCGGCCCAAGGTTGACACATTTTCTGATGTTTTATTTATTTTTTTAAAGATTTTATTTATTTGAGAGAGAAAGAATGAGAGAGCATGGGGGGGAGAGGGTCAGAGGGAGAAGCAGACTCCCCGCTGAGCAGGGAGCCCCATGCGGGACTCGATCCCGGGACTCCAGGATTATGACCTGAGCCGAAGGCAGTCTCTTAACTAACTGAGCCACCCAGGCGCCCTTTCTCTGATGTTTTAAGAAGCTAAAAATCCAGAAAGGTTTTAATTTTCCAACTTTTAAATGTAGAAAAATAAAACCCTCTGCTGGCCCGACTTCTCTCTCACCAGGTTCCCTCCCAGGTCGGCACCGTGATGCCCGCTGCTGTACAGTAGTTGTGTCCGCCATTTTCTCCTCCGGAATCTTCTCTCCTTTTGCCCCTGCCCTGCCCCTGCCCTGCCCCTGCCCTGCCCCTCCTCCTGATGAGCCTTGGGGTTGGCTCAGAGCTGCCCGGAGCAGCAACCCTGGACGCAGAGAGGCCGATAGGCCTCCCTGGAATCATAGCCCAGCCTCCTAACGCTGGCCTGGTGGGGTTTTTTGCAGGTTCCCCAGACTCTCGCTACATCCGAGTGGAGACCTGCATGTTCATGATCAAACTTCCCCAGTACTCCTCTCTGGAAATCATGCTGGAGAAACTTCGTTGTGCCATTCACTACCGAGAAGACCCCCTGAGTGGCTGAGGGGAGGGAGCCCCAGAGTGAGTCCGTCACTGAGGCACCGCTCCGCCGGCTTGGGAAGCCTGCCACTGAGGGCACATCCCTCCGGGCCCTGCGTGAGGAGTTGGCGACATTTTGCTTTTCTGAACTTTTGTCCACATTCCAGGGCTTCCTGGAAGACTTAACCTTTTGTATTTGTATGTTTCGTGATGGGTTGGTTCTTTTACTACCTGTTTGTGGTATGTTTGTAGGATAGTTTAGTTCCCAGGCAGCCTGTGTCTCATTTGATCTTCCTGGACATTGTCTTTCATGGCCACCGGATTCTGATGCCATAAGGCCCCAGTTAGTTCCACATCATGGAATCACCCAGCAGGAAGCTGGTGGTGAGATCCCAACGGCCACACACAGCATCCTGTTCTCTCCGCAGAGCATCTTCACAAACAAGTCTGTGGCCCGGCCCCTCCTGCCTTGAGGGGGAATTGATCCTGGACACAGCTCCCGCAGGCCTCCTTCCATCTTGAAATGGTTGGGCCAGTTACCCAAACGTGGGAGACACATACAGGGAGCTTTCTGTGTTAATCTTCTGGCTTTAGAGCCTTGTTTATGGTCTGGGTTTTTCTGAGGAAAAGCACGCCCCCCCCCCCCCCCCAGCCATGGTTCCCCCCTTCCCACCCAGACAACCCTCTGCCCTGTCTCCTCTGGGCCCCTGGTCTGACAGTTTTCCATGAGCGTTCCTCAGAAGACCAAAGGGTTCATCCCCAATCTTAGTTCACAGCCAGGCGTGTTGCAGCTCCAGGAGTTGAGAAGGACACCCAGAGGAGGAGAGACAGCGCTCGAGTGGGGGCCTTTTTCTGAGACTGATTGAACAGGAAAGCACAGGATTCAAGCCTATCCCCCCCCTTTGTACTCAGAAACAGCCCTTCTTCACCGCAGTGTTGGTGAGTGGGCCACACACCCATTTTAAAAAGAGCTGACTGAGGTGCTCTGCTCAATTCAGGGTCTCCTTCAGTGACTAAGACCTTCCAAGGACCACTGTGGGGTCCTCTGCCCCCTCTGGCCAGGCCCACCCCCTACTCCCTTGCCACCCCATGTGAGCGTGTGTGCCAGGGCTGAGCTCCAGGCTCACCCGCTGCCCCAGTGCATTGGTGCCCCAAACAGGTCTTTGTCCGATGGTACTTTGTTCCAGAGTAGCATATGCCATCTTATTGGACACTGTCATTTTGGGCCTTGCCAGTTCTCATGGAATCGCATCACTGTATTTATTGTATAATATTGTGAATACTGAAAGTTCTGAGTGAGTGAGTGCTGACGAGAAGGCTCTGGAGTGTGAATGCTCGGGAGAGAAAGCTGTGCTTTTCCTTTCTCTGCTGTGGCCCTGGCCTGTTGGAAAGTTGTATGGATTTAGACTTAGAGCCATGAGCATCCATCTCCTCCCTCTTATTCTTAGGAAATGCATTAAGAACCATTATAGAAATGATTCCCCAACCTAAGGAAAAGCTAAAACCGGATTCATCGTTCCGGCTGCATCGGCTCCATCTGATGCACGAGCAGTCCTGTCTGGAGGTGAGCACCTGCAAGCAGCTTCCCTGCTTGAAAGGAAGAGGGTTGGCCGCCGCCTCCTAGCAGCGAGAGCCCCGTGGACTGGGGGTCACACCAGGGTGTAGTCCTGACAAAGGATCCTCTTATTTCTGCATAACGAAAGAGCCTCTGGATTATTAGAAGTGGTTCTTCCTCTCTGTATTTTTACAGTCTTGGTCCCTTCCAATCCTTCCCATCCCTTGAATGGGCTCAGAATTGTCAGCTACCTCCCCCGGGGGGGTTGGGAAGCTTCTTCTGGCCCATCACTTGAACGGATGACAGCTGTGAGTGGGATGTTTGCTGCTAACACGACTGCGTCTCCCAGAGAGCACACTGAGCGCTCCAGACCGATTCAAACCTTGGCCCTAAAAAAAAAAAACGTGTGCTGTAAAGTTACTTGATGTATATTTATTATAATTATTTATGGTTGCATTTAACAAAGTTTTCATTCAATTTGATGCTATTTACACCACTGCTGTGTAAAGGAAGCTCACTACAGGAAAAAAGTCGCACCAATAAATAACCTTCATCTAATTTTGATTTACCTGAAGAGTTGTGTGATCATCTACCCACTGGAAAGATTCAAAGGCTGACAGGCTCGGACGGCTCTGATACCGAAGTGCTTGTCCAGTAGTTAGGAATTAATTAGGTCTCTGCACTTGATGTGATTCTTACTCCACCATGCTTATAAGCTATCCTTTCCTCCCATTCAACTCCTTGAAGCTGGTTTTCATATAGAAAGTATGATTCTTCGAAGGGATGGAAATCCAAGGTCAAAGCTAAACCTAACGCTGCATGTTCTGCCCCCTACTCATAGTGGAGCTTGTCTATACTCTTCTGCCAGTGTGAGGATTTTCGTCCAGGAGCTCATTGCACTGGAAGAGTCTAGGCCGTCCTTAGACCACATATCCTCCCTTGGGAGCCGGCAGTGGACTTAGAACTGTACAGAAGGGAAGTGCACAGAAGGTAGACTTAGTGCTGCTTTCTTAAGATCGATGGTTCTGCCCTCTTCTTGCACAGCTCTCCCTTGCCACCCCGAAAGGGAACCCTGTGGTCTGCATTCAGGAGAATCCAGCCAGTCTCCTTGACCTGCTTATCACGTCCTCCTGCTCCACGGGAGGCCTCACACAGACCCACTTAATTCTTCTTTTGACCCTACCTTTATACTTAATAAATGCTAAATTTTAGTGGAAGTTATCCCACCTATGTCTTTATTACAGGAAGAGCAAGAGTCCTCTTGGATGAGGAATAAGCAACTTTCCTCCTTCTGTCTGTTGCCTCACGGCACTAGAAACAAACAGCAAAAGCAACCACTCTCAGCTAAGAGAAGACTTCTGTTGGACGGGAGAAGCTGGGGAGTGCGGTGCCTCAGCTGAAGATATCTCACTGAGCACAGCAAGGATTCTCCTGCTCTCCAGAATGGTTGAGGCCATTTTAAAGAGTTGCTTCTTAAAAAACAAGTGTATTCAAAATTACACTATCCAATAATAGACAACATTCATCCTCATTAGTCATCAGGGAAATGCCTATTAAAATCATGACAAAAATCTATACAACTACCACCACCCCCCCATGGTTGGGGGCAGATGTGGAACCAAGCACATACTGATGGGAATGTAACCTACAACTGCTTTGGAAAACTGGTACTCTCCACTACACATGCCCTAAGACCAGCAATCCCAGGCCAACAGAACACATACACACGCGCACCAAAAGCCGTGTAAGAGAATGCCCACAGTAGCAGTCACGGCGCTCGCCGCAGTGGCACATGATGGAATGCTGGGCAGGAAGGAAAGCACACTACTGCTACGTACAACCATGCGGAGGAGCCACACACACAGTGATCAGCAAGAGAAATCAAGCATTAAAAAGTACTTAATGGTATAAGTTCATTTAAATAATACTGAAAAGTGAAAAATAACTGATCTATCTTACCATAAAATGTCAAGATAGTGGTGGTTTTGGGTCCCAGAGGATAGTGCCTGAGAGTAGGAGGGGTGTTCTGGGGTCTTGGTGATGTTTTTGATATGGGTGGTGGTGATAGATAACATGTTCACAGTGGGCTGTGTACTACCAGGCACTTTTCTGTAGGGATGTTCTCCTGGAGGGATAGTTTCTTAATAACAAGTACTGAGTCTGGCTGGCTCAGAGTATGTAACTCTTCATTTCGGGGTCAAGTTTAAGCCCCGTGTTGGGCATGTTGCCTACTTATAAAAATAAATCCCAATGCCTCAGTGCCCCTCCACCAAATACAAGTACACCAAAATGAGGACCTGCTTGTGTTCTGTCTCGCTGTGTCTCTGTCAAATAAATCTTTAAAAAAAAAGAACAAAAAACGCACATTCCATCTTCATGAAACAAATCTTTTTAATCCACAATTTCTGAAGGGATAACTATTGGAAGAATTCATGAACACATCATGGGAAGCAAGCTTATTTGTTCCTCCCTCTAAAAAACAAACATTGTAAAGGGAAGAAGGAATTAGAAGCCCCATGTGCCAGGAGGAAAACAAGGATTGGAAATTCATGTAAGAAGCAGAAGTTCAAGCCCACCACCCTGGAGAAAGAAGTCCTATTCAGGAGAAACCACCTGAGCAGCTGAGATTCCAGCCCCACCCTAGGTTTACACAGCAGGCTGGAAGACCCTTTTCTGGACTAAACCAGAGATAAGACCCACAGATTCTGACAGCAGGAGCTCTCCAGTGAAAATGCCAGCCGGTTGCCCCACAGTGAACATGACAGTTAAAGAAGCTTCTCATTTTTAGTGCCCCAGTCTTTTTTTTTTTCCTCTATTCTAGATTTTATTTATTTATTTGACAGAGACACAGCGAGAGAAGGAACACAAGCAGGAGGAGTGGGAGAGGGAGAAGGAGGCTTCCCGCTGAGCAGGGAGCCCGATGTGGGTGCTTGATCCCAGGACACTGGGATCATGACCCGAGCCGAAGGCAAACGCTTAACGACTGAGCCACCCAGGCGCCCCACCCAAGTCTTAAATATAGACAGCCAAGACACAGATTTGAGGAAAAGTCTATAACATAAAATACCAAAACAAAAATTACAGAGTAGAACAAGATATCTAAGAAACAGCTATGGCACAAAGTATGAGAACAAGTACTGCATCGGGGTGCCTGGCTGGCTCAGTTGGTGGAGGGTAGGACTCCTGATCGTGGGGTTGTGAGTTTGAGCCCCACATGAGTGCAGAGATTACTTAAAACTTTAAAAAGTACTGCATCCATTGAGTAAGGGGGAAAAAGGCTGTCGGAAAGGATAAAAGACAGGTTTTGGAAATACCAGAAATATATTTAATATAAGAATGAAAGGATAAGGTTGAACTTTCCCATAAAGTTGGGCAAAAAGAATATGAAAGAAAAAATGGATCAGTCTAAGAGTGTCAATATCCAACTATCACTGGAATTCTGCAAAGAGAGAAAACAGAAGAGAAATTACCAAAAAAAAAAAAAACTCTGAAAAACAAGAGGTCACAAGTTTCTAAAATGCTTATTAAGTGTCCAGCTCTTTGAATGGAAAAAGAATCCACACCAACATACACATGGGGAAGTTTAAAAATAGACATCCTAAAAAGCTTCAAGGGGGAAAAATGACATGCAAATCAGAATGGCATCAGGCTTTAAAACAATCTAGAAAGAATGCTTTCAGGACACTTCTAATTCTAACCACGATAGATGAACAGAAACCAGACTTACCCTCCCTCATCTCAACAACTAAAATAAAAACCTGACATGTAGGGCACCTGGGTGGCTCAGTCAGTTAAGCATCTGCCCTTGGCTCAGGCCATGATCTCAGGGTCCTGGGATCGAGCCCTGCATCAGGCTCCCTGCTCAGTGGAAGTCTGCTTAACCCTCTCGTGCTTGCTTTCTCTCAATCTCTCTCTCGCTATCTCAAATAAAATCTTTAAAAAACAAAAAAAAAAAAACCTGACATGTATGGTTCTCAAAACATCAGGCAATGAAGGACAGAGCTCTGAGAAGAGAAATATGGTGGTGGTATCATGGCCTCAGCATATGGTACGGATAGTTTTCAGACAGCAGCAAAAGGAGGGGAAACCCAAGGTGGAACCCTACAGTCTCCCAGAGTTAAGAAAACAAAGCATCCAAGGCACCTAGTTTGTGGGGCAGAGTACCAGACAGGAAGAGTTGTATAGAGAGAACTGTGTAGATCTGTTGGTGGTCCTTCGCAAGTATTCAGTTGAGTAATGATAAGCTCCTGCATATAAGGAAACTGCCAGAGGCTGGGAAAAGAACCAGCCGAAAGGATTAGAACTGGCAAAGAACGGGAAATAGTTCCGGTTCCCACTAGCCAATATAGAAAACTTTATCATTTATGGAACTTTTATTTTTGCCTTAGTAGTGCAGCAAAATTACTAATTTTGGAATTAGGGGGGCACCTGGGTGGCTCAGTCGGTTAAGCGGCTGCCTTCGGCTCAGGTCATGATCCCAGGGTCCTGGGATCGAGAGCCCCACGTCGGGCTCCCTGCTCGGTGGAGAGTCTGCTTCTCCCTCTCCCTCTGCCTGCCTCTCTGCCTACTTGTGCTCTCTATCTCTCTGTCAAATAAATAAATAAAATCTTAAAAAAAAAAAAAAAAGAAACCTAATTTTGGAATTAGGAAAAACTAATTCCTGTTCAGGTCCCACCTAATAAAGCTTAAAAGTTTGACACAGAAGGATCGAGCTGTTTCACAGTGATCAAGTATAAAAACAAAACTCGAAAATAAAGGAATACAAAAATAGCCAGCACATAAGTGGGTAAAATTCAGAATGCCTGGCATCCAATCAAAAACCACTGGACACACAAAGAAGCAAAATAGGACCCAGAAAAATCAACCAAAACTGACCCAGAAATTACACAAATGATAGAATTCGTAGGCAAGAGCATTTAAACAGTTATTATTGCATACAATATACTGACAAAGCTAGAAAAAAAAACACTGAACTTGTTCGGTAGAGACATGGAAAATATAAACAACCCAACCTAAACATCTAGAGATAAAAACTACAATGTCTGAGATGGAAACTGGATAGATTAGCAACAGATTAGACACAGAAGATTTTAGTGACCTCGGGGGTATGCAAAGGATTCATCTGAAAACAAAAGAATCCAAAAGAGTGAAAATATCAATAAGATACGGCACTTCATTTGGCCTAACATAGGAGTGAGAATAATCCCCCAAAGGGAAGAAAAATGGGGGGAAAATCTTAAGAAATAATGGCTGGAAAAAAAAATGGCTGAAATTTTTGCAAATTTACCTGAAAACTATAAAGATTCAGGAAGCTTAATGAACCTAAAGCACAAGAAACAGAGTGGTGGTGACGGTTGCAGAACGATGTGAATGTACTTAATGCCACAAAACCATACAAAGGTACATCACAAATTGCTTAAAATCAGTGCTTCAGAATATCTTAAAAATAACCCCCCACAAAGACACATTATATACAGATGAACAAAGATAAAGATGGTAGATTTCTCATTGGAACCAATGCAAGCAAGGAGACAGTAGTGCAACATATTTAAAGTCCTGGGGCAGGGCAGGGGAGGGATATCAAGAATTCTATACCTGCCAAAAATATCTTTCAAATAGTGAAGGAGAAAATACACAACTACCTAGAGGCAAATCAGAGTAGTGATGAGAAGGACACCCAGAGGAGGAGGTGCTTAATGGGTATGGAGTTTCCTTTAAAGATTAAAATTTCTTTTTTTTTTTTAAGAATGCATGTTGATTTTTTTTTTTAAGATTTTATTTATTTATTTGAGAGAGAGAATGAGATAGAGAGAGCACATGAGAGGGAGGAGGGTCAGAGGGAGAAGCAGACTCCCTGCTGAGCAGGGAGCCCGACGCAGGACTTGATCCCGGGACTCCAGGATCATGACCTGAGCCGCCCAGGCGCCCCTAAAGATTACAAATTCTTGAACAAGAGCGTGGTGATGGCTCCACAACACTGTGAATGGATTTAGTGACACCTAATTGTATACTTCAGAATAATTAAAATGTTAAATTTCATGTTAGGTGTATTTTACCACAATTTTTTAAAGGTGAAGGAGAAATAAGGACCTTTTCAGATATAGAAAAGCTGAAAGAACTCAACACATGCTGACCTAATACTACAGCAGAGTCCTTCAGGCAGAAGGAAAATGATACCACATGGAAATGTGGGTCTGCAGAAAGAGTACTAAAATAGTAATGACATGGGCAAATATAAAAGACATTTTTTCTTATTTAAATGTCTTTAAAAGATAATTGACTGTTTAAACAAAGGAACAATGTATTGGGGATATTTGATGAATGAAGAAATAAATGTATGACAATGGCACAAAGGCTAGGAAGAAAGAAATTAAATACGCTATTGTAATACCGACCATGAAGTGGTACAATATTACTTGAAGGCAGACTAAGATAAATTAGAGGTGTATATACTATAAACCCTAAAACAACTACTTAAATAATATAATAAGCAGTTTTAACCAATAAGCCAACAAAGGAGATAAAACGGAATCATAAGAAGTATTAAAAGAAAGCAGAAAAAGAGAAAAAAAAGCACACAGAACACGAGACAGAGAAATAGCAAAAAGATAAAATTTAAGCCCAACCATATCTGGGTGCCTGGCTGGCTCAGTCAGTAGAGCACATGACTCAATCTCAGGGTTGTGACTTCAACCCTAACTATATGCCGCCCCTGAGAAACCCACTTTATTTTTTTTTAAAGATTTTATTTATTTATTTGACAGAGACACAGCAAGAGAGGGAACACAAGCAGGGGGAGTGGGAGAGGGAGAAGCAGGCTTCCCGCGGAGCAGGGAGCCCGATGTAGAGCTCGATCCCAGGACCCTGGGATCATGACCTGAGCCGAAGGCAGATGCTTAATGAATGAGCCGCTGAGGCGCCCTGAGAAACCCACTTTAAATATATAAATACAAATAGAATAAAAGTAAAAGGATGGAAAGAGATTACTATGCTAAAAATAGAAGAAAGCTGAGGGAGCACCTGGGTGGCTCAGTCAGTTAAGTGTCTGCCTTTGGCTCAGGTCATGATCCCAGGGTCCTGGGATCAAGCCCCGCATCAGGCTCCATGCTCTGAGGGAAGCCTGCTTCTCCCTCCCCCTCTCCCTGCTGCTCCCCCTGCTTGTGCTCTCTCTCTGTCCAGTAAATAAAATCTTTTTAAAAAAGAATAAAATTGGGGGTGCCTGGGTGGCTCAGTCGTTGGGCATCTGCCTTCGGCCTGGGTCATGGTCCCGGGGTCCTGGGATCGAGCCCCGCGTCCAGCTCCCTGCTCAGCGGGAAGCCTGCTTCTCCCTCTCCCACTCCCCCTGCTTGTGTTTTGCTCTATCTCTCTGTGTCAAATAAATAAATAAAATCTTAAAATAAATAAATAAAATTTAGGGGACGTCTGGGTGGCTCAGTTGGTTAGGTGTCTGCCTTCGGCTCAGGTCATGATCCCGGGGTCCTGGGATCGAGTCCTGCATCGGGCTTCCTGCTCAGCAGGAAGCCTGCTTCTCACTCTGCCTGCTACTCCCTCTGTTTGTACTTTCTCTGACAAATAAATAAAATCTTTAAAAAAATAAAATTTAGGGGCACCTGGGTGGCTCAGTCATTAAGCATCCGCCTTCAGCTCAGGTCATGATCCCAGAGTGCTGGGATCGAGCCCCGCATCAGGCTCCCTGCTCCGTGGGAGGCCTGCTTCTCCCTCTCCCACTCCCCCTGCTTGTGTTCCCTATCTCGCTGTGTCTCTCTCTGTCAAATAATAAATAAAATCCTTAAAAAAAAAAAAAGGAAAAACAAATCTTTAATTACAATAAAGATTTCAAACAAACCCCTCCCCCCAATAATTAAGAGAGTAAGTAAACAGAACATCAGTAAGGACATAAAGGCTTGAACAACACTATCAACAAATTTGACCTATCTGCCAATTTTTTAAAAAGATTTATTTTTAGGGGCGCCTGAGTGGCTCAGTTGGTTAAACGTCTGCCTTCAGCTCAGGTCATGATTCCAGGGTCCTGGGATTGAGCCCTGAGTAAGGCTCCCTGCTCAGTGGGGAGCCTGCTTTGCTTCTCCCTCTCCCTCTGCCCCTCCCCACCACTCCTGCTGTCTCGCTCTCTCTCAAATATATAAAATCTTTAAAAAAAAAAAAAAGATTAATTTTTAGAAAAAGCGAGTGAGCATGAGCTGGGGGAAGGACAAAGGGAGAGAGAGAATCTCAAGCAGACTCCCCACTGAATGTGGAGCCTGATGTGGGGATCAATCTCAAGACCTTGAGATCATGACCTGAGCCAAAATCAAGAGTCGGACGCTTAACTGACTGAGCCACCCAGGCACCCCTATCTGCCATTTATATAACACCCTATCCAACCAAAATAGAATGCATATTCTTTTCAAGTACATACAGAACATTTATGGCCTCAAGAACATTCTAAGGATAAAACAAGTCTCAATAAATTTGAAGAGATTCAGGTCATACAAATTATGTTCTTGGACCACAAGGAAATTAAATTAGCAATCAATAACAAATCTGGGGGCACCTAGGTGGCTCACTTGGTTAAGTGTCCAACTCTCGATCTCAGCTCAGGTCTTTTTTTTCCCCAGCTCAGATCTTGATCTCAGGGTTGTGAGTTCAAGCCCTGCGTTGGGCTCCACACTGGGTGTAGCACCTACTTAAAAATCTGGGGGCACCTGGCTGGCTAAGTCATAAGAGCATGTGATTCTTGAACTCGGTCATGAGTTCAAGCCCCATTACTTAAATAAACTTTAGAAAAAATAAATCTGGAAAATACCCAATTAGAAACTAATTACATACTAATAGCCCATAAGACAAACCAAGAAATCAGAGTATTCTGAATTGAATGAAAATTAAAAAAAACAAAATTTGTGAGATGCAGGTAAAGCAGTTCTTAGGGAAATTTATAGCACTAAACACTTATATTAGAAAAGAAGAAAAGTCTCAAATGAGTGATCTCAGCTTTGACCTTAAATTAGAACAAGAAAAAAAGCTCAAAGTAAGCAAAAGGCAAATTAAGATCAGAATGGAAGGGGAAAAAAAAGATCAGAATGCAAACCAATGAAATGGAAGCAGAAAAACTAATCAATGGGACCAAAGCTGATTTTTTTGAGATCAATAAAATTGATAAACCTATAACCCATGGTTGCCATGCTATGGGTCATAATCTAGCTACCTGTTTTTGTAAATAAAGTTCATTGGAAGTCTCACCCATGGGTATTATCCATGGCTGCCTTCACTCTCTAACAGCATTGTTGAGTAGTTGCAATATAGACTGGAATGGCCTGCAAAGCCTTAAATATTTACTATTTGGCCTTTAAGAAAGAAAAAGTTTGGGGATTACTGCTCTAGCCAAACATATCAGGAAAAGAGAAAAGAAATTACCAGCATCAGGAATGACAGAGGTGACATCACTACAGATTTTACAGAGATGTTTTATTTTATTTTTTAAGATTTTCTATTTATTTATCTGAGAGAGAGAATGGGAGACAGAGAGCATGAGAGGGGGAGGATCAGAGGGAGAAGCAGACTCCCCGCTGAGCAGGGAGTCCGATGCGGGGCTCAATCCCGGGACTCCAGGATCATGACCTGAGCCGAAGGCAGTTGCTTAACCAACTGAGCCACCCAGGCGCCCCAACAGAGATGTTTTAAATAAGGTAATATTATGAACACCTTTATGCCAATAAATTATTAAAATGGACAAATTCTTTGAAAGACAACACCAAAGTTCACTCAAGAAAAAGAGAAAACCATGGGGCACCTGGGTGGCTGTTGTTGAGCGTCTGCCTTCAGCTCAGGTCATGATCCCAGGGTCCTGGGATAGAGCCCTGCATCAGGCTCCCTGCTCAGCAGGAGGCCTGCTTCTCCCTCTCCCTCTCCCCTCACTTGTGTTCCCTCTCTCGCTGTCTTTCTCTGTGTCAAATACATAAAATCTTTTAAAAAATGAAGAAAAACAGAAAACCTGAGTAGCTGTATCTGTTAAAACTGATAAAGGATATCATACTTGGGGCACCTGGGTGGCTCAGTCAGTTAAGCGTCTGCCTTCGGCTCAGGTCACAATCCCAGGATCAAGCCCTGTACTGGGGTCCCTGTTCAGCAGGGAGTCTGCTTGTCCCTCTGCCCCTGCCCCCACTGCTCATGCTGACTCTAATAAATAAATAAATAAAATCTTTTTTTAAAAAGGTGGGGTATCATACTTATTTATGGTTGAGATTTGGTAGTTGGTCTATTTCTCCCAGTCCCTTTTAAGGGCTCATCTGATTAGGTCAGGCCTACTCAGAATAATCTTCCTTATTAACTCACAGGCAACTGATTTGAGACTTTACACCCCCAAAATCTCTTCACAGCTTTGTCATAATACATAAAACAATCATATTCACAGTCCTGCCCACACTCAAGGGGAAGGAAATACATGTACACCATGTACATTATATGTATGCCATGTACACCAGGAGTCAGGAATCTTCATGGCCAACTTAAAATTCTGCTGATCACAAATACAGAAACAAATTTATTCACTGAAGGGGAACCTGGGTGGCTCAGCCGGTTAAGCGGCCGACTCTTGAGATCATGACCTGAGCCGTGTGAGATCAAGCCCCACATGGGGCTCCACGCTGGGTGTGGAGCTTGCTTAGGATTCTCGCCCTCCCTCTCTCTGTCCCTCCCCCCACTCTCTCACGCCAAAAAACTAAAAATAAAAAGTTTATCCACTGCAACGTTATTTTTAATCATAAGATATTGGAAACAACCTAAACATACATAGGAGAATGGGTGAATAAACCACAGTACATTCACACAATGAAGTGATTTTTTTTTAAAAGATTTTATTTATTTATGTGACACAAAAAGAGAGCACAAGCAAGGGGAGTGGCAGGCAGAGGGAGAGAGAGAAGCAGGCTCCCTGCTGAGCAGGGAACCCGATGTGGGGCTCAATCCCAGGACCCCAAGCCAAAGGCAGATGCCTAACTGAGCCACCCATGTGCCCCGATGGAGTGATTTTTTAAAATGAGGTATAATGGGAGTTATCTTGAGAATATGCTATTAAGTGAAAAAAGCAAAGTTCAAGAGTATTTGTAATATGCTACCTCTAGTATAAGAAAAGAGGAAATAAGAAAATACACACATTTAGTTATTTTGACAAAAAGAAACAAGAAGAAACTTTAGGGGGAGAAAAAACGACAAAACAGAAACGAGATTGGGTTGCCCACAGATGGTGGAAACAGGTGAAAAGATTGATGTTGAATGGGAGTGGAAGGTATAGGGCTAGTGACACTTCTGAGTAAACCTTTTGTAGTTTAAAGTTGGAATCATACTAATACTTAACATACTATAAAATCCAATAAACAAACCTAGGGAAAAAAATCCCTAAGACAGAACATAAACAAAAACAAATCAAGACAAGTGTATTTCGAATGAATAATGTAACACATCAAAGGATGGAGGCAAAAAAAAAATGAACCTAAAATTTTGAACACATTTTGACTATATACCCTCATAATAAGTCAAAAAGAGTTATAAACAAATATTTAGCTTGTTAGTAGGTTAAATTTTCTGTAGTGGTAAAGGTTTAGCAATACTGAAACTACTTTCTCTGGGTCGCCTGGGTGGCTCAGATGGTTAAGCATCTGCCTTCGGCTCAGGTCATGATCTCAGAGTCCTGGGATCGAGTCCCGCATCGGGCTCCCTGCTCCTTGGGAGCCTGCTTCTCCCTCTGCCTCTCTCTCTCTGTCTCTTATGAATAAATAAATAAAATCTTAAAAAAAAAAAACCTTTCTCTGTATTTGAGAACTGAACAAATAAGTAAATATATTGAGAATAACAGGAGCCAGATTTCTCATTGCTGGAGAAGGCAAAGAATAGAATCAACCCTGTGGTGATAGACTGAAATTGGATGTCTTGTTATGAACTCATGGTGGTATACACAGTTATAAAATCAAGTATATGCATGTCTATAATACACATACATAATACATATATAAACATACACATATTTTGTAGCTGTCTGCTGAGAGGACACAGAAGCAATGCCCCCCGCCACAGTAACATTATGTACATGCCAAGCACCCAGATGATGGTTTCTAACTACTGTTCACCCCCAAAAGAATCCAGGGTTTCTGGGCAAGAAAATTAATTCTAGCCCCGAGGCAGGGAAAATACAAGATGAACCTGGAATATCTTGTGTCAAAAAGTAAGAATGTACTCAAGAAATAGTTGGTCATGCCAAAAAAAGACACAGGAACTAGCTCGCCAAATCTGGCCATCAAAATTACTATATCTGAGCATCAGAATAAATGATAGAGATGGATAATAAAAAATTGAATAAAATAACCTATTTTTATATATGAATGAATGGGGGAGAAAGAAGAGTTCTTCCTTAAAGTAGAATACCAACAACTAAAATGTAGGAAGGAAACGGAGTTAGAAAATCATCATTTCAATAGCAATAATTCAGGGAAAAAATCATCATGGATGCTAAAACTAATCAGTGAAGGTTTGATGAGGAACAGCATATTTATAGTCTCAAAATACCTCCCCCAAAAATAGTAAGAAAGGAAAAATTGCAACTTTATAGTGGTGAAACCTGGCAGACTGCCTTCTTTACCAAGTGATCAAAATTATCACTAATGACACAACTTGATAGCACATGGCCACGCATCTTAGGATGCATTGAGACGACCATATAATTTCTAGTATTCCCACCAAAATGGCATAACCTGAATCATAAAAAATCAGACAAACCCAAATTAAAGGAGGTTCTACAAAATAACTGGCCTATAATCCTGAAAAATTTCACGTCTTTGAGAACAGTTTGAGGAACTGTCCCAAATTAGAGGCTAAAGAGACATAAGTACATGCAACACATGATCTTGCACCAGAGAAAAATGGTTTTTGTCACTATTGGGACAAATATGGTATTGGTAAAATAGAATAAGGTTTGTAATAGATAATAAATAGTATTGTATCAACGTTAACTTCCTGATTATTGCACTGTGGTTAAGTTAAAAGAATGTCCTCATTCTTAGGAAACACACGCTTGAAGCAGTTGTGATTAAGGGGTGCCACGTCCACAACTCCCTCTCAAATAATTTGAGTTTAGGCAAAAAAATTACAGATACAATGCTGAAGCAAATACAATAATAGTTAATAAGAGCAATGCTGTCCAATGCCATGATTTGGAAATATGGCAGTGAACACCAGAAGAAATAGCTAAAAAAAAGCAGTCAACTTTTAGGAAAGAATTTCAAGAGAAGGAAAGAGGACAAGAATTTATTTCTTGAGTCTCTTAGCTGTAATTTTAGGGGCATACAATACTTTAAAAATATTTCAGAAGTGCCTGGGTGGCTCAGTCAGTTGAGCATCTGACTCGGTTTCGGCTCAAGTCATGATCTCAGGGTAGTGAGACTGAGCCCCAAGTCGGGCTCCACACTCAGCAGGGGGGTCTGCTTGAGATTCTCTCTCCCTCTGCCCTTCCCCCAACACGTGCATGCATTCTCTGTAAAATAAATAAAATCTAATATATTTCAAAAAGTATATCCATTATATATATATATATATATATATATTTTTTTTTTTTTTTTAAGATTTTATTTATTTGACAGAGAGAGAGACAGCGAGAGAGGGAACACAAGCAGGGGGAGTGGGAGAGGGAGAAACACTTCCCGTGGAGCAGGGAACCCGATGTGGGGCTTGATCCCAGGACCCTGGGATCATGACCTGAGCCAAAGGCAGACGCTTAACGACTGAGCCACCCAGGTGCCCCAAAAAGTATATCCATTATAAAACATTGAAAAACTACAGATTACTAAAGAAAGTAAAACAAACCAAAAAAATTACTATTTTACTGAATGTCTAATCCAACCAAAGGGAAGGAAAACAAGTTTATCTATGTCCATCCCCAAAAACTAAAGTTATGGGTGACAAGCCCCAAAGCCCTCTCTGCCCCAGAGGATTCTTCCTCATGCCTCCTTTAAGTCCCAAGGGGATTTTCAATCATGCCAGAAGTGACCCAATTCTCTCAGTCTTTTTGGGCTTCTTTCACCAAAGACAAGGTCTTTCTGAGCTGACTGATAATTTTTATTGAGGTATAACTGACATAAACTATACAAAAAAAACCCTTTAGTTATATATTCTTTTCTCTGGTCTTGCTTCTTTTTCTCAGTATAGCTCAGACCTGGACATGAGTCCCTGGCTCTCCCATGAATTATCTGCATAGCCTTCTGTACATCACTCCTTTCCACTGATGAAATGAGGCAATTCTTCCCTCTTTTCCCAGCCCCACTAGGTTGTTAGGAGAAAAAATAAGCTCAAAATGACCTAAGGTCCTGTGCAAACTGTGAGGTGCTGAGGGGTAATGAATAATTCTGCTAAGGCTCAACCACTCTCAGGACCGAGGCTTTTAAGATATCTGCCTTCCTCTATTTAGTTGGAGGCAGTCCCATCTCCACCCCAAATCATCACCAGAGCTGCAACAACCATCCATTTTCTCAAAATCCAATAGAAAACTGTATCTTGAATGTCTGGCACTGAAAAGAAGCTCATGCTGCAACTACTAGAGTTCCAGGAAGCACAGAAAGGAAAAAAAAAAAAAAGCCCAGTCCTGCTCACCTCCCCCCATATTTCAGGGCCAACTCCAGCCCACTCTGTCTTCCCTGAGGTCTCCAGAGTGCAAAGGAGAAGGAACCACAAGACTCAGCTGAACTCCAAGTACAAACTTTATTTCTATTACAAGTATGTTAATAATAATAATAGTAGTAGTAGTAGTACTAGTAGTAGTAGTAGTAGTAGTAGTAGTAGTAGTAAAAAAAGAGGGGATGGGGGCTCTGATACTTGGTTTTCAGGGCAAGCCATGGAGCTTAGGCCTCAGTCCTGATCCAGGCAGAGCCCAGCATGGCTCTGGTGGCAACAGGGAGCCCCCAGCCTTCTCCATCAGAAGACAGTAAAGACAAAGGAGCCGTGCTCCCCACCAGAAACAGTTACGCCAAATGCCAAAGAAGCAGATTTAAACAAAGCCTCTAGTGCACTCACCTCTAGCTCAACTCATCTCCAAAGCCTTGTTCCTAACATATATTGCAACTGGCCTGAACACTTTACCAGAGTGCCTCCATACACACCAGAGGCCCAAATTCTACAGTGGGGAGGGACAGTACACAGGAGAGGGTACCTAAAAGTTCCCAAAGTGAGGCCCCAGCAGAGAAGAGAATCACTTCACTGGTGAGTACCAGGTTTCCAGAACCCTCTCTCCTCTTTCCACCAGGACTACACAGCACCAAGAAGCAGTGGCAATAGTATGTCAAAAGATGGAGCCCTGGTGGGCTGAGAGGCCATAATTTGTATTTCTGCGCAGCCAAAAGGCAGTAGCTAAAGATGAAACATTTCTCAACAGCCTCCCTGCTAACCCTCCCCCAAACCCTCAAACTCCCACAGCACAATCTCAAAAGACACAAAATGGCCATAACCTACAAAAAGTTAAAATCTGTAAAATCTCCCCTGCCCACAGAGCCCAAGAGGTGGGGCCTGAACCGCGGCAAGTGCTGCTGTGCAGAAAAGATGGAACCACTGCGCAGGTTCTCTGCGACACCATTACTCCTCCTCCTCTTCCTCCTCTGCATCCCCAGCTCCCTGTTGCTTGGGGGGTTTTGCCTGTTGAACAAGAGAACACAAACGAAGTAGAAAGGAGGAAGTGAAAAAGCAGTCGTCCTCCTTTAGAGCCCTAGAAATGTCAAACTTCAACGGAAACCTCATCCACTGCCTGATGCCCACCTCTTCGGACTCCAAGAACCATACCAGTCCCACCCAATTATGAGTCCTCACTGAGCATTATTGGCTGGATCCCCAATTACCTTTGCAGTTCTGTTTCGGTAGTTGGCGGCTGTGGAGGTGACCCGCGAGTTCCTGCCACCTTCACTCCTACCACTGAAAGAGAAGGATTGGAAACTAGTTCCTGAGATATTTCTGAACAAAGGTCAGAAACTCAGAACAGAAACTGCTGGAACCAGACAAAAGCAACTTTCCACCAGCAGACAAAACAAATGAACAATGAAAAATCCAAAGAAAGCAAAAGAATGTTTTGGGATCAGGTCGCAATACACGCAAAGTCCATACTCCCACCATGTTCTCCTGAGCTACTCCCAAGCTCCACTCCTGGCTACTGATTCTTACCTTACTCCGTACCTCCCTGAAGGCCCACGGGGGAAGGTGGGTACAAGGTTTTCTGGGTAGAGATTTCGCACTGGGTGAATCACTGGAACGTGTCCAGTGGCCATGGCTGCGTTATGGCTGTTTCGATTGCGTGCCCGGCCATCCTGGCTGTCTAAGTTGTTGAGCTTCAATATGCGAGGAGGGCTAGGCTGGCACCCAGTTCTGGGGCCTGATGTGGATGTTGACAGTCGGTTACAAGTTGCTGTCATATTGTTAATGGGTCTGCTGGGGGGAAGAGGGTAGGTGGTCCCTTTAGCTGTTTCCTCCTTGATATCATCCATATAACCAGAAGACAAGTCTCCTGAGAAGAGAAAAAAGCACCAGCTTTAGGGAAAAGCCTGCTCTTGCTATTAGTGCTGGATCTGTGGCAGGAATAATAGGATTCTGGGTAAAAGACTGCCTTATTGTTGAAACCCACATCTCTAGAACAAGGTTGGTTGGGAACACCTTGTCCACACTTACTACCTGAGTCCTCAAATACAGTCTCCTGAGTATTCAACAATGGTGTACCAGCAAATCTCGAAAAACAGTTTCTAATTGGCTTTGTAGTGGTTAGGTTTCAAAAACAGCTTACCTGCCTACTCATGAGGCTTCTAAATAATATTACTAATAAATAGGAGTACCCTTAACATAGTTCAACTAGAAGCAGGGACTCAGGGCAGACATAGTAAGGTCTGAAAATTATCTCCAAATTATCCACTAACTGCACAGATAGGAGACCTGCAGCTGAATAAGCACCGACAAGTAGGTCTCACAGCTGTCCCCAAAGCCATTACCCTATAATACACTCCAGACAGCTTAGTCTAACATGGGACCACAACTAAGCCACATAAGAGTCCCCAGTGAGATCCTACTGTGCTTGGTAATTCAGAATTCAGGTAACCCCCATGTTAGAGTAGCAGATGAGAAGTGGTAAGCAGGCCTGAGCCAGCAGCAGACCTGTGGCCTTGGCTCAGCCCTGGCTAATACCCTGGTGTCTGACACGCCTCTTGGGCAGCTCTGGTGAGGTCTCTGGAGGCTGGAAATCCTGTCTAGGAATCCCCTCTGTCACATGGTTGTTTGCTGTGGCTGGGCGTTGGTCACACTGGTCCTAACAAGAAAAACCAGAATTAGTTCCTCAGGAATTGAGTTATTCCTATGAATAACTATGAAAGGAAGGAATAGTAGGCTGGGTAAACAGACCTAATGGGGGGAGGGAGGAGACAGACATGACTTTGACAACTACTGTCAGGAAGGGCCTGGGACTAAGAGGAAAAACATATGGAATGGCACAATCATTCCCATTAGCACCTAAAGCACTGAAAGACGCACTCTGATTGTGCCAGGATAAAGGAAGGGCTGGTCTTAAGAACCCAGAAAAGCATGTCAATACTTTGATCACAGAACATTTGCATGGTTGCTTATTTCATAGTCTCCCCTGAGACAACAAGCAGTTACTTGTCTACTGCTTGATCCAAAAGCAGAAGTCTTTCTTACAGAAATGAAATGTGTGATGCTCTAGCAAGAGCTATATGGGATCAACTACAGAAAAGACCCTGAACATACCCTCAGCATTAGCTCCTAATAACAAACAAGACTAGGCAGAAAATATTTTTTTACCAACAGGTTGGAATCCTAGACTGCAAACCTAAAAAAGAGCTTCAGACTGTCTAGTCTTAACTCCTTCATTTACAGATATCCCCAGTGAGGGGGCAGAACCTATCTATAAAGGTAAAGCCAGGAATCCAAGACTCAGTGCCTCCACAACAGGAAGAACCTACCTGGTCAAAAATAAAATGTTTGTCAGTGACCTCAGGGAAATTCTCATCAAAATCCTTTTGGCAAGGAGGTGTCTGGGTGGTTCGGTCAGTTAAGTGTCTAGCTCTTGGTTTCAGCTCAGGTCATGATCTCAGGGTTGTGAGATCGAGCCCTATTTTGGGCTCTAAGCTGAGGGTGGAGCCTGCTTAAGATTCTCTTTCTGCTCCTCCTCCCCTCCCCTTCTACATGTGTTCTCCCACCCTCTAAAATGATAAAAATAAAAACAAGTCCTTTTGACAGGTCCTGGATGCCTGCTTAAATGGAGTCCTGGGTCCCCCGCTAATGACATTATGGTTTTAGTTGACAGAGGTAGAGAAAGTCTAAAAGCCTGAGGCAGTGTACACCTCAGATAGTTCACAGAACAGGGCATGGCCAGTAGCCAGGTCAGGTATGCATGCAACTTAAAAGCTAAAGAAGCATTCTCAGTTCTGAAAGCCTAGGTTCATTCAGAGTGAAGTAGACAGGTCCTCTGGGGACTTTTACCTGGTGATGGAACAGCACCTCCTCCTCCAGCTGTACCCCACAGAATTCACATGGGATGATGATGCTATCCTCCACAGAGGGTGAATTGCTCAGGCCCATCAAAGAGTCTAACTGGTTACTTGCAGCCTGCTGCAAAAACTTTTGGAAGATGACATCAGGATCCTCCACCCCTTTGGGGGAAGTACTGCCCATACTGAGTGAAGGTAAGGCACAGGAAGGATTACAGCTTGTCTGTCTCAAAAAACACAGGTTAAAAAAAAAAAGAGGCGTTAAGGAAAACACTACATTCCTAAAACATTGTCTGAAAGTCACAAATGTTAATTCTTAATAATGGGCAGAGAGACTAAAAAGGGCTAGGGCAAACACAGATGGAACACTCTTAAACATTTCTGTACCATTCTACATTGTTTTTACTGTGTTCATGTGGTTATTATTATTCTTTTTCTTTTTTAAAGATTTTATTTTTTAAGTAATCTCACCCGATGTGGGGATGGAACTTATAACCCTGAGATCAAGAGTCACATGCTCTACCAACTAAGCCAGACAGGAGCCCCTGTGATTATTCTTTTTAAATTGAGAAGATTCAAGATTCTTCCCACAGCCGTTAAGTAAAAGAGGCTGTTGTCCCTATTAATAGGTTTTCTTATGCTCTTCCCAAACCAAAAAGTAGATGTATTCAAACACTATATTATTCCACTTATGGGGGGAATATATGTTCCACCCAGAGCACAGGGATTACTTAATAATTATGGAAATGCCAGATGAGGCCAAACCAAGGGGAAAAAGTGGTTCCCTCCACCACGTAATCCTCAAACACAAAGGCTATTCTCTCTTATCATTTCTAAATAGCTCATGAACTTTCAATCATTCAAAAAGCAGAGGACACCTTTCATATACCAGGTATTGAGAGATTCAGTAGCTAGGAAAACACAGAATCTTCTCAAGAACTCAGCCTAGTGGTGCAGACCAACAGGAGATCAGGAGACCATACCATGGGGTGACAGGCTAAAAGAGAAGTGGGCACAGGACTATTGAGGACACAGGTGGGACCTCTGACCTTGTCTTCATAAGATCCCTCAGGACGGTTTCCTGAAAGTCATGTCAGAACAAAGTCTACAAGTAAGGATGTTGTTGAGTGTTGAGGAAGCAGGGGTGGATAACCACACATCTTGCAGGAAGAAAAAGTAAAGTGCAGGGCGCCTGGGTGGCTCAGATGGTTAAGCGTCTGCCTTCGGCTCAGGTCATGATCTCAGAGTCCTGGGATCGAGTCCCGCATCAGGCTCCCTGCTCAGCGGGGAGCCTGCTTCTCCCTCTGCCTCTCTGTCTCTTACGAATAAATAAAATCTTAAAAAAAAAAAAAAAAAAAAAAAGTAAAGTGCAAAAAAGATCCTTAACCCTTCCAGGGAACTGCAAGGACTTCAGTACACCTCCAATAAATCAAAATGGGGCATGAGATGACACCAGATTAAGATGGTCAGTGGAGATGTACACTAGTCACCGTAGTATGGAGAGAGCAACCGGGCCTGCTGGAATGAACGATTACTTTTTTCCAAGAGGGAACAAAGCTGAGTTCTCATACCCTTAGGTCAGTCACACCATGGTAAGAAACACAGTGGCGGGGCGCCTGGGTGGCTCAGTCGGTTAAGCGTCTGCTTTCGGCTCAGGTCATGATCCCAGGATCCTGGGATCGAGCCCCACATCGGGCTCCCTGCTCAGTGGGGAGCCTGCTTCTCCCTCTCTCTCTGCCTGCCACTCTGCCTACTTGTGTTCTGTCAAATAAATAAATAAAATCTTAAAAAAAGAAACACAGTGGCTACCTCCTGCCACAGGTATATAAAAATAGTTAGCTCGGGGCGACTGGGTGGCTCAGTCGTTAAGCATCTGCTTTCGGCTCAGGTCATGATCCCAGGGTCCTGGGATCAAGCCCCGCATCGGGCTCCCTGCTCCGCGGGAGGCCTGCTTCTCCCTCTCCCTCTCCCACTCCCCCTGCTTGTGTTCCCTCTCTTGCTGTGTCTCTCTCTGTCAAATAAATAAATAAAATCTTTAGAAAAAAAAAATAGTTAGCTCAAGGGGCACCTGGGTGGCTCAGTTGGTTAAGCAACTGCCTTTGGCTCAGGTCATGGTTCCAGGGTCCTGGGATCAAGCCCCACATCAGGCTCCCTGCTTGGCGGAAAGCCTGTTTCTCCCTCTCCCACTCCCCCTGCTTGTGTTCCCTCTCTTGCTATCTCTCTCTCTCTCTGTCAATTAAATAAATAAAATCTTAAAAGAAAAAAAAAGATGGCTCAAGATCTCATGTGGCCTACAACACCAACTATGGCCTGTACACATTCCTCAAGTAATTAAAACACACCTGATGGTCTATCAGCAGTTCCTCTGGGTAGAGCTCCTCACAAAATTCACAAGGCAACATGGTCCGGTCAGCTGCACCTAGGTATCAGGCCATACAGTCAGACTCAATGAACAGAAACAAACTTTATCCCCCTTGTAAGGTTTTATATAAAAGTCTGACTTCCTTTGACTTTTCTTAGATGTAGCAATTTGTGGGACTGTAAATCCTCCAAGAGGAGCCATCTAAGAGACAAATCCTAAGGAAAAAACTTCCAGTATGGAAAAAGAGATTTACTTGTCACCATTTCCTGAGCAAGAGTAAAGTAGTAGTTTACCCATTACTCTAAGGAAGAATGTAAATGTGTACTAACCCCAGGCACTAATCTAAAAGCTTCTGTGCATTATTTCTATCCACAGAGAAGACTTATAAAGGAGATCCTACATTATCCTCATTTTACTGATCAAGAAGTTGAGGCTCACTTATGACTGGTGGACAGACATCCTTAAAAACTCTCCAGTACAAAATACCAAGAATGATACACAACAAAAGTAATTTACGAGAGCAAATAAGTAAGATTAGTTTTAAATCCAGGATTCTCCAAACACAACAGCCTCAATAAGACTGCTGAACAACTGGAGGGTGAACAATGAGAAGAGTTAAGAAAAACTGCCTACCTAGGTCTTCACTCTGGGTAGGACAAAAAAGTCTTTACCAAGGAACGGTAATTAGTTTGGCCTTTATGTGGGTTTGAGTCTAGAATCTACATTTGTTTTTACATAGATTCACGTTTATAATTTTTAAAAGTCCAAGCCAACCAAAAATTCAATTTAAAACTATCCCAGGGGCACCTGGGTGGTACGGTGCAGTCTGTTGGGCATCTGACTCTTGATTTCAGCTCAAGTCATGCACAATCTCAGGGTCGTGCACGATCTCAGGGTCGTGAAATTGAGCCCCACATCAAGCTCAGCACCCAGCAAGTGTCTGCTTAAGATTCTTTCTCCCAGGGCACCTGGGTGGCTCAGTCGTTAAGTGTCTGCCTTCGGCTCAGGTCATGATCCCAGGGTCCTGGGATCGAGCCCCGCATCGGGCTCCCTGCTCAGTGGGAAGCCTGCTTCTCCTTCTCCCGCTCCCCCTGCTTGTGTTCCTGCTCTCGCTATCTCTCTCTCTCTGTCAAATAAATAAATAAAATCTTAAAAAAAAAAAAAAAGATTCTTTCTCCCTCTGCCCCCTCCTCCACAGCCCCCCCCCGCTCACTCTCTTAAATAAATCTTTTAAAAAATAAAAAAATAAATAAAATTATCCCAGTCAGTAGTATCCCTAGGCACCTACAAGAAGCATATATAAAATACTCTGAGGAACACGTTAGGAAGTTTAATGTTAAAACACACACAGAGCGGGCATGTGGGTGGCTCAGTAGGTTGGGTATCTGACTCTTGGTTTTGGCTCCGGTCATGACCTCCTGGGTCATGGGATCAAGCCCTGAGTTTGGCTATCAGCTCAGCACAGAGTCTGCTTGGGAGTCAGTCTCTCTCTCTACTCCCCCCTTTCAGCCCCTCCCCCCACTTGCATGCTCTCTCTCTAAAATAAATAAATCTTTTTAAAAACTTAAAAACAGGGGTGCCTGGGTGGCTCAGTCAGTTAAGCATGTGCCTTCAGCTCAGGTCATGATCTCAGGGTCCTAGAATCGAGTCTCGCATCAGGCTCCTTGCTCAGCAGGGAATCTGCTTCTCTTCCTCTTCCCCTCCTCCCCTCTTCCCCCCTCATGCTCACATGCACCCTCTCTCTCAAATAATACTAAAAAAAAAATAAAAAACAAACAACAACAAAAAAAACCCACACACGCAGGAGGCAGCAAGCCACCATGACAGTCAGCAGAAACAAATAGCAAAAGAGACTTTAGGTATATTTTCAGACACTACAGAAAAATAAGTATATCTAAAATGTTTAAAGACGTGTTTAAAAAGGAATTGGAATAGGACTACCCCAGATTAAAAAAAAAAAAAAAAAAGCCTTTTTTAAGATCAGGTCATATTCCCAGAGCCCGGGGTTAAACCCCCCCTTGGGGCCCTTCTTTCGCAGGGAGCCTGCTCTTCCCTCTCCCTGCCCCCCCCCCTGCTTGGGCCCCCCCCTTCTTCCACGGATAAAATCTTAAAAAAAAAAAAAAAACATTTATTTGAGAGACAGAGTGCACACAAGCACATGAGCAGGGGCAGAGGGAGAGAATCTTCAAGCAGACTCCCTCCTGAGCATGGAGCCCATACAGGGCTCAATCTCACGACCCATGAGATCATGACCAGAGCCAAAACCAATAGTCGGACACTTAACCAACTGAGCCACCCAGGCACTCCTATAAAGGATTATTTAAGGGGTGCCTGGGTGGCTCAGTCAGTTAAAGCGTCTGCCTTCGGCTCAGAGTCCTGGGATCAAGCCCCACATCTGGTTCCCTGCTCAGCGGGGAGTCGGCTTCTCCCTCTCCCCCTGCCCTCCCCCTACCGGTGTTCTCTCTTGCTCACACACTCTCTCTCTGAAATAAATAAATCTTTTTTTTTTTTTTTTTTAAGATTTTATTTATTTGACAGAGGACAAGCAGAGGGAGAGAGAGGGAGAAGCAGGCTCCCTGCTGAGCAAGGAGCCTGATATGGGACTCGATCCCAGGACCCTGGCATCATGACCTGGGCCGAAGGCAGCCGCTTAACCGACTGAGCCACCCAGGCGTCCCTGAAATAAATAAATCTTAAAAAAAAAAAAAAAAAAATTATTTAAAACATGATGAGGCACACTGAAGAAAAAAACAATCAAATACAACTCAAATAAATGAAAACTATATTAATCACTGAAGTGAAAACCTCAATGGACATATTGAACAATAGATTAGAAAGCAGACATTTAAGAAATTACCCAGAATGCACCCCAGAGGACAAAGAAATGGAAAATAAAAGAAACAGAGGATAGAGCAAAATCTAACACATGTAGGAGAGCCTGGGTGGCTCAGTGGTTAAGCGTTAGACTCTTGATTTTGGCTCAGGTCCTAATCTCAGGATTGAGATCAAGCCCCGCATCAGGCTCGGTGCTCAGTGGGGAGTCTGCTTGAGATTCTCTCTCTCCCTCTACTCTCCCCCACCCACCGCTTGCACTCATGCCCACTCGCGCCCACTCGCACTCTCTCAAATAAATAAATAAAATATTAAAAAAAAAAAAGAAAAAGACTACAAAGAATGGAAGACAAGGGCACCTGGGTGGCTCCGTTGGTTAAGCGTCTGCCTTCGGCTCAGGTCATGATCTCAGGGTCCTAGAATTGAGCCCTGTGCCGGACTCCCTGCTCAGCAGGGAATCAGCTGCCCTCTCTCTCTCCCTCTGTCCCTCCCTGCCCCTCCCCATTCTCTCTCTCTCTCAAATAAATAAAATCTTAAAGAAAAAAAAAGGAAGATAAGCAATAATCAAAGAAATAACAGATGAGTACCTACAGAGAAATAACAACACTAACAGATGACATCTCTATAGCCAACAACAGAAGCCAAAATATCTTCAAAGAACTAAGAAAAAATAATTGGCAATCTTGAACTGTGTGACAGAGAAACTACCACATAACAAGAAAAAATAAGATTTCAGACAAACAAAAATAGAGAATTTACAATCAACCAACACTTTCAACAGAATTTCCAAAGAATATACCTTAGGAAGAAATTTATCCTAGAAGGAAGTTCTGGGAAACAAGGAAGAATGGGTGAGCAAAGAAAATGGTAAACACGTAATAAATAAAATAAATATAATGAGTATATAAAACAAGAAGTATCTATAACATGATGCTAAAAAGAAAACGAGAGAACACTAACTTACCACATATAGTAGTTTTTAAGTTATAAAGAGAAGATCCTAATTCTAAAGGTACTGTACTAATTGGGATAAATGTGATAAGGTTGATTAATTTTATTCTGTTAAATTAAATAAATATGTTGAGGGGCGCCTGGGTGGCTCAGTTGGTTAAGCGACTGCCTTCGGCTCAGGTCATGATCCTGGAGTCCCGGGATCGAGTCCCGCATCAGACTCCCTGCTCAGCGGGGAGTCTGCTTCTCCCTCTGATCCTCCCCCCTCTCATGCTCTCTCTCTGTCTCATTCTCTCTCTCAAATAAATAAATAAAATCTTTAAAAAAAAAAAGATGTTGAAATTTCCTGGGCAACCATCACAAGAACAGAGGCAAAGAATATAAATTCCAAACTGGTAGAGAGGAAAAATGGAATGAAACAAGCAAACAAAAGTCAATAAAACAATTTAAGATATGATCAAGAAAGGAGAAAATAAAGGAAACTACACTGAACTCAGTCTTCACCTGTCACTACTATGCTACTGCATCTTACTTTCTTTAGCACCATGAAAGTCAAGTCTGAAAGGGTGATAAGGAGACTCACATTAAAAAATGATGCTCAGACTTTGGAAATGCTTTCTTTGGGACTAGTGCATTTTCCTAAGGGAAAGAAGCAGCAACTATTAGGTAAAAAACAGATCAAAGGTAATAAAGAAGAGAATCTGTCTGTCAATATTTCATAAAGGGTTACCAAACTTAGAAATGGAGAAGAATTCAAAGCCAAACATTACATTGACAAGCCTTGTTCTGCTCCCCAAAATGCAGGAAGTTTAATAAAACCAGCTTTTAAACAATCTCGTCATAGTACATATTCACATCCTTTTCTGTGCAAAAAAAATATAAGGTTACCTAATTACTTGCTGAAAGTGGTGACCTCTGGGGAGAACCAGGAGACTTATCAGTGGGTGAGGAGGAGACTTATGCTTCCTTTTACACTCTTTCACAATCTTAAATTTTTTTTCATGATTTTTACCTCTTTTTTCTTTAACAGATTTATTGGGACATAATTTACATGAAACTCACCTATTTAATTCCTACACAATCATTTTTATTACAGATGCAATTTTTTTTTTTGAAGATTTTATTTATTTGAGAGTGAGCAAGAGAGCACAAGCAGGGGGAGCAGGAGAGGGAGAGGGAGAAGCAGACCCCCCTGATGAGCAGGAAGCCCAACATGGGGCTCAATCCCAGGACCCTGGGACCATGACCCAAGCCAAAGGCAAACTTAACCAAGTGAGCCACCCAGGGGCCCTGCAAATTGTTTTTAAATATCCTCTACTCAAGGGGATGGAAAGTACAGCTCAGGGAATACAGTTAATAACACTGTAATATACTTATTGTGGTAAGCATCTCATAGTATACATAATTGTTGCATCACTATGTTGTACAACTGAAACTAACTTAATATGTCAATTATACTTCAATTAAAAAAAAAAAAACCCTCTACAACACAAAAAGCATTTTCTTAAGGAAGAAAATACAGCCTGGGGTGCCTGGGTGGCTCAGTCATTAAGTGTCTGCCTTCAGCTCAGGTCATGATCCCAGGATCCTGGGATCTAGCCCCGCGTCGGGCTCCCTGCTCAGCGGGAAGCCTGCTTCTCCCTCTCCCACTCCCCCTGCTTGTGTTCCCTCTCACTCTGTCTCTCTCTCTCTCTCTGTCAAATAAATAAAATCTTTTAAAAAAATAAATAAATAAAAAGGGAAAAAAAAGAATATACAGCCTAAAACAGTGTTTTTTCAACTGATAGGGACATAACCCTCTAAGGAGCCACAGACTCACCCCTTATTTAGTCTTTGAATTTACATGTTAACCAGCCACAGTCTAGAGATCACAGAAACAAAGTATTTGGAGCACCAGCTGGTTAAGCATCCAACTCCTGGTTTCGGCTCAGGTCATGATCTCAGGGTTGTGAGACTGAGCCCCTCATCAGGCCCTGCACTAGGTGGGACCTGCTTAAGATTCTCTCCCTCTCAACCCTCCTACACTGTTGGTGGGAATGCAAGCTGGTGCAGCCACTCTGGAAAACAGTATGGAGAGATTCCTCAGAAAGTTGAAAATAGAGCTACCCTATACCCAGCAATTGCACTATTGGGTATTTACCCCAAAGATACAAATGTAGTGATCTCAAGGGGCAGGTACACCCCAATGTTTATAGCAGCAATGTCCACAATAGCCAAACTATGGAAAGAGCTGAGATGTCAACAGGTGAATGGATAAAGAAGATGTGGTATATATATACAATGGAATATTATGCAGCCATCAAAAAATGAAATCTGGGGCGCCTGGGTGGCTCAGTCGGTTAAGCGGCTGCCTTCGGCTCAGGTCATGATCCCAGTGTCCTGGGATCGAGCCCCGCATGGGGCTCCTTGCTCAGCAGGCAGCCTGCTTCTCCCTCTGCCTCTGCCTGCCGCTCCCCCTGCTTGTGCTCTCTCTCTCCCTATCTCTCTCTCTGTGTCAAATAAAAATAAATAAAATCTTTAAAAAAAAAAAAATGAAATCTTGTCATTTGCAACGATGTGGATGGAACTAGAGGGTATTATGCTAAGCGAAATAAGTCAAAGACAATTATCATATGTTCCCACTGATATGTGGAATCTGAGAAACAAAACAGAGATTCATAGGGGAAGAGAGGAAAAAATGAAACAAGACAAAACATAAGGAAACGAACTGAAGGTTGCTGGAGTGGACAGGGGTGGGAGGGATGGGATGGCTGGGTGATCGACACTGGGGAGGGTATGTGCTACGGTGAGCACTGTGAATTGTGTAAGACTGATGAATCACAGACCTGTACCTCTGAAACAAATAATATATTATATGTTAATAAAAAAAAAAATTCTCTCCCTCTCCGTCTGCTCCTCCCACACCCTCTTAAAAACACAAAAATTTTACATATATATTTACTATTTTTCACGTTAATATAACTTATAATTAAGAAAATACATTTTTAAAAGTATTTAAAAATACATTTTTTAAAAAGCAAAATGCTATTACCTATCCAAGTTTCTATTAAACACTACCATTTACCTCTTTTAACCAGGACCAATTCCTATTTTATCTAAATCAATAAAATATTAAGAATTATCCTACTGTGGGGCGCCTGGGTGGCTCAGTCGTTAAGCGTCTGCCTTCGGCTCAGGTCATGATCTCGGGGTCCTGGGATCGAGCCCCGCATCGGGCTCCCTGCTCGGCGGGAAGCCTGCTTCTCCCTCTCCCCTCCCCCTGCTTGTGTTCCCTCTCTCGCTGTGTCTCTCTGTGTCAAATAAATAAATAAATAAAATCTTTAAAAAAAAAAAAAAAAAAAGAATTATCCTACTGTTCTTGGAGTCGTTATGCACATAGTGACATAAAGAAAACTCATAGATGGGGCACCTGGGTGGCTCAGTCAGTTAACCGTCTGCCTTCAGCTCAGGTCATGAACCCAGGGTCCTGGGAGAAAGTCACGCATCGGGCTCCCTGCTCATCGGGGAGTCTGCTTCTCCCTCTCCCTCTGTCCTTCCCCACTGCTCGTGCTCGCTCTCATTCTCTCTCAAATAAATAAAATCTTTAAAAAAAAAAAAAAGAAGAAAGAAAGAAAGAAAACTCATAGCTGATAGCTGCTTAAGTTTAGGTCCCCAAAACCTATTACAACTCCAGCATTTTATTTTATTTTTTTTAAGATTTTATTTAGTTATTTATTTGAGAGAGAGGAAGGGAACATGAGCCCGGGGGAGGGTGGGGGGTGGGGAGAAGCAGGCTCCCCACTGAGCAGGACTGGGGCTTGATCCCGGGACCCTGAGATCATGACCCAAGCTGAAGGCAGACACTTAACCGACTGAGCCACCAGGTGCCCCTCCAGCATTTTAAATATGTATGACATGCATCCCTCAAATATACTGTTCTCCAAACAAGAGACCCAAAGGAGTGGTTCACTGAACACAATCCAACTTTTTATTTTTAAAAACCTAGTTTTTAGGGGCGCCTGGGTGGCTCAGTCGTTAAGCGCCTGCCTTCGGCTTAGGTCATGATCCCGGAGTCCTGGGATCGAGCCCCACATTGGGCTCCCTGCTCAGCGGGAAGCCTACTTCTCCCTCTCCTACTCCCCCTGCTTGTGTTCCCTCTCTTGCTGTCTCTCTCTCTCTGTCAAATAAATAAATAAAATCTTTAAAAATAAATAAGAAAAATAAAAACCTAGTTTTAATCCATGAGTCCGATAATACTAAAAAAAAAAAAAAAAGAAAAAAAAATTGTTTTTATTTCTTTTTATTTATTTGGTTTTTAGTAATTTCTACACTCAACATGTGGCTCCAACTCATGACCCTGAGATCAAGAGTCACAGAGACTGAGCCAGCCAGGCTCCCCAGAATTGTTTTTAAATGAGGCAGGGAGGAGAGCAAAGTTCTTTATAGAATAATAACTAATTTAGAACAAAGGATAAAAACAGAAAAATCACCACTGTACAATCACCAGTTATACCTGATTCAAGCAAGAAACATTAGTGAATACAAAAAACTGCTAAATAAAAGGTTGTGTAAATATCTCATTCCTCCACAATCTCAAAATAACAACCTGAATCTAGGTATTATAAAGGGAAAAGCTACCCATATAATGGAGGTATCTGACAGATCTCATTTTAATGAATAATAGGATAAACTGACTTCTTGAGGACACAACATCAGCAATGTAGGAATTCTGCCACAACCGTGTAACTTGAATCTAAATATGAGAAAACAATCAGACAAATCTAAATTGAGAAAGAAATATTCGGAAAAACAACTATCCTGGACTCTTCAAAAGTACCAATGTACTAAAAGGAAAAAAAAGGGGGTGGTGGTGGTGAAAGGGCCTAAACTAAATTAACCTAAAAAGAACTAAACACAATGTGTAATCCTGGATCTTAAAAACAAAATAAGGATATTTATTGTATAAATAAGGATATTATGTATAAGTAGGGAGCTTTTGTTAAATTTCCTTAGAGTGATATGTTTACATACAATACCTTTGTTCTTAAGATACATGCTAAAGTATTTAGGGATAAAATGTTACGTCTGCAACTTATTCTCAAATGGTTCAGGGGTAGAAATAAAAATATATAAAATAAATGGAAAATACTAAAATTGGTAAATATAAACAAGGGCTATATAGACATTCACTGTACTATTCTGACAGTTTTAAAGAATAAAAAGTTGGGAAAAGCAAAACAAAAAAGGTAAATCTTATCTCATGAAAAACTCTCGATTTTATATAAATTACATAGTGTAAGAATTAAAAAACCTGTAGAGACAGAGGCTAGTACAGAATAAACAAACCTACCCTTCATGTCATTCAGAGCATTGGAACCTTCAAGGGACTGGTCTGCACCACATACAGCCCTCCAGAAGTCCTGCTCTGCCACACTGCGGGCCTGCCCTTCATTTTGCAGACTTAGGGCCAACATGAAGTCCAAGTTTGCACTATCTTCACCACCCTCTTTTGGGGGCTGTCGGGTTCTATTCCTTTCCTGCCTTTCTTGTTCTTCCACTGGAAGAAAAAATAAATAAATAACCAGTACTCAAGATACATTAGAGGGGTGCCTGGGTAGTACAGTCAGTTAAGCGTCTGACTCTTGATTTTGGCTCAGTTTCTGAACTTAGGGTCATGAGATCGAGCCCCGTGTTGAGCTCCACACTCAGGGCGGAGTCTGCTTGAGATTCCCTCTCTCCTTCTGCCCGTCCCACTTGTGCGCACCCACGCTCTCTCTAAAATAAATAAATACATCTTAAAAAAAAAAATTAGAGATGTTGCTACCTCAAGTCCCCCATGCTTAGCAAATATTCAAGGTTTACAGGCATTTGTGCAGGAACAAAAGAGGCCTAGCCTTCCTGTTCTCACAGGACTCCAAACATTAAGTCTGCTGTGATAAAAGGTTCCATTATTGTTCTAATTGTTTTATTAATACCCAAAATTATTGAGCTGTAACTATGAGACAAGCACTGTGCTAAACATTTTTCATGTATTTCTGCACCATAGCAGAATAGTTTGAAGCATGGAGTCAGACTGCCTGAATTCAAGTCCCAGCTCTACCACTTACCTAAGAATGACTGTGAGAACTAAATCATTTAGTAATATTAAGCACTTTACAAATGCCTGAAGCACATACTGTATACTCAGTAAATATTAGCTATTAACAGAACTGTCACTGTCATCGTCATCAACACTAGCTATAATCCAATAGTAATCCAACAGCAAAAGGTTCTGTTATTTCCAATCTATAGGAAAATTAGGTAGTCTTCCTAATGTTACCTAACTACAATCAGGTTTCTATTATTAAGATCTATTTGCCCCCAAATTCCTGTTCCCATTTGCCCTGAGATTTTTATACCATTCCAGTTTTCTAATCCAAACACAACTCACATAGATTATTCTGAATTGGAAACTGGGCTGTCATGTTCCTTTGGTTGGTAGTTCTATTATGGAAAAGATCTGATTCAAAGGCTCTCAGGGGTCTTCGGGGTAGCCTCACAGGTGGGTCCAGAGCCTCAATTTGCCTGAGGAGCTGGGATGCAATCCAGATGCCATCTTGACCCCAGGACTCATCATATGCATTAGGAGGCATGGCAACCTCATCTCTCTTTTCCTCCCCATCTCTTCCACAAACTTCAGGATGAGTCTTCAGATCTTTCACCAGGACATTGCGCCCACAACTGCCACATAACTCCGTCCGGGCACCACAGTAATCCTCATGGTCCTTCAGTTTGAGAACAGAAAGTTCCAAATCACAGTGCTGGCAAAGGGCAAGCCGTAGGGGACACTCAGTCTCCTGCAACACAGAGTAATAAGGCAGTTAATAGGCCAATCTAAGAGAGGCTATGTTTTAATACAGGGAAAGGAAAGCCAAACATACTTATTTACTTCAATATTCTTTTCCAAACCTAGCTTTGCCTGCCATGCTTTTCTATGCATTCAGGAGTCACAGCTTCCCTCTTTGTCCCTGTCACGAGATTCTACAAAGGGAAAGAAACTCTTAGAAGGAATCTACTCACTCAGCTACCCTATCATCATTTTGTGCACCCATTACAAAGTAACCCAAAACCAGCCAGAAAAGCCCAGGAGCAAATAGCAAAAGTAGAGCAATTCAGATGTTTGCCAAAGCTCCACCAGCCCAATTTCCCCTTACTACTCCAATCTATCTTAAGTACCTGGTAATGAGGAAAAGAGGCTGTCCTTTAGAAAGACACTGATTTTTCTAATCTGCACATTTGTATACAGCACTGGTTTTAAATTGACCAAGTAAACCAGGAATTACCAACAAAGATGACCCCAAGAGTATAAACACTCAGCAGATGAAGGACAAAACTTTTATAAAGCGTATTTTGAAATTGTAACTAAAACACCAAAAAATTAAAAAGATATAAAGGCATATGTTACTCTGATATACACATTCCAAACTTCAGAACTTAAACTCAGAACTTCAATGTAACATCACTTCAAAAGTTTAGACACTTTACAACCACTGTGCCAAAGAACAAAAATCTCTTTTCATACAAATTAAACCCAAGTTCTATTCTAAATGTTACTTTAAACATTTTTAGCATTATTTGTGTATGCATGGAATCTCTCTTGTAGAAAGCACAAGAAAATGATTAAAGAGAGCCTAGGAACAGGAATGGAAGAGACAATTTTTACATATACGCTTTTGTGACTTTAAAATTATATACCATGTAGCTATAATACTGATTCAGAAAGATTTTATTAGAAAAATGCCACTGATTTAAACTTACAACAGCCAAAAAAAAAGTACTCAACAGCCAAGAGCAAAATATTTCTGGCACATACCAGATAATATAGTAAGTACTATGTTAACCACCCTAAAAAGTGCTAATAACTCACCAGAGCACCAAATAAACTATAAACTTTTTTTTTTAAGAGAATTGAAAAAAAACCTCTTTAGTTAATCTCTGGTCTACCACCATCTTGGTCTAACTTGCAGGAATGTAAGGAAATACTTTGTACTTGTACCTTTATAATGATTGATATATTACCATGTTACCCCTAGAAATAGCTGGAGGGGAGAGGATGAAGACAGGACAGCTGACTGGAGGTTGTTTTATGCAGCAGGTAAATATTAGAACCGGAGAAATACTCATTACTGTTAACATGACCTCAATCATAACCCCCCCCTTGCTGGTGAGGCCCAATAAAACACAGGTTGAATGCTTAGAAAAACTAGTAAGAGTTTTTATAAATAAGAGTATTTATAAGATGTTTAATTCTGTGCTGTGGAGTTATGGTTATTGTTTTCTTCTTACATTTTCCAATTTTTCTATAATGACTATGAATTACCTTTTAAAATTATAAATTGTCATTTTAGGTACATAGAATAAAAGTGTACAAATATTAAGGGCATACCTTGGTAAATTTTTACATATGTAATCACACTACATGACCAACTAAACAGGGGATTTTTTTTAACTTGTGAATTAATATGCTCGTTCACAAAAACAATGTTTATTCAAATAAAACTATGGCCAGTTTTATTTCAACTATGGACCAAATGATACCAAGTGCACTCTGAGGAATTCCTTTGGGTGTAAACACGTTACCAAAGTGATCAAGAAGTCAGAAGGAAATTACAAGATGTTACGCAGGCTCTGTACTAAAGAGCAAGCCCGGGCCTGGTGTGGCATTCACTGAGGCTGCCAGCTAAACCCCAGCAGAAATGATAGACTCAGTTCCAAAGAGAAAGGCTCTGAGACCTGAGCATGGGGCACAATAGCCATGCAGCTGAATCTGGCAGCAAAAAGTCAAAGCCTTAAATAACACTACACTCTGAGAGACAGTGTTTGTGGAGCTGGTAGAGAACCAAGACTCAACCAGACTGGTTTTCTGCTCCGCATGTAACTCAGTCATCTCAGTAATATTAGCTCCATGGTAACTCATGCTCTTCATGGTACAGGGAAACTAACCTCATGCTTCTTTAACTGCCTCTTCTCCAACTTCTTATTACATTTGCAGGTCACCTATGGCAAGAAGTGACAATCAATAAATTGGCTTTGTGATAACATAATCACTTGCTATTGCAAAATAGCAAGTATAATACAGTTATGAACATTTGAGTACTTGGTGATTTACCTGACAATGTTCTGTAGCCATGTGACCCTCCATGTCAGATTTGGGAAATGGTTCCTTGCAGATAGGACACATACCAATGTTCCTTTGACAGTGGATCTCATGGATGGTAAAATTAAACACAGGAATTTCTTTTTTGCTAGAAACAAAGGGAAAGGCAAGCATTACTGACTAATCTATGCACAGTGATATTACATGAAAATCTGGCTTTTCTGATCTTTAGTCTCCATTACTTCTCTTTAGTAAATCTAGTCTGCAAACTCTTATGATTACTACCCCTGCTTTTCAAGGATTAACTCTCAAAGGTTTTGAGTCTTCTGTGCAACAATGAGTTATCAGTGCTATGTACTACCTCTACAAACTCAGCCTCACTTCTGGATGTCAGCGCTAATCACAACCAGCAACATGAAGTCAGATGCCAAGAAATGAACCAGGCTTTTCTAAAACCATCCATGACCCAAAACACAATGATACACTCCAGGATTGTTTAAAAAAAAAAAAAAAAACAGCCTACCAATTATTTTCACTCCGGGTCTCAGGTAGGTTTAACCTTATTAGATTTTATTCCACTAAAAGTCAAACCAAAAAGAGCAGATGCCAGCATTGGGATACTCAGTGGGGAACAGAAAACTGTCTCCCTTACGTCCCACATGCCTTTCAAAGCAGGTTAGATACTAGTCAGGAACGTTGGTATAAACTTCACTGCAGAACTGTATAAAAATGAAGTCCTGAGTCCCTTCCCCCAATCCTGTCTCCTCACTCACTTTTTGCCATTCTCTTTAAGGGATCCATTCAAGATCATCTCTAAGTTACAGAAAAGGGAAGAAAATGACAATCTTAAATGAAAGAGTAAGATCATTTAAATTTAACAAGAGTGTTTCATGTACACTTAAACTAGAGGCACATTTGAAGTCTTTACTTTCAGTCATTTGGATATGACCATTAGAAAACTCCCATTTTAGTCTAGCTAAAGATTGCATTTAAAGACTGTCTAGGGATACCTGGCTGGCTCAGTTGGTAAAGCATGCGATGCCTGATTTCAACATCCTGAGTTCAAGCCCCACATCGGGTGTGGAGCCTACTTAATTGAAAGAAAGAAAAGAAAGGAAAGGAAAGGAAGAAAAGGAAGAAAAGGAAGAAAGAAAAGAAAGAAAGAAAGAAAAAGAAAGAAAGAAAAAAAAAAAACATAAGGAATGTGTCTACTGGTGCCTGGCTGGCTCAGTCAGTAGAGCTTGTGACTTGGTCCTGGGGTTTTGAGTTCAAGCCCCATGTTGGGTGTAGAGATTACTTAAAAAAAAAAAAGATGAATGGATAAAGAAGATGTGGTATATATATACAGTGGAATCCTATTCAGCCATCGAAAAAGGAAATCTTGCCATTTCCAATGATGTGGATAGAACTAGAGGGTATTATGCTAAACGAAATAAGTCAATCAGGAAAGGCAATTATCATATGATCTAACTCCTATGTGGAATTTAAGAAACAAAACAGAGCATCATAGGGGAAGAAAGGGAAAATAAAACAAGACAAAATCAGAGAGGGAGACAAACCATAAGAGACTCTTAATCATAGGAAACAAACTGAGGGTTGCTGGAGGGGAGGGGGATGGGGAGCTGGAGTGGACATTAAGGAGGGCACGTGTTGTAATGAGCACTGGGTATTATATAAGACTGATGAATCACTAACCTCTACCTCTGAAACTAATAATACGCTACATGTTAATTATTTGAATCTAGATTAAAAATAAAGGAGTCTATAAGTATGTCACCTAGAATAAAATTTCTGAAAAATAAAATACTGAACAGAATAAATACAGATAATTACACAAATCTTTAAACATCCTATTTAGCCTACAAAGCTAAGTACTACGGAATTCTCTTCCTTGGGGCGCCTGGGTGGCTCAGTCAGTTAAGCATCTGTCTTTGGCTCAGGTCATGATCTCATGGTCCTGGGATTAAGCCCCCACATGGGGCTCCCTGCTCAGCAGGGAGCCTGCTTCTCCCTCTCCCTCTGGCACTCCCCCTGCTTGTGCTCTCTCTCCTTCTCTCTCTCGCTCTCTCAAATAAATAAAATCTTAAAAAAAAAAAAAAAGGAACTCTCCAATAACCACACTAAATTGTAGATAGCTTATTTCTCTTTTATAGTTTTAATCTTCATACATAGTGTAAGAAACATTTCAGGGGCGCCTGGGTGGCTCAGTCGTTTAGCATCTGCCTTTGGCTCAGGTCGTGATCCCAGGGTCCTGGGATCGAGCCCCGCATCGGGCTCCCTGCTCCGCGGGGAGCCTGCTTCTGCCTCTCCCACTCCCCCTGCTTGTGTCCCCTCTCTCGCTGTGTCTCTCTCTGTCAAATACATAAATAAAATCTTAAAAAAAAAAAAGAAACATTTCAAAGTAGGATGACTGATGTGCCTCCAGCTAAGTCACATTCCCAGTCTGAAAGACCAAGACACCAAAGAAATGCAAATTCATTCCCACCCAATGGTGAAACTATCAAGGAAGCTCTTACAGCAAAACTGGAAGGTGACACAGAACAACAATCAACTATGAGATGGGAAGAAATATCAACTGGATAAAGAGGGAAACTATCGGTATCTTGAAAGATTTAACTTCTCCAAAATTCCAAGCTTTCTGAGGAAACCAGCTAAAATTAGTTTTAAATTAATTGTTTTATTTTTTTTAATGAAGGATATTAAAATATACAGGGGCTATAAATCAAAGTTATGATCTAAACCTATTAAATTAACAAAAGTCAAAATTAGTAAATTCCTCTATTAAAGATGTTGTGAAACTAGTATTCTAATACGTTACCAGTGGTATTGTACACTGCTTAAAAATAGGCTGAAAATGTGTTTCTAGGACCATAATACAGTCTTTAACCAGGTAATCTCACTCTTGGAATTATAAAAATTTTCATTAGTGTCATAAAACAGTAAAAAAGAAAATCATTAAAAATGTTTAAAGAAGTGAGTGGCGGGTGCCTGGGTGGCTCAGTTGGTTAAGCGGCTGCCTTCGTCTCAGGTCATGATCCTGGAGTGTCTGGATCGAGTCCTGCATCGGGCTCCCTGCTCGGCAGGGAGTCTGCTTCTCCCTCTGACCCTAACCCCTCTCATGTGCTCTCTCTCATTCTCTCTCTCTCAAATAAATAAATAAAATCTTTAAAAAAAAAAAAAAAAAGGAGTGGCTACAGTAAATGTATACCAACAAAATGAAAGTAGAGCTGTATCATGATCGTGAATCATATATGCACAAATGCCACAAAAAATTAAACCTAATAATTACTGCTGAGGGAGCAGAGATTCATAATTTTTACAATAATTTTCTTTTAACGGCAAAAATCAAGAAAATATATCTATAGTTTTTATTTTACAGGGCTAGTCAGGATAACCTATTGACATAGAACATTCTATACACCCAAGGCCACTAAAATTTTAGAATTAGACCAAAAAAATATTAAGCACCACAAAGCAGTAAGAATCAAAAGCAGCTGTTAGGTAAGACCACAGAGTATTTACTATGATACATTTTCACCTCTTGGGAAACTCTGAAAGAAACCTTGAAAGAAAAAGATATTTGCAACAATTACACACATGAAACAGTTGTCTACTGGTTTTCTTTTTAAATTTAGCTGCCAAGATAGTCCCACCAAACATTCCAACCAGACAAAATACCAATATACTTGCTTCCTATCATACAGATGAAATCAAGATGTTTTAAATGAGATAAATGAAAACACAACTCCATATCTAGATAAAACTGCCAAAAGCCCCAAGGAGGGACTAGCAAGTTAAAGATGAAATCTCATTTTAGATAGAAATGACTGAAAGGCAAGCCAAGGCTTCCAGAAAAATTCCCAGTAGCCTTCTAAATGCTATACGCAACAAGCCAGAAATCAATTCATTAATACATGCAAAAATAAAAGTCAAAGTTTTTTGGGTTTTTTTTATTGTTTTTAGTAATCTCTACAATGAACATGGGGCTTGAACTCATGACCCTCAGATCAAGAGTCGTGTGCTCTTCCGACTGAGCCAGCCAGGCACCCCTGTAAGTCAAAACCTTCTAACATTGAAGGTCCTATTCCCCAGAACCACACTCTCCCCACAGAGAAGAGAGATGACATGCAAGAACATCTTCAGTAACAACAAACTACTCCTTTTACTGGCCCAGTGGATCTAATGGCAACTCATTTTTCTTAACTTAAAAGATTTTTTAAGTACGCTCCATGCCCAAAATGGGGCTTGAACTCATGACCCTGAGATCAAGAGTTGGACACTCTGACGGAGCCAGCCAGATACCCCAAATTTCTTATGTTTTATTTTATTATTTTTTTTAAATAGGCTTCATGCCCAACAGGGGGCTTCAACTCACGACCCTTAGGTTAGGAGTCGCATGCTCTACCAACTGAGCCAGCCAGGTGCCCCTTCACTTTTTAAATTATTTTATTTTATTTTTATTTTTAGTAAACGCTATGCCCAACATGGGGCTTGAACTCATGACCCCAAGATCAAGAGCTGCATGCTCTACCAACTGAGCTAGCCTGGCACCCCGGCAGCTCACATTTAAAGTTACCTTAACTTTTCTTGGAGAACAATAGAAATATGGCTCTAAAAACAAAAATTTTAAACCTGGAATTTAAACAGGGTTACTGAGATGGGAGGTCTGTGCTAGCTTAGTCACCTTTCCATGCTAATCTTTTCTCTTTAAATAAATTGCTTTGGCTTTGAATAACCCTATTTTCATTAGCTTTCCATTAACTTACCCTTTTTTTTTTTTTTAACTCCCTTAGCATAGTTATTTATACATTGTCCTGGCCTTGAGATTCCTTCAAATTGGAGAACTGATAAAATAAGAGTATCTTAATTGACATTGCCAATGTCTGTTTTTTTACACAATCACAATGTTTTCTTGTGATTATTTGCATTGCTGATTATTTTGTATCAGTAATAGCACATACAAAACACAAACAAAGCTAAAATATTTTTAAGTTGGCAGAAAGTGATAGTGGCATAGTAGAAAAAACCCTATAAGGCAAGACACTCCTCAGAAACGGGCACCTGGGTGGCTCAGTCGGTTGAGCGACTGCCTTCGGCTCAGGTCATGATCCTGGAGTCCTGGGATCGAGTCCCGTATCAGGCTCCCTGCTCAGTGGGGAGCCTGCTTCTCCCTCTGACCCTCCCCCGTCTCATGCTCTCCCTCTCTCTCTCAAATAAATAAAAACTTAAAAAAAAAAAAAAAAAAAAAAGACACTCTCAGAAATGAAATCTTAATTCTGTCAGGGAAAGAATACTGCAACCAGCAGTTGCTCTGATTAAATCCTAATTCTGCTGAAAGCCTGAGTGAAAAGAAAAAGGCAGTAAAAAAATAAAAATTGTTATCTGGCTCAAATCTTCCACCAATCTGAGTTAAAGTCTCTTCCTTCTTCTACATCTCTTCCCTTCTACCACAATTTGGTAAGTTAAACATAGCACACTCAGTTCTGCTTTGCTTTTTTCTTTAGCTCTCCATTAAGAGCACTTGTATATCACTAAAATACCAAACTCTCAGGAAATTATTAGCTGAATCCTAAGTTTCATTTCAGCAAGAAAGAGTTGCTCTTTCTTGTCACTCATGTGGGTTAAACACACCAAAATAGAAAGCTTAACATCCAAGACGACACCAGTCGTCACAAACAGTTCTGGAATCATGAAGTGATAATGATTAAGCTGGACTGCCGGAAGACTTTAACTAGACTTTTTTTTTTTTTTTAATTTATTTACTTTTAAAGCAGTGGAACATTCCTTCAGCAAAATCCTTTATAAAAACAGTTGAGTGGATCTGGTTGAACTACTCTGTCACTGCTAGATGTAGAGCCAACCTCACTAAACTTGCTCCCAATCACCCCCAAGACAGCCACTGTAGCCACACGGGGAAATCTTTGTAAACATTTCCAAAGCATGCATCTAATCCAAACATTGTATTATATTTTTTGTATCTTTTTTTATTTTTATTTTTTATTTTATTTTATTTTTTTTTAAAGATTTTATTTATTTGACAGAGAGAGCACAAGCAGACGGAGAGAGAGGGAGAAGCAGGTTCCCTGCTGAGTAAGGAGCCTGATGTGGGACTCGATCCCAGGACCCTGGGATCATGACCTGGGCCGAAGGCAGCCGCTTAACCAACTGAGCCACCCAGGCGTCCCAATATTTTTTGTATCTTTTTTTAAATAAGTATGACGAGGAGGGGCGCCTGGGTGGCTCAGTTATTAAGCGTCTGCCTTCGGCTCAGGTCATGATCCCAGGGTCCTGGGATCGAGCCCCGCATCGGGCTCCCTGCTCGATGGGAAGCCTGCTTCTCCCTCCCCCACTCCCCCCGCTTGTATTCCCTCTCTCACTGTGTCTCTCTCTGTCAAATAAATAAATAAAATCTTAAAAAAAAAAAAAAAAAAGTATGATGAGGGGCACCTGGCAGGCTCAGTCATACAGCAGGAGACTCTTGATCTCAGGGTTGTGAGTTCAAGCCCCACGCTGGGCGTGGGGCCTACTTAAAAAAAAAAAAAAAAGAAACAGAAAATAAATTAAAAAAAATAAAAATGTATATTTCTCAGAAATACAAAAAATATATCTGCTTATTTATATATCAGAAAAGTGAGGCTCCAAAACAGTCAGTGGGGTGACTTGACAAGTCATTAACTAAAGGCAGGTACCAGAGCTCCAGACTCCCAGCTCCATCACATCACTCTACTCATTTCTCTATGCTACCTGAACCTACCATCTTATCACATTACTAAAACAGGCAATGTTATATAAAACTGTTAAAAAGGCTTTAGTCCCATATATTTCCACGTTATATGGTTCCAATTTTAACCTGCCAATAAATAAACCAACCTTTTACAGAAACTAGTTTGTTCTCATTCCAACATTTCTTAGATTTAATTTCTTACCAATTGTCACACAGTTGAGTGTCCTGGTCATCTAGAAATTCAGCCATCTTTAGTTCTTCCTGAAAACTACAAAGGAGAAAGTGTACACTTTCAATTTCATTTCTGCTTTTAGGATGACATGCAAAACACAAAAACAAAAAACAAGTACACAGGAAATGTTACCAAAACCAGTACATTATTTTATTTAATACCCAATACACTTTGATCTTACCTTATTTTTTAATTTTCATTTTAAAATAATTTGACAAGCAAAAGCACCACGAAAAACTCCTGTGTACCCCTCACCCAATACATCATAACCACAGTAAAATTATCAAATGCAGGAAACTAATACTAATGTGTTAAAAACTAATCTATAAATCACATTCATGAATCATCCCACTAATTCCCTTTTTCTGGCTCAAGATCTAATCCAGGGTCACATATCACATATAGTTATTTCTCCTTAACCTTCTTTGATTTAGAATACGTCTTCAGTTTTTCTTCATCTTTCAAAATCATGTTAGGTGTAAAATGTCCTTTAGTTTGAGTCTGTTCAATGTTTTCTCATGATTAATATGTTTTTTGGCAAGAATACCACAGAACTGATGTTGTGCTAGTCTCAGTGCATTATATCAGAAAGCACATGATGTCAACAGTTTTATTATTACAGATGATGTTAACTTTGATCCTTAGCTGAGAGTCTCTGCCAGGTTTCTGCACTGTACAGTTTTTCCTTCTTTTTAAACAAGATGTCAATGCAGAGAGCAAAGTGCTGGCAATTTTGTTACCACTATTTACTTTATTCTTTTCCATGACACAAAAATGGTCTTAAACACTGCCCCAAAGGGGCTCTTTGATGGTTTTGACATTTCCGAGTGAACTCACTTTTCAAAGCATATATTCATTCAACATGTTAATTGGGACCCTGTGTGCCACACTGGCACTCAGACTACTTCACAAACTAAAGAAATAAAGTGTCTAATAGATCAACTTAGTGACAAAGAAAAATAAGCAAATTAAAGGATACCTTATTGTATTTTGCTGGAAAAGTACAAAGACAAATGGAGATGAAGGGAATCTACTTTAGATAAAGGTGATGAGAGAACGTTCTGACAAGATGACATTTAAAGGAAGACCTGAAGTGCGAAGAGGAAGTAAGAGAGGATGGGAGTGGGGGAAAAACCCATCAGGCAGAGGGCCTAAAAGGCAATGAAAGAGAAAGTAAAGGTAGATCTGGAAGAGCATAAGGAAAAACGGTAATGATTCAAGAAGGCCTTATCATGTAGAGCAGAAGGGATATCGGATTATAGTCCAAGCTCAACAGTAAACCACAGAAGGGTTTTAAATGAGGGAGTTACATGACTCAAGATAACCGCTCCCGTAAGAAACGTAAACTAAGGATAGGAAGCATCTATCTATAAAAATAAATCACGTTCCCAAAACGGGGAAGCCTGGAGACTTTTCTCAGGGCTGTCTGTTTCTAGGTGTGCTCTAGAAACTAAACCAGACCAGAGCGTCGGAGGAGGGAAGTGCCCCTCTGGCTGCAAGGGGTCTGGTGGTGGCACGCAGGGCTGGGAGCGGGCCCCTCTGAGGGTCGAGCTCTGGTTCCGCCACGCAGTGGATACGGGATTTAACCTTTCTGGGCCTCAAATTCTTCAGACAGACAACTGACAACACTTCAAAGGGCCGCTGTACGGAGTAAATGAGCGAATGCACGGGAAGTGCTCCCGTAGAGCGCAAGTCTTCAACCTGAGAAGGAGCCCCTCTCAGGGATTTCGGGCGGAGCTGCCCCCTCGGGTCCAGGCTCAGGAGTCGGTTTCCAACCGCCCCCTCCCCCCAGGGAGTTCGGGGGTGGGGGGCGGAGAGGGCAGCAGCTTCGCAAATAGCAGCGGTTAACATTTACCGTGCGTCTGACTGCTAAGCGCTTTACAGGGACCCTCTCCTCCAGGCCGCAACCCTAGGAGGTGAAAGCCATTATCCCATTGTGGGGAGACAGCCGCCGCACAGTTGGTCGGAGTGGGGACTCGAACCCCGGTCCCTGGCCTAGAGCCCGCACTAAGCCAGCGCGACACCGCCGCGCCCCCTCCGCTTCCCCCCCGCCCCCCCGAAAGCCGGGGGCTCGCGGCTGGCTCTGCCCGGGGCGCGGTGCCCACAGCGGCGCTCCGGACGACGCCCACTTTCCCGACGCCCGGGCCAAGGCCGCGAAGGGGCGGTGCCGCCGGGGGCTGTCGAGGCTCGGGTTCCCTGAGGAGAAAGCGCGGCCTCCTCCACTGGCCTGAGGAGACGCCGCGGCGTGGCCGTCTTTCTCCTTACGGCCGCGACCCCCGGGGCCCACAGCCCCGTTGCCCACACACCAGGCCCTAGGGATGTCGGCCTCCTCCCGAACCGGAGGCCGCAGTGAGGCTCCCAAGGCAGTGAGGCTCCCAAGGCTTGGGCCGCCGCTACACTCACCCGGGACGACAGCAAGGACTTGCAGCTGACCCGCTAGCCGCGGACACAGAGCCTCCCCAGTCAGCCCCCGCACTGAACAACGGCCCCCAGAGCCGCCTCACCACTTCCGACCGTCACGGAGGAGCGCGCCCATTGGCCAGGGGCGGCCCTAGCTGTCAGCCCATTGGGTGGCACTGCTGTCGCTCCCGGGGCCCCGCCTTCTGCGTGCTGATTGGCTCCTCACAGCTCCACCCGGGAGTGAATCCCTGAAAAGTCCCAGCCCCTGCACATCTGGAATGTGCAACAGAGGTCTGAGCTGTGAGCCTGCTTCTCAGGGCCAAGCGGCTGCCCCTGACACAGACTAATAACATTTGCATGAATAATACACAAACAAACATTACTAATACGCCTAATATATTAAGATAATTAATAGCATTTGTTCTCTTGTCATGAGCCATTAATACTTATTAGTCATTCTTGTTGCTATGATAATGCCCTCGCGCAAGACCTCTGCAAGGCTCTAGCCATATTTGAACACTTTGCTTTTTGCAGTGGAAGATTGAGCACCTGGGTCGCAGGCTTGACTCCCATTTTCTCCGCTGCTACCTGTATGGACTCTCTGAACTCCTCATGAATTAAAAAAAAATAGAGAATAAGCCATTTTTATTTATTTGTGTATTTATTTGAGAGACAGAGAGGCAGAGGGAGAGGCAGACTCCCCACTGAGCAGAAAGCCTGACTTGGGGCCCCATCCCAGGACTCTAGGATCATGACCTGAGCCCAACGCAGATGTTTAACTGCCTGAGCCACCCAGACGCCCCTAGAATAAACATTTAAATATAACCAAGAATACATTATCTACAATGCAGCATTTTAAAATCATGATTTTTATTGCAGATTTTAATTGCAAAATGTTCATGCTATAGTGCTAAGCAGGAAAAGCAGGTTACAAAGCATTATTTGTAACAGGCTAAAATATATTTTTTTAAGATTTTATTTATTCATTTGAGACAGAGAGAGAAGTGCATGAGCAGGGGGAGAGGCAGAGGGAGAGGGAGAAACTCCCCACTGAGTCAGGAGCCTGAGGTGGGACTCGATCCCAGGACCCCAGGACCACGACCTGAGCTGAAGGCAGACGCTCAACCATCTGAGCCACCCAGGCGCTCCCAGGCTAAGATATTTAAATAGCCAGTATATTCTGTGTGATTCCAAAGATATAAAGTTCAAAAACAGGCAAAATTAATCTCAAGTGAGAGAAGTCAGAATAATGGTTCCATCGGGAGAGTATGGACTGCAGGGGAATCTGGGAAAGATTTCCAAGTCCTTGAAATGTTCTAGATCTCAATCTGCAAAGTGGTAAATACAGATGTATTGGTAAATAGCCACTAAGCTGTACACTTAAGATTTAAACACTTTATACTGTATGTTAAAGATAACATACCACTCAAAATTGTTCTGCACTTTAACTTTTGTTGGTAATACTACATAATCTGTCTTGGAGATCTATCCACTATTAGCACATCTATCTAGAGGAGCTTCATTCTTTTTTGATAGTAACTCCATTGTATGGACAGACCATGATTTATTCAGCTAGTTCTCTACTGATAGACATTTTGGCTACAAAGTGTTATTTTTGAATACAGCATAAACAACACCTGAAATCTACAGCTACTTCAGTGCCAGCCTCATTGATTTGCTCAGCAAATGTATAGAATGTTCCCTATGTGACAGGCCCCAAATAAGAATCTACAGCTTCAGTGGCAAACAACAGGATGAGTTTCTGCCTTCCCAGAACTTACCACAGAGACAGGCCTGATGGCAATGAATGTGATACATGCTATGGCACCATAAAGAATATATCTGCCAGGGCGCCTGGGTGGCTAGGTCGGTTGAGCGTCTGCCTTCGGCTCAGGTCACGATCCCAGGGTCCTGGGATCGAGCCCCGCATCGGGCTCCCTGCTCAGCGGGAAGCCTGCTTCTCCCTCTCCCATGCCCCCTGCTTGTGTTCCCTCTCTCGCTGTGTCTCTGTCAAATAAATAAATGAAATCTTAAAAAAAAAAAAAAGGATATAGATAACAGCTAGATGAAGACGCATGCGGGGCAAGGGCTGGTGGGTCCCGAGCATAGGAGCTTCTGTCCTAGTGGAGCTGGGTGTGTCATCCTCCTGGCACATGGATGCATTTACGAACCCAGAAGCTCTCCAAACTCCATAGTTGAGGGTTTTCATGGAGGTTCCATTACACAGGCATGACGGATTAAATCATTGGCCATTGGTGATTAACTCAACCTTCAGCCCTTCTCCCTTCCCCAGAGGCAGAGGTGGAAGAGTGGAGCGGGGTCGACATTTCCAACTCTCTATTCACAACGTTAGTTCTTCTAGCAACCAGCCCCCATCCTGAAGCTACCCAGGGGCTCACCAAGAGTCACCTCACGAGCATAAACTCAGGTATGGTTGAAAGTAGCGTATAACGAACAACTAAAGACACTTTTCTTAGGGAATTTCCAAGGACTTTAAAAACTCTTGGGCCAGGAACCAGGACAAAGACCAGATATTTATTTCTTATTCTCTCACCATATCCCAAGAACTGTGCCCTTAAACCTGTGTAGTCAGGTGCAGACCTGGGGGTGAAACAGAACACATGCTTTAGTAGAGAAGCCCAGTTAAAGACCACTTAACCTACAGCAGGTGTTCACAGAGTCTTTGAGACACAACAATTAATTAAGGGCAGTCTCTGCTTGCAGTGAATTTAGGCTATTTGTAAATAGGTTTCTTCTGAACTTTGAAACAGATTTTCCCATAGAAACAGTATTACAGCGATGCCTGGGTGGCTCAGTCGGTTGAGCGTCGGTCGGCCTTGGCCTCAGGTTATGATCCCAGGGTCCTGGGATCAAGTCCCGTGTCGGCTCCCTCCTTCCACCTCTGCCTGCCACTCCCCCTTGTCTCTCTCTCTCTGACAAATAAATAAAATCTTTAAAAAAAAAAGTGTTACAGTGGTGATTCTGACTGACCCACAAAATGTCATTCAATTTATAACACTTTCCAGCAATCCTGTGAACTAAACAGAATTCTTTCAACAAAAATCCATTTTCACTAAATCAGCCAGAGTTGGGTCTTGTGTTTTGTAATGAATAAACTTGTCAAAAAAAAAAAAAAAGCATTATAAGAACCTGAATCCCTGAGAATATATCTCCTTCTCCCTCCCATATACCCTGCAGCCACAGTAACAGAAGGGGAGTGATTTTTCTCCTCCTTAAAACTATTACTCCTTTTGACCAAGCAACTTGACCAAGAAACTTCTAGGAAGCAAACTTATATATAGAAATACTCAGGCTATGTAATTACAGGGATATCCATTACTATTTCCAGGAAGGAAAAATAGTGACAAATGGTCCCTCAAAAGGAGACCAGTTAAATAAATTGTACTTCAATGGAACCATACAAAAAGTAAAAAGAATCAAGGGGTGCCTGGATGTCCAGTCGGTTAAGCAGCCAACTCTTTGATTTTGGCTCAAGTCATGATCTCAGGGACCTGGGATCGAGCCCCACATGGAGCCCTACTTCAGGATCTGTGCTCAGCAGGGAGACTGAGGATTCTCTGTCTCCCTCTCCCTCTACCCCTCCTCTCCCTTCTCTCTCTTTCTTTCTCAAACCTTTTGGGATGCGTGGGTGGCTCAGTTGGTTAAGTGTCTGCCTTCAGTTCAGGTCATGATCCCAGGGTCCTAGGATTGAGTCCCATGTCGGCTCCCTGCTTCTCCCTCTGCCTGCCACTCCCCCTGCTTGTGTGCTCTCTCTCTCTGACAAATAAATAAATAAATCTCTAAAAAAAATAAGTCTTAAAAAAGTAAAAAAAACTGAGCATGGAAAGATATGCAAACCACATTGTTTTATGAAAAGAAAGTTAAAAACCAAATACATCAGGGGTGCCTGGGTGGCTCAATCAGTTTAGTGACCAACTCTTGATTTTGGCTCAGATCATGATCATTGAGCCCCCCGCCCCCATAGGGCTCACACTGGGTGTGGAGCCTGCTTGGGATTCTCTCTCTACCTCTCCCTCTGCCCCTCCCCCACACACTCAGGCTTGCTCTTTCTCTTAAAAAAAAAAATACATCAGTAGGATTTTGTATTTGTAAATACAATATTAACAAATAATATTAATAATATTAAACTATCTAGTAATATGTTAGAATAAGCTTTAGAGGGTGCCTGGGTGGCTCAGTTGGTTAAGCGACTGCCTTCGGCTCAGGTCATGATCTCACCGTCCTAGGATCGAGTCCTACATTGGGCTCCCAGCTCAGCAGGGAGCCTGCTTCTCCCTCTGACCCTCTCCCCTCTCATGCTGTTTCTCTCTCTCTCAAATAAATAAATAAATAAAATCTTAAAAAAAAAAGAATAAGTTTTAGAAATAAACTGGAGGAATTATCCATTCCCAGTGGTGGCCTCCAAAAGGTTGGGCTTACAAAGTTTTTGACATCTTACCATTAAATAATTTTGCAAGTAGGTTATTTTTGTAAGCAGGAAAAAACCAAAAAAGAATCTATATTTCTTCCTCCACTCCTGACTTGCACACAATGTATTTAGGAGAGTTATAAGCCAGATTTTCAGACTTGCTGTTTTTTATGCCTTATTGGTTGAAGGATCCATGGCATCTTTTTTTTCTTATTTACCCTATCTTTTCAATTTTATTGCACCTTAATTTACAAACAATAAAAGCACCCATATTAAGTGCACAGGGTGTTTTGACCTATGGAACTATGACTGCTATCAAGATACACGTTATTTCCATCACTCTTCTGTCAATCCCCATTCCTCCCCCAACCCCTGGCAGCTCCTCATACACTTTCACTTCAGAGAGGAGTTTCATATAAATGGAACCATATAGTCATGTCCGTTTCTATGTCAGGTTTTTTGTTTTTTGTTTTTTTTAAGATTTTATTTATTTATTTGTCAGAGAGAGAGAGAGCACACAAGTAGGGGAAGCAGCAGGCAGAGGGAGAAGCAGGCTCCCCGCTGAGCAGGAAGCCCAATGCGGGGCTCAATCCCAGGACCCCGGGATCATGACTGGAGCCAAAGGCAGATGTTCAACCAGCTGAGCCACCTAGGCATCCCTCAGCCTAAGGTTTTTGAGGTTCATCCACACTGTTGATCACATCAACAAGTGATTTCCTTTTATTGCCTAGTAGCATTCCATCATATGGATATACCACAATTTGTGTGATGGACAGTAGAGTTGATTCCAGTTTTTAGCTAATATGGATGAAGCTGCTGTGAACATTCTGTACAAGTCTGTTGGGAGGACATGCTTTCATTTCTCTTGGATAAATACTTAGGAGTGGAACTCCTGGATCACATGGTAAGTCTATGTTTTAATTTTACAAGAAACTGCCAAAAGGAGTTTTCCGAAGTGATTGTACCATTTAACCTTCCCACCAGCACTATATGAGCATTCCAGTTGTTCCACCTACTTGCCAACTTGGTATAAATACATTTTCAATAAATAAACAGAAGAACAGTGGTCCTGTCTCCTGGGAACAACTTTCTTCTCTTGCATAGGAGATCCAGAAGTTCTGAATACAGATTTTACAACATCATCGAGGGTAGGATAAAGTAGGAATAATGACAAGCTCAAGCTTGCCTTAATTCCCTGGGGTGTCTTATTTTTACTGGCCTATATTCAGCAGCAGGAAAAAAAAAAAAAAAAGTTTACTGACATTTTATTTCTGACCCAAAGAGGTAGGTGGGGTGTGGTGATTACAGTGGCCCCAGAAAGGATTTAGATGAGACCTGAGGAAGACCTGCTTCATGTTTTACTGGGAGACAATCTGGAAAAGAGGATTAGATGCAGTTCCCCTTAAGCGCTGTTTCTCCAGCTACAGTGGAATTTTGATAAAGCCCTGGGGATAGGTGTTGCCTTATCCTTCTCTGCTCTGCCAAACTCTGGTCCCAGCCAGGATGGGGGAGGGGAATCCCTCTCTTTTGGCCAAAGCTGTCACTTACCTAATCTGAGAAGCCAGTAGGGACCTCCTCCCCAACATTCCCTGCAGCGCCAGTCCCAGGACCCCTCAACTCCCCACAGTCCGCTCTGTCAGCCACAGCCCCTGGCCCATCAAGTGATTTTCCCTGAGTGCCGCTTTTCCTTGTGTCTCCAGCCGCCAACCTCTTTCCCTCCCATGTTTGCTTCTCAGCAGCTGCCTCGAGTCACAGATTCCTGGCCCGGTGCCCACCCAGCACAGACTCTGACACAGAGAAGGCAATTAATTCATACTTGCGAAATTACATCAAGGTGTTTCTGATGATTATCTCTGGTGTGGAGTCTTGATGGTTTTCTTTATGGGCTGCTTCATCGTAAACATTAAAAGTTAGTTTGGGCCAAAACAAAATTCGTTTTCATTGAATTGAATTCCATTTCTCTCTGGGGCATCCCAGCCTTTGCCCCACCCTCTGCCCTTTGCCAGCTCCCTCCGTCTTTTATGTCACTGGCCCCACCCCTCTGTGCTTGACCTTCCAGTCACTGTTTTGGATGTCGCAAGGGACAACTAGGCTGGGAGTGAGTCCCTGGTTCCCTGGCATCTCAGCAAACCCCCATCCCCAACACCTTCTCCCTCCCTGCCAATCTTCTCAAGTACCTCTGGAGGAAAGGAATATTGTTGTTGGTTTTTTTTTAAGATTTTATTTATTTATTTATTTATTTGAGAGAGCGAGAATGAGAGAGAGAGAGAGCGCACACGAGAGGGGGAGGGTCAGAGGGAGAAGCAGACTCCCTGCTGAGCAGGGAGCCCGATGTGGGACTCGATCCTGGGACTCCAGGATCATGACCTGAGCCAAAGGCAGTCGCCTAACCAACTGAGCCACCCAGGTGCCCCTATTGTTTTGTTTTAATGTGTATTGGGTTATAATGACAACACCATAAAGTGCATAAACCTTAAGTATATTGTTCAATGAATGTTTTATAACATCTTTATTGGGATACAATTCACATATCATACAATTCACCCATTTAAAGTGTTTTGTGGGGATGCCTCAGTCGGTTAAGCGTCTGCCTTTGGCTCAGGTCATGATCCCAGGGTCCTGGGATGGAGTCCCGCATCAGACTCCTTGTTCAGCGGGGAGCCTGCTTCTCCCTCTGCCTGCCGCTCCCCCTGCTTATGCTCTCTCTGACAAATAAATCTGACAAATAAAAATAAAATCTTTTTTAAAAAGTGTTTTGTGGGTTTTTAGCTTATTCACAAAATTGTGCAATCATCACAATCTATAGGATATATTTTATTTTATTTGAAGATTTTACTTATTTATTTGAGAGAGAGAGAGAGAGTGCCAGAGAGCATGAGCAGGGAGGAGAGGGAGATGCAGGCTCCCCAGGAGCAGGGAGCCCGGTGCGGGCTCCATCCCAGGACCCTGGGATCATGACCTGAGCCGAAGATGGATGCTTAAAGGCTTAAGCGAGCCACCCAGGCGTCCCATGACATTCATTTCTTTTTTTTTAAAGATTTTATTTATTTATTTGACAGAGAGAGACACAGCGAGAGAGGGAACACAAGCAGGAGGAGTGGGAGAGGGAGAAGCTGGCTTCCCACTGAGCAGAGAGCCCAATGCTGGACTGGATCCCAGGACCCTGGGATCATGACCTGGGCGGAAGGCAGATGCTTAACAACTGAGCCACCCAGGCGCCCCCATGACATTCATTTCTATTAGGTATACAGGCAAGAATGGAATTGCTGGGCTGAGTTGTATGATATGTATTTATTTAACTTTTGCTTATTAAAAGTTCCAGCCCCCTACGTGCACATAAATATTTCCAGTTCTTGTAAGTTGGTGATTCTCAAGTACTTACAGTTTGTCTCATTTTTTTTTCCACCTACAAGTTTTGGGGTTCTATCTTCCTATATTTCTCAGTGACCCCAGGGGATGTCATAAGCTGGCCACCTGATGATTACCAAGAGGGGCTTAAACAATTGACAAGCTGGAAAGAGGAAATAGGACCTCTGCTAGGCAGTAAGGGTGGGGTGTAGGTAACTATTAGGGAGGCAACGAACAGTGTCTGCCACAGGAAGGGCACTCATCATACACATTTACCCTGTTGATGGAGATAGGACTTTCAGGGAGGGCTTTACACATACTTTTTGCTTGCCACTTTGCACACAGTCACAAGTATATTCATCTATTGCTGGAGACATAACTTGTGAAGCCCCTGCCCCTGCTAGAAACCAGTTTCCTAATCAAGATGCCAGGTTCCAAAATGTTTACATTATTTTGTCAGTTCTGAAGCAAGGGGCTAGGAAACTCAGCTGACATTGGGGGGACTCATACATATTCATAAGGAGAATGGAGATGGGACCTGAGTTCTCAGAGCATGCTGGGAAATTTCCCAGAGGGCCTGGTTACTAGGCAGAATTCTCAGGAGCTGCTGTTCCCTTTGCCTGATGACTTCCTCATCCCTCAGACTTTTGCACAGTGCCATTCTGGTTTTGAGAGGAGGAGACATCTTAGGATCACTTGCATTGTGGTCTGCTTTTCCAGAAAAGCTCTCAGGTCTTTCCCCCCCATGCTGCTTAGTAAAGTACTTCCCATTTCCTAGAGTGAAAAACATTAGTGCTTAAATCATATTTTTCAGAGGGTGGTTTGAGGGCTGGCAGGATTAGCATCCTTTGGGGCAGGGAAAATGCTTGTAAAAATGCCCAGACCCACTTTCCACCTACTGGGTACAAATTTCTGTGGTGGGGTCCCAAAATATTCATTTCAGAGGTTTGTGAGTGATTCTTGTGCTCAATGAAGTTAGAGAACCCTCTGGCTTAAATTATCAATTAAAGGAAAACTAACAACACAGACATATTCTTGAAACTATATCCACGGGCGCCTGGGTGGCTCAGGCAGTTAAGCATCTGCCTTTGGCTCAGGCCCTGATCCCAGGGTCCTGGGATTGAGCTCCTCATCAGGCTCCTTGCTCAGCAGGGAGCCTGCTTCTCCCTCTCCCACTTCCCCTTGCTTGTGTTCCCTCTCTCCTGTCTCTCTGTCAAATAAATAAATAAATCAATAAATCTTAAAAAATAAAAAAAGGTAGATTCCTGTGACCCAACCACACCCATGGAATCCTAACTTCTGGATGGTGAGGTCTCGTAATCTGTGATTTTAAATAAATAAATAAATAAATAAATAAATAAATAAATAAAAACAAATTGCACTTGAACCTTTGTCATAAATCCAGTGATCATCCAGTAGGAATCTATTTCTGGACTCTTTGTTCTACTGTTCTTTTTGTCTATCTTAAGCCAATACCACACTATCTTAATACCTGTAGCATTAAGATAGGTTTGAAATCTGGTAATGTAGGGGCGCCTGGGTGGCTCAGATGGTTAAGCATCTGCCTTCGGCTCAGGTCATGATCTCAGGGTCCTGGGGTCGAGTCCCGCATCGGGTTCCCTGCTCAGTGCAGAGCCTGCTTCTCCCTCTCCCTCTGCCACTCCCTCTGCTTGTGCTCTTCTGTCTATCTCTCTGTCAAATAAATAAATAAAATCTTTAAAAAAAAAAAAAAAAAAAAAAAAATGAAATCTGGTAATGTAAATCCTCCTCCTTTGCTCCTTTTTTTCAAGATCTTTTATCTTGGCTATTTTAGGTCATTTACATTTGCATACAAAGTTTAGAATCAGTTTGCTAATGAATTTCCTGACTGGTTTTACTTATTTTTTTTTAAGATTTTATTTATTTATTTAATTGACAGAGAGAGCAAGAAAGAGAGAGACAGGGAGAGAGGAAACACAAGCAGGGGGAGAGGGAGAAGCAGGCTTCCCGCCGAGCAGGGAGCCGGACATGGGGCTCGATCCCAGGACCCCGGGACCATGACCTGATCACTCAACCAACTGAGCCACCCAGGCGCCCCTCCTGACTAGTTTTAATCTCTTATCTCTTATGCCTTATCTTACCAGAAAATTGACCACACAGTAGCACCATTTCCCAGAAGCTCCTTCATTTTAAATTGAGGACCAACTTCTTGGCATACAAGCCGCCAAATGCAGCTGACAGGGCTCTGAGTTCAGCAGCTCAAAGGCTGTATAGAGAAAAGTCTAGACTCAGAACACGAAGTCCAGCTAGCTTGGCAAATTCCTTATTTGTGACCCCCAGCTTTGACCTGCCCTTGAAAGGAGCCTGTAAATTGTTCCATGATTAGACAGAACTGCATATGGAAATTTAACGTATGATAAAGATGGCATTGTGTCCTTTGTGAAAAAGATGGATTATTCCATAAATGAGGTTTGGAGCAACTGGAAAAGATAAAATTGGAACCCTACTTAATTATTCACACTGAAATAAATTCCAAATAGATCAAAATACTTAGGAGAACTCAAAGTAATTTTAAAATAATATTGGAGTGAGGAAAGGCTGCAAAATATAAAACATTTCTTCATTGCAAAAAAACCCATATCCCCAAAATGAAAAGGCAAACAATACACTGGAAAAAAAAATTGAAACACCTGTTTATGGCTAAAGGTTCATTTCTGGGACGCCTAAGTGGCTCAGTCGGTTAAGTGTCTGCCTTCGGCTCAGGTCATGATCCCAGGGTCTAGGGATCGAGTCCCGCATCGGGCTCGCTGCTCAGTGGGTAGCCTGTTTCTACCTCTGCCTGCAGCTCCCCCTACTTGTGCAGTCTCTCTCCCTCTCTGACAAATAAATAAATAGAATCTTAAAAAAAAAAATAAATAAAGGCTCATTTCCTTAATATATAAAGGGTGATGTCAATTAATAACAAAAGACTAACAATCTGAAAAAAATGAAAAAGGGACATGACCAGATTGATAAAAGAAAATGCATTACAAATTGGTCTTAAACAGACGAAAATAGGGTAAATATCATTCATAACCTGAGAAACATGAATTAGAATCACACTGAGATATCATTTTTCACTGTGAGATTGTCAAAGATACAAAAGATTGAGAGCACTCTGTGTGGCGAGGGAAACTGGCATTTCTGCACATTGGTTATGAGAATGCAAACTGATACAACCTTTGTGAGGAGCAATTAAAGAATATTTATTCAAATATTAAGTGAAAAGAACAACTTACAGAAGCATATGAATAGTATGATAACATTTATCAAAATTTTAAAGAAAGCGAAACTATCATGTTATTTATAGATACATACATATGCAATAAAAATATTAAGACATGGAAGGAAAAATACCAGCCAATAGCATAATAGTGGTTATCTATGGAGAGGTAGGGAGGGGGAGAGATAAAGAAATGTACATGTGGTATCAAGTTTATGCTTGCAAAATGTTAATATTTGTTAGATCTGTGTGAAATGTATGCACGGGTATTCTCTTTTACAGATCTTGAAATATTTGAGCATTTTTTAAATAAAAAATATAGCTTATAAGGGCACCTGGCTGGCTCAGTCGGTAGAGCATGCCACTCTTGATCTCAGGGTCATGCCACACTTGATCTCTTGGTCATGCCCATCTTGGGCATAGAGCTTACTTTAAAAAAAAAAAATAATAATAGGGGTTCCTGGGTAGCTCAGTCATTAAGCGTCTGCCTTAGGCTCAGGTTATGATCCCAGGGTCCTGAGATCGAGCTCCGCATCGGACTCCCTGCTCCACGGGAAGTCTGCCTCTCCCGCTCCCCCTGCTTGTGTTCCCTCTCTCGGTGTGCCTCTCTCTGTCAAATAAATACATAAAATATTTTTTAAAAACATAAAAAATAAAATAATAATAATAATTACAATGAAATCCATCCCTTCTGAATTTGGAAAGTGGCCTGGGTAATTTGGCATTCCTGCGCCACCTGGTGGACTGAACTGGAAGTGCTGGGGTGGAGGAGACCTCCGAGAGGAAAATGAGTGAGGCCCAGGATCATACTGGGAATTACTGGCCAAACCAAGACCATGATCCTGATTCTTCAAACTCTTATTTCCCAGTTTTGTGTTTCTTTGCCTTGAACTCTACCTTTAATTCTGTGCCTACTTTGTACTTTCGGCCTTCTTTAGGCTGTTTGGACGTAAGCCTGTTTGATTTCAGAGCCAGAGCTGCTGTTCATTCTGTCAAAGTGCAGGAAATCAACTGGGAGAACAGTGAAATATATCACTTTTATTCTGTGAAGGATTAGGACTAGGTATTGAAACCTATTCATCAAGGGGGACCTGGCTGGCTTAGTCAGGAGAGCATGTGACGCTTGATCCTGGGGTCGTGAGTTCCAGTCCCATGTTGGGTGTAGGGATTACTAAAATAAATAAATAAATAAATAAACTTAAAAAAAATATCCATCAAGTTGGAAAAGAAAAACTAGAAAAGTCATTGGGTGGAGACACTCACAATCAGTACATTCAAGTAATACAGCCCCCTACCTCATGTCGCCCAGCTAACTCTTCAGGCACAGCGTACCCATGTGCTTCACTGCCCTTGAGTGAGAGAGTTTCTCACCAGAGCAAATCTGACACCAAACAGGACAAGAATGAAGGGCGTACCCCCTTGTTCTAAGCCAAGAAAACAGAAACTACCATTGAATGAGTACCTGCTGTATGCGAAGCATTTCTCCATAATGTCAGCTCTAAAAATTCTTGAGTTCCAAATTGTACAGCAAGAAGCATGGGCTTTTGGCTCCCTTGAGGTCATCTCCTTTGTCACCTGAAATGATTCAGGTCTACCAAAGGGTGTGGAGGCTGCATCCCAGAAGCAGGTAAGGACAGGCCCAGAGCCAGGTCACTGCTTCAGCCTTAGGCACTGAGGACGAGGGGCAGGGATGGGAAAAGAGAAAGGCCAATTCATCTTACTTGGATGCCAAAAAGGCTTTTGGGGTGGAGGGAAAGTACTCCACAACAACAGTGACTCAAGGATCTAGAGGCCTCTGTTAAGGAGGTCCACAACGTCCGGGCTTTGCCAAGTTCAGGGAACAGTGCTGAGCCTGTCAGCGTTCTTCTGGGGCCAGACCAACAAAGGTAACCTGAGAATGTATCTCACTAACCACAGTCCTGGCCAGGAGCCTCATATGCGCCCCTACTTGAAGGTGCTGTGTTTTTCCATTCTGGGAAATTCTTAAAACGCAGGTGACTCACCAGCTATTTCATTTGCGCCAAAGATGAGCCCCAGCCCTCCTCCCCCCTCTCTCCTCTCCAAGTCCAACCTTGGCTTGGTCATACCTGGCCAAATTGTCTCAGAGTAATCCTGGGGTCAGTTTACCTAGGCTCTTGCCCTTCATTCTTGTTGGTTAGCATGATTTGGGGAGCACGGAGTTCTCCTTGGGATAGGGCTGCCAGATTTAGCAAATAAAAATACAAGACATCTGGTTAAACGTGAATTTCAGACAAATAGTGAATACCATTTGCTGTAAGTACTCCCAAATACTGCATTGTATTTTATCTGACATTGTATCCTGGGAGTATTTAAATTTCTCTCATTATCCCAGATCAGGGTTGACAAACTTTTTCTGTAAAGGACCAGACAGTAAGTGTTGTAGGCTCGTGGGCCACACTGCTGGGTCTCTGTTGCAACTACTCAACTCTGCTTTTGTAGCACCAAAGCAGCTATAGACAATGCATAAATAAATAGGTGTACTGTGTTATATAAAATGTTATTTATGGACATTGACCTTTGAATTTACGTAATTTTCACATGTCATGAAAGAGTCTTGTTTTGATTTTTTCCCCAGCCATTAAAACATATAAAAACCATTCTTAGCTTACAGGTTTTAAGAAAACTGGTAGAAAGCTAGATTTGACTGACAGGTCATAGTTTGCCTACCTCTGATCTAAAGTCAAAGAATCCAGGTACACCTGAGTGGCTCAGTCGGTTAAGCATCTAACTTTTTTTTTAAAAATATTTTATTTATTTATTTGTCAGAGAGAGAGAGGCAGGCAGAGGGAGATGCAGGCTCCCTGCTGAGCAAGGAGCCTGAAGCGGGACTTGATTCCAGGACCCTGGGATCATGACCTGAGCCGAAGGCAGACGCTTAACGACTGAGCCACCCAGGCATCCCAAGCATCCAATTCTTGATTTCAGCTCAGGTCATGATCTTGGGGTCATGAGATTGAGCCCTGTGTTGGGCTCCGCACTTGGCATAGAGTCTGTTTGAGATTCTCTCTCTCCCTCTGCCCTTCCCCCCTGCACTCACACTCTCTCTCAAACAAATCAATCTTAAAAAAAAAAAAATAACCAGCCAAAGAATCCAACTTTTGTCTGAATCCAAATCACCAGAGAATCGATTTGTAACAATATAGATTGCTAGGCCCCATTCCTAGAGTTTCTCTTCAGTAGGTCTGGGGCAGTGCCTAAAAATTTGCATTTCTAACACCTTCCCAGGTGATGCTGATGTTGCTAACTAAGGACCACACTTTGAGAACCACTGACCTAGAAGAATACCATTTCCCTGTAATGCCAACTTCTTTTTCTGGGATATTTTATTTTATTTATTTTTTAAAGAATTTTTTTTAAAAGATTTTATTTATTTATTTATTTATTTATTTATTTATTTATTTATTTATTTAGAGAGTGAGAGAGCGAGTTGGGGGAGGAGCAGGGGGAGAGGAGGAGAGAGAATTTTAAGCAGACTCCGCGCTGAATGCCGAGCCCGACATGGGGAGGGATCCCATGATCCTGAGATCACAACCTGAGCTGAAACCAAGAGTCAGATGCCCAATTGACTGAGCCCCCCAGGTGCCCCAAAGATTTTTTTTTTTTAAAGATTTTATTTATTTATTTGAGAGAGAGAGAGAGCATGAGAAGGGGGGATGGTCAGAGGGAGAAGCAGGCTCTCTGATGAGCAGGGAGTGGGACATGGGACTCGATTCCGGGACTCCAGGATCATGACCTGAGCCAAAGGCAGTCGCTTAACCGACTGAGCCACCCAGGCACCCTGCCCCAAAGATTTTTACTTTTAAGTAATCTCTACACCCAACATGGGGCTTGAATTTATAACCAGGAGATCAAGAGTTGCACGCTGCACTGACTGAAAGAGCCAGGCACCCCTATCTGGGGTATTTTAAAGCCTCCTCAGCCTTAGGAATGATTTTCCATGAGCATCACAGATTATATCTTTGTTGGAGACCCTCCCATTCTCTGTAAGAATTTCTCCTTGCACTTGCTACTGGAATTTTCTCCTTTAGCTAGCCTTGGGTTGGAGTTGGGCTGAGAGTTTCTAATACATTTGGTTTAAAAAAAAATAGCTCTCCCCAAGTATTAAAAATTATGCATTTAAAAATCTTTTATTTTATTTTGTGGGGCACCTGGCCGGCTCAGTCAGTAGAGCATGTGACACTTGATTTCAGGGTCATGAGTTCGAGCCCCACCTTGGGGGGACTTAAAAAAAGAGATTACTTAAAAGAAGAAAAAAAATCTTTTCTTTTTGTGAGTAATTTTAGATTTACAGAAAAGTTGAAAAGAGGGTAAAGTTTACATATACTCCTCACCCAGTTTTTTTTTTTTTTTAAGATTTTATTAACTTATTTTAGAGAGAGACAGCGTGCACCATTCACGCGCGGGGGGGGGGGGGGGGGGGGGAGCAGAGGGGGAGGGAGAGGGAAAGAATCTCAAGCTAACTTGTGCTGAGGGCAGAGCCTGACCTGGGGCTCGATCTCATGACCCTGCGATCATGACCTGAGCCTGAACCAAGAGTGGGATGTTTAATGGACTGAGCCACCCAGCTGCCCATCACCCAGTTTTCTTCAATGTTAACATCTTACGTGTACATTTATCAAAACCAAGAGGCCAACATTAGTACAACACTATTAACTAAACTCTAGACCTTATTTGAATTTCAACTGTTTTTCCACAATGCCCTTTTTCTGTCCCAGGATCCCAACCAAGATACCACATTACTTTAGTTGGCATGTCTCCTTAGGTTCCTCTGGTCTATGACAGTTTCTCTGTTTCCTTATTTTTCATGACCTTGACAGTTTTGAAGAGTACTGGTCAGACATTATGTAGAATGTCACTCAAATTGGATTTGTTTAACGTTTTCCTCCTGATTACTCTGGGATTATGGGTTTTCTGGAAAAATACTACAGAAGCAAAGCTCCTTTCTCATCATCTCATGTTGGGGTACATGTTATGAACATGAATCATTACTGGTACCGTTAACTTTGATCACTTAGTTAAGGTGGTTCTTATAGGTTTCTCAACTGCGAAGTTTTTCTTTTCTATACTTAACTCTTTGGAAACTGGTCAATAATTCCAGGGTGTGGATTTGGGAGTGAGACCACCACAAATTTTACCACAGACTTACTGTGTGATCTTGGGCAAGTTACCTGATATCTCTCTGTTTCAAAATTTTCATTTTAAGATGAAGATCGAAATGGTGCCCATTCCACCAGTTTGTAAGAGTGAAATGAGAAGATGTATGTAAAAGAGCTTAGCACAGTCTCTGGCATGTAAGTGCTCACTGATGCACACTATGATTATTATTACTATCATCACTAGTTTTTTTCTAGGCATTTTAAAAAAAATTTTAATAGCAATTGTTAACTCGCTGTTATGGTAGATTCTAAAGACTTTTGATGGGTGCCTGGCTGGCTCAGTCGGTAGAGCATGCGACTTTTTTTTTAAATTAACATATAATGTATTATTTGTTTCAGGGGTCTTTTTTTTTTTTTTTAAGATTTTATTCATCCATTTGACAGAGAGAGAGAGAGAGAGACAGAGAGAGAGAGCATGCGGGAGCACAAGCAGGGGGAGCGGCAGAGGGAGAGGGAGAAGCAGACTCCCCATGGAGCAGAGAGCCAGATGCGGGGCTTGATCCCAGGACCTTGGGATCGTGACCTCAGGTGAAGGAAGCCGCTTAACCAACTGAGCCACCCATGTGCCCCATTTTTTCTTTTTTTTTTTTGAGCATGTGACTCTTGATCTCAGAGTTATTAAGTTCAAGCCCCATACTGGGTATAGAGATTACTTAAAAATAATATCTTTTTTTTTTTAAATAAAATCTTAATAAAAAAGTAAATAGGGGCGCCTGGCTGGCTCAGTTGGTTAAGCGTCTGCCTTTGGCTCCGGTCGTGATCCTGGGGTCCTGGGATCGAGTCCCACATCGGGTTCCCTGCTCAGCGGGAAGCCTGCTTCTCCCTCTGCCTGCCGCACTCTCCCTCTCTCTCTGACAAATAAATAAACAAAATCTTTAAAAACAAAAGTAAATAAAAACTTTTGATCTAGATGCTTTAATTAGTATTTTTCTTTCTTTCCTTTTTTTTTTTTTTTTAAAGATTTTATTTATTTGTCAGAGAGAAAGAGCGCACAAGCAGGGAGAGTGGCAGGCAGAGGGAGTAGCAGGCTCCCCGCTGAGCAAGGAGCCTGATGTGAGACAAATTAGTATTTTTCAGAGTGGTCCTCAGATTGAATTAGCATGTCTGGGAGTAGGATCCAGGAAACTCATGTTTATCAAGTTTCCCAAGGGATTCTGATGTGCACTAAAGTTGGAGAATCATTTCCTTGGACACTAAAAAGCCCAGAAACGGAGAGGGAAGGAACATCAGTAGAATGGATCAACCCCAGCTGGTCAAGGATGACACTGGGGACACTGTAGTGCAGGGCATGACTCTGGTTCTCTACTCAGAAAGACCTGAGTTTGAATCATAGTGACTAGTGTGGCCTTACCTTAGGTTATGACTCTCCTGAGCCTGGCACACCTAAGTGGCTCCCTCCCTCTTCAAGTCTTCAACAATTACACTTTTTCAGCTAGGCTTTCCCTGACCCCATTATACATATAAAATTGCCTCCCTCCTGCACTCTCCAGTCCCTGTTTTACTTTTCTCAGAATCATTTATCACCACCTAATATGCTATATATTTTCTTTGTCTCTCCCACTACAAGTAAAGCTCCATGAAAACTTTGTCTATTTATTGATGGAGCCTCCGTGCCTAAAAACAAAGCATGGCACATAATAGGCATTCAATAACTATGTGTTGTATGAATTGATTTACTTTTTCCCTCCAGTTTTACTGAGGTATAATTGACAAACTGACTGCATTACTATTTTTTTTTTCTAAGATTTTATTTATTTGACAGAGAGAGTGCGAGAGAGGGAACACAAGCAGGGGGAGTGGGAGAGGGAGAAGCAGGCTTCCCGGCAAGCAGGGAGCCCCATTTGGGGCTCTATCCCAGGGCTCTGGGATCACGACCTGAGCCGAAGGCAGACGCTCAACGAGTGAGCCACGCACGCGCCCCTGACTGCATTACTATTAATCTAGGATGCTTCTTAGCTGGTTGAGCCCCAGGCGAGGGGTGAAGGGATCTTGAACTTTTCAGGCTTATTTTTACCGTTGATCAGCATCCTTCCCCCCCTCCCGCCCCCTTTTTAAGTAAGCTCTGTGCCCTAGGTGGGGCTTGAACTCATCAACCCCAAGATCAAGACTCTCATGCTCTACCCATTGAGCCAGTCAGGCACCCCAGATCGGACAGACCCCTTTTCCCCACTTGTCCCTTGGGTCAGTCTCCCAGAGGAGTTCCCGGTTCCTCAACAATTGGTCACAGACAAGTCTAACTGGTCCTCCCTCGGACACAGGATAAATACGATAAGCAGGAGCAGCCGAGCCCCAACTTTGACCAAGAGTTTCTCCCCTCCTTTCCTCACTACCCAGTACGTGACTCGGAAGGGATTTCAATACCAACAGCCGTCTCTTTCACCCAGGTTGATTCCATCTGGCCAAAGGAGGAAAGTTTCCTATTGAAGAAGCCACTGCGGTACGAGTAGGGGTCCGCGGGCCGGAGGGCTTCCCTTTCCGCGCAGGAACGTTCAGTCGCAGCCCCGCGACTATCGCGATAGAAGAGCGGGATCGGCGCTGGCCCTTTAACAGCACCTTCCCGAGGGCCTGCCCCGCGCGTGCGCACTGCGGTTCTGCGCTTGTCATCATGGCGACGCGGGGCCATGTGCAGGACCCTAACGACAGGCGCCTCCGGCCCATTTACGGTGAGTGCCTGGGGCCAGCCTCTTGTCGGCCGGACGCGTCGAGAGCTGCTGAGGCCGAGGCGAAGGTCCAGGAGGGGCGCTGAGGGGGCGGGCGCGGAGCTGGCAGGCGCGGGGGGCGGACCGCGCGCGCCTCTAGGCCGCAGCCCCGGGCCTCGCGTAAGCGCTGGCCGGGCCTTCCTGAGCCCAGCGGTGGCAGCGGCGCGGTCCAGGCAGCGTCTGGGCAGCAGAGCTGGCCCGACGTGCAGGCCGTGTGAGACACACTCTCGCTGAGACGTGCGCTGCCCGCAGGCTGCGTTGTTAATGCCGCACCAAGGAAGACCCAGGATTTCAGGTGGATCCCAAGCCAGGTGAAAGCTGGCTCCGGCACGAGGGTGCGACACTCTGCTTGAGGGAAAATTCCTCACTAAAGACTTTTTACTTAGGAGAACCGGGCCTAGGGGGTCGTCTGACAAGCTTTGCTCGGTGCACATGGAGAAACAGGTCCAAAGAGGGGAAGGGGCTTATGCAAGGTCACCCAGATCGAGTCAGGAGCAGGCCCTATTCGAGGCTCCCAATCCAGAGCTCTTTGGTGGAGAAACAGCTGCTCTGGGCGCACGTGGGAGGCGGGGTGGGGGGGGTCGTGGGCCCAAAATAGCGGTGAAGAGACCGTGTTAGCTCTTGTCAGAGGGGCATGCAGGGCTGCTGCAGGGCTTTTCCTCTCTGCAGCTTCTCTGGTTTTCTCTGCAGCTTCCCTTGTGCTTGCTAAGTGGATCCCCCTCGTTAACGCTTACCTCAACTCTCAGGCTTTCAGACCTTGATGTCATCCTGCTACCCGGCTGTGAAAAATCAACAGATTTGAGTCAGGGAGAAACACCTTTTCAGTAACCAGGATGTTCTGTAATTGGGCAGTGGTCCTTTTTGCAATTCCTCTCTCTCCTCATAGATAGTTGGTCTGTCTTAGTCAACAGTGAGGAAGGCTTCAAGGTCAATGGTTTTTGCCAAACTAGACCTCGAGCTTATAGTGTAAATGTTACTAAATGGAGGTTTCTCCACATGGCTGAGATCATTCAACTTTTTTGGAGGAGGGGGCAACTTTATTTCTGGCACAGTTGGTCCTGCTTTTAAAATTTGTATGATGCTTTACTCACATCTCATTTGATTCTAGCAACAACCTGTGAGGTGGGAAATAATAGCTAATGTATATAGACCAATTATTATGTTATTCTCTGTGATTGGCCCTTCGTATGGCTTATCTTATTTAATATTCACACATTCTCATGAAGTAGTTTTTTTCCAGTCCTGCAAATCGTCCCCCTCCTTTTCTCCCCACAGATGAGAAAAATGGGGCTTTGTTGATATTGTCTAATTTGCCTAAGGTCATTCAGCTAACATTTGATGGAGCTAGGATCCTAACCCCAGTGTCCCAAGCTCACCCTCTTAACCACTGCTAGAAAATTCCTCACTTTAAGCTGAAGACACTGACTTGCCAAAGGTCACACAGGTGGTGAGTGGCAGAGATAGGACTCTTACTTCCATTTCCCCATGGTGTATGTTACCATACCCTCCAGTATATATTTTCAGAGGGCAGGGATGAAATAAGGATGATTGAGGGTAGGAACTGAATCCAGCCAGGGTTCACAGTTTCTAGCTTATTATGACTCTCTGCGGCAGCAGCTACCGGCAGACTTTTTTTTTTTTTAAGTTTTATTTATTTAAGTAATCTCTTCACTCATTGTGGGGCTAGAACTCACGACCCCGAGATCGACCCCAAGATCGAGTCGTGTGCTCCTCCTACTGAGCAACCAGGTGCCCCCCTCCTTTAAACTAAAAAGATTCAGTACTTTTCTTTTTTTAATTTAAATTCTAGTTAGCTAACATGCAGTGCAATACTGGTTTCAGGAGTAGTACTCAGTGATTCATCACTTACATACAACAAACACTCAGTGCTCATCATAACAAGTCCCCTCCTGAATACCCATCACCCATCTAGCCCATCCCTTACCCACCAGATTCAGTACCTTTTTTTTAAAGATTTATTTATCTATTTGAGAGAGAGCACTCATGTGCTTGGAGGAAGGGGCATGGTGGGGGGGGGGGAGAAGCAGAGGGAGAGGGAGAAAAAAGAAACCCAAGCAGACTCTGCATATGGAGCCTGACTCAGGCTCGATTCCAGGACCTAGAGATCATGACCTGAGCTGAAATCAAGAGTCTGATGCTTAGCTGACTGCACCATCTAGGTGCCCCGAAGACTCAGTATTTTTGAGAATAATTGGATTTCTAAAATTGTTCTTGAGGACCAAAGAAAATGCCTTTGGTGTCCCATAAGTCATTTAGAAATAACAGTGTTTTGAACTACTCAGTAAGAAAAATCTTGTCCATTTCATGTTGCTAAACATTAGGATATGTTAACTAGAAGTGACAGGTTGTATTGTCAAAACTGAAGCCAGAATTATGTAGCTTTTGTTATAGTTCATGGGGCGAGTATTAGAAGAAGCTTCCTTTAAGAATTTCAAGCAATTAGGGGCGCCTGGGTGGCTCAGTTGGTTAAGCGACTGCCTTCAGCTCCGGTCATGATCCTGGAGTCCCAGGATCTAGCCCTGAATCTGGCTCCCTGCTCAGCGGGGAGTCTGCTTCTCCCTCCGACCCTCCCCCCCTCATGTGCTCTCTCTTTCTCTCTCTCATTCTCTTTCTCTCAAATAAATAAATCTTTAAAAAAAAAATTTCAAGGCAATTAATATCAACTGGCAGGAACAGGAAAAGAGAGGGTACCAACTGTCCTTGACTTCAGCACTTTTGACCTCCAAACTTTGGGACAGCCCAGGCTTTTGTGTTTAAATATATTAGTACCCCTAAACCAGTATTGTTCCTTGAATTCAGACATTCATTAGCTGGTAAATGAAAAGCTTATGCTTGGTAGGTAGTGCTTGCCCACCAGCCAGAAGTTCAACAACTGTCAGCATTAATTGAGTGCTTGTTTGTATGCTAACTGTCCTATTAGGTAGTAAGATTATTGTGATCATAGTAGTAAACTAAAGGCCAGAGATTAAATTGCTCAGAGTTACAGCTGGTAAGTTGTCGATTGGGATTAGAACACAGGCATTGCCACTGAGAGCCCAGCTCTTCACTGAGTTCAGAATTAGCAGCATCACTATCTTTGTACAGCATTATTTGTACTGCCAAGGTTTTAGCATTTTACAACTGTTGGAAGCTGCCTGTAACCTCAGCTCTTGCTGAATATTGTTTAGGGTAGAAGTGGACAGTACTGTATGGGTGATTAACTGTGAAATTGTGGTGGGTTGAAATTATATTTTCATTGTCCAGGTTTAGAATAACTTTTCAGAAAGCTCATTAGTTGAAACATCTTCAGAGTGCTTCTCATTATTCATAAATTGGTAAGTTTAGGTATTATATTTTTAGTGTTTGAAAACCACGCCTGACCTTACTAGAACACCTACTTTATTCATTTTCCTTTTGCTAAAATTATTGTCTTGTGCTATGTGGTTCTTTACAGATTTTGTACTCTGACATGACTTGCTGAGCCCCAATGCTTTTTTCTACCATTATTATTAATTTAAAAATGTTTTTAGTGGCTAGGGGGACAATCAGGGTGGAAGTGATGGTCAGGTATGGCACGTCATAAATTTGTGTAGAATACAGGAATTGGGGCGCCTGGGTGGCTCAGTCGTTAAGCGTCTGCCTTCGGCTCAGGTCATGATTCCAGGTCCTGGGATCGAGCCCCACATCGGGCTCCCTGCTCGGCGGGAAGCCTGCTTCTCCCTCTCCCACTCCCCCTGCTTGTATTCCCTCTCTCGCTGTGTCTCTCTCCGTCAAATAAATAAATAAAATCTTTAAAAAAAAAAAAAAAAAAAAGAATACAGGAATTGCTAGGTCAGCAATTGTAAAGTAGAGACGTTTCAAAGGAAAAATATTCTCATAGTTTTTAGAATGCACATACTTTTTTTTTTTTTTTTTTAAAGATTTTATTTATTTATCTGACAGAGAGAAAGACAGCGAGAGAGGGAACACAAGCAGGGGGAGTGGGAGAGGGAGAAGCAGGCCTCCCGCTGAGCAGGGAGCCTGACATGGGGCTCGATCCCAGGACCCTGAGATCATGACCCGAGCCGAAGGCAGATGCTTAATGACTGAGCCACTCAGGTGCCCCTAGAATGCACATACATATTTTTATTTACTTTCCTGGCACACGATCTTTTGTTCTAATCTGTCTTACTGGCTTCCAGTCTTGCTATAGTCTGGGTGAGGTGTAACATACTTCCTAGCTGTGTTTCCTGAATGATAGTGACTTTTTAGTGAGTTAAGACGTTTCCCTTTGGTGCCTGGACAACTCCAGGTAATTATTCTGCTATAGTTAATTAGTAAATGCTCCCAAGTCCTCAATCCAATGTGGTATTTATTCTGAGCCTTCTGTTGGGCATTGTTAGCCCTGCAAGTCATGTCCTGTTTTCCCTGAGGAGTGGCAGGGCATCTTGGTGAGTGAAGATTATCTTGTCCTTCTTTAGAAAAGTCACTTGGTACAACCTGTTTTCTTTTTTTTTTTTAATTATTATGACCATTTAAAAAGGTCTGACTTAGACCTATACATTCTAAAGCATTTTAGACTTAAAAGAATGATTTTTATGCACAGAAAATTCCTAAAAGAATACATAGAGTAGAGCATGGTGAGAGCATAGGTCAGGTTTAAGAGACTAATGCTTTTCATGTTATGCCCGTATGAACTGTTCAGATTTTTTTTTTTTTTAATTATTATTCTTTAACCATGGCTTGCACTGTTTGTTATTTAAAAAATTAGTTGGGGCACCTTGGTGGCTCAGTTGGTTGAACGTCTGACTCTTGGTCTTAACTCAAGTCTTGATCTCGGGGTCATGAGTTTGAGCCCTGCATTGGGTGCCATGCTGAGCGTGGAGCAGAGTCTCCTTAAAAAAAAAATTAGTTGAGGGGTGCCTGGCTGGCTCAGTTGGAAGAGCATGCGACTCTTGATCTCAGGGTTGTGAGTTCGAGCCCCCTATTGGGTGTAGAGATTACTTAAATAAATAAAACTTGGGAAAAAAAAGAAAGCTTTAAAAAATTAGTGGAAAAGATTTTTTAAAAACTTAATAGTATGAAGGGGCGCCTGGGTGGCTCAGTCGTTAAGCGTCTGCCTTCGGCTCAGGTCATGATCTCAGGGTCCTGGGATCGAGCCCCACGTCGGGCTCCCTGCTCGGCGGGAAGCCTGCTTCTCCCTCTCCCACTCCCCCTGCTTGTGTTCCCTCTCTCGCTGTGCCTCTCTCTGTCAAATAAATAAATAAAATCTTAAAAAAAAAAACAACAACTTAATAGTATGAAGCCATCACTAATCATTGGTTCTTTGAACTTACTGTTGTGTTGTAGTCACTTTGTATGTATGCATCTCTCATTTTCCTGATAGACTACTCAATTTCTAGAAGACTTTTTTTTCCCCTATATGGTTTGTTCATTTCTGTATTCCTTTCTTCATTCACCTTATTTATTGAGGGCCCAGTATGCGCTAGGCACAATGTAGATTCAGGGAATGAGTGAGTACCAAACAGCAAAGCAGAGACATGATTTCTGCTTTCAAGGAGATTGTAGTTTCAACAGATTTCTTAAAAATAATGGTACACATAGTCATTACAGTTGTGTTAAGAGCACACACACATACACACACACACACAGTTAGGGGGCGGCAGAGGGAGAGGAAGAAGAGCAGGAAGCCTGACGCAGTGCTCTGTCCCGGGACCCCGGTTTCATGACCTGAGCCAAAGGCAGGTGCTTGACTGACTGAGCCACCCAGGTGCCCTGTGTTAAGAGCTTTGAAGGAAAAATGTAGGTTCCCATGAGTGCATACAATGTGGGCATCTGAGCATCGGGGACAAGACAAGAAAAAGTTCCCTATGGAAGTGACATCTTACTTTGAACATGAAAGAAGAGCAGAGGTTAGTCAGGCAATGATGGAGGGAGCGTGTAAAAAGGAGCTTGCTCCACCTGAGGACCTAAGAAAAGGCTTATGTGTTGGCAATGCAGAGGTTGGTTGAGATGAGGCTACTGTGGTAGACAGACTCAGCTTTGTAAGCCATTTTAAGAATTTTGAAATTTGTTTTAAAGATAGTGGGAAGCAGTGAAGAGATTTAACCAGGAGAGTGAGGTGATCAGGCTTGCAGTTTAAAAACATAGCTCTGAATATTCTGAGGGAAATAGTTTAAAAGGGGGCAAATGTAGGCTGTGAGGTAATTGGTTAGGAGGCATCATTCCTTTTTAAATTTAATCCCTCCCAGTCATCTTGCGAGTAGTAGGTATTTAACAAAATTTGTTGACTGAAGGAATGTTTCACCTACAATTTGTATTCTTGGTAAAAGCAAGGCTCCTATTCCAGAGCATTTAGAATTTTAAGCAAAGGGGCACCTGGGTGGCTCAGTCGGTTAAGCGACTACCTTCAGCTCAGGTAATGACCCTAGGGTCCTGGGATCGAGCCCCGCATTGGGCTCCCTGCTTGGCGGGAAGCCTGCTTCTCCCTCTCCCACTCCCCCTGCTTGTGTTCCCTCTCTTGCTGTCTCTCTCTCTCTCTCTCTGTCAATTAAATAAATAAATAAAATCTTTAAAAAAAAAATTTTTAAGCAAAGATGGAGCTATGTTGTATTCAGTCTTTTTTTCTAAATTGGAGCAATATCTTCAGTAGTCTTTGAAGCTCTTGTAGGAAGTGGAAACAGTGTAGGTTGTCATTTTAGCTGCCCTAGAGACTTCCACAACAGCTGCAAGAACACACAGCCTAAAAGCTTGCTTGCTTTTTTTTTTTTTTTTTTTTTGACAAGACTGATCTCTCTTTTTTAAAGTAAGCTCTATGCCCGACATGGGCATATGCCCGACTCATGACCCTCAAGATCAAGAGGCGCACGCTCCACAGACTGAGCCATGAGCCAGCCAGGCGCCCTAAGACTGATCTCTTTCTTACTCTCAGTATCCCTAAGTATGATTGGACAAATTAATCCCAGGGCCTCTTCTACCAGGCAAGTAGGCCCGCATGTGTCAGGGCCTACTGCTGTCTGCATATGTAAGGAAGAGTCACTTCTGTTCAAATTGTTACCCAGGAAGGTGGCTGGCTTAGTCATTTAACAGATTTTGATAGTCTCTTGCCAATGATTTAACCCAGTGTTTTCCAAATTTCTATCGTTCTTCCATCCAGTGTGATGATTCTAGCTTTATTTAGTATTATCTGTGCTATTATTTACTTAATATTTTTCTCTAACTTGATTTTTAACTTAAATTTATTTAAAAATAATCTATATCATTATCATTAATGGAGGACCTGTCACTTGTGCTGAGAAAACAAAATGATAAAAATAAGATGAAAACAAAACAATGTTGTTAAAGTCTTAACTAGATTCTGATATTTGTGTGGCTTTGAGTCTGAAGTCTGTTCCTTTGCTGTTAAAAGAAAAAACATTAGAAAGTATTAAAGAAGTGACTGGCTCAGTTGGAAGAGCATTCAGCTCTTGATCTTGGGGTCGTGAGTTCGAGCCCATGTTGAATGTAGAGATTACATTAAAATCTTAAGGGAAAAAAAAGTATTAAAGAAGTGACTGGCTAACCCTAAACTGAGACTGTCTCTTTAATACAAGGGAAACATTGGAAGAGATCAACTTCTCACTGTGTTACCTAGTGCTGACTGCAAGGACCACCTAAAAACATTTCACTCAGAGAGTGGTACCCATGTTTTGCAAACATTGCTTTCATCTATGCATCATCATCTTTTTTTTTTTTTTTAAAGATTCTATTTATTTATTTGACAGAGAGAGACACAGCGAGAGAGGGAACACAAGCAGGGGGAGTGGGAGAGGGAGAAGCAGGCTTCCCGCTGAGCAGGGAGCCCGATGCGGGGCTTGGTCCCAGGACCCCGGGATCATGACCTGAGCCGAAGGCAGACGCTTAACCATCTGAGCCACCCAGGCGCCCCTATGCATCATCATCTTACTGTTTCCTGTGCCTGATTTGTGGATGGCTGATTTTGGCTTATTCCTGTTATTAAGGGAACACCAGGCCTCATGGTCAAACCACAGTTACCATTGAATAAGTTTTGTTTGTTTATTTATTTATTTATTTAGAGAGAGAGAGGAGGGAAGAGGGAGACAAAAACACTAGTACACTCCACGCTGAGCGTGGAGCCTGACACGGGGCTTGATCCCATGACCCTGAGATCATGGACTCAGCTGAAACCAAGAGTCAGATGCTCAACTGACTGTGTCACCCAGGGGCCCCACCTTTGAGTAAGTTTTAAAACAACTTACTAAAAAGACAGATTTAGGATATCAATTTATATATTTATTATTTTTAATTAATTTTTTTTTAGAGGAGAGGGACAGAAGGAGAAAGAATTTTTTTTTTTTTTTTTAAGATTTTATTTATTTATTTGACAGAGAGATAGAGAGCACAAATTGGCAGAGCGGCAGGCAGAGGGAGAGGGAGAAGCAGGCTCTCCGCTGAGCAGGGAGCCTGACGTGGGGCTCGATCCCAGGACCCTGGGATCATGACCTGAGCCGAAGGCAGATGCTTAATGACTGAGCCACCCAGGCGCCCCGAGAAAGAGAATCTTAAGCAGGCTCATGCCCAGTATGGAGCTGGATGCGGGGCTCAGTCTCATGGCCCTGAGATCATGACCTGAGCCAAAATCAAGTTGGAGGCTTAACCTACTGAGCCACCCAGGGGCTCTGGGATATTGTTTTTATTGGCCTGTTTTCTCCAAGGGCTACCTAATTTATATTCCAGAGTCAGTAATGTAAAACGAAAATAGACTTTTACCATCTAGGCATCCAGGAAGGGGGAGCCTGACAGCAGACTGGCTGAATGTAGGGGAGTGTCTTAGTTAAACTTTTGGGTGCTGCAAGGAGCGGAAGCCCATTGACAGAAGCTCTAGTGAAGGGGGCTTGCTATAAACCCTGGTGGGAGCCTAGAGCAGGGATGCAGTTTTCAGGGTTTGATGGAAACCGAAGATGGGGTGCCTGGGTGGCTTAGTCATTAAGCATCTGCCTTCGGCTCAGGTCATGATCCCAGGGTCCTGGGATCGAGCCCTATGTCAGGCTCCCTGCTCAGTGGGAAGCCTGCTTCTCCCTCTCCTACTCCTCCTGCTTGTGTTCCCTCTCTCGCTGTATCTGTCTCTGTCAAATAAATAAATAAAATCTTAAAAAAAAAAAAAAACAACTGAAGAGCTGTCAGGATCTAAAGCTTTTTTTTTTTTTAAGATTTTTAAAAATTTATTTGTCAGAGAGAGAGCACAAGCAGGGGGAGTGGCAGAGGGAGAAATAGGCTCCCCGCTGAGCAAGGAGCCCAATGTGGGACTTGATCACAGGATCCTGGGATCATGACTTGAGCCAAAGGCAGACACTTAACCACCTGAGCTGCCCAGGCATCCCTAAAGCTCCCCCCCCCCACTGCCAATTTTCATCCGTGCTTTTATCTGTGTGGGTTTATTCTCTGCTTGGTTCTTCAGAGTTTTTTTTTTTTTTTCCTGCCTACTCATCAGTTTACCCAGGGCCCAACATGTTGGCTTTGTGGCCACACCAAGATGTGACCTCTCTTTACGAGCTTAAATTAATCAACACTGCCCTGCCCCCAATCCTTTGATAAAGATAAGTGACATTTTTAATACTTTTATAAATGTTATGTGAATGAAGAGGCAAGAGACAACTCCTTTTCTTCACTCCCCATCAACTAACTTGCATCCCCTAAGGCACCTTCAAAATGGAAATTCTGGAACTGCCACTGGTAATGTCAGACTAAAAATATTTATTTCCTTCCAGATGAGGTTCCCCATAGTTTCTCACTCTGGCTTTGTGACTCAGTGTTGCAGTTACAGTTTACCAGGGAGAAACCTGATTTACCCTTGGGTTAATATCCACCCCACTGGCTGTAGTTACAAGGTCTAGACATGGTCATCCAATCCTACCCCTGCAGTAGAGGCAGTGGAAACCATTCCCAGAGAAGAGGGCATGGGCAGGTAAGTGCAGAGGGAAAGGTTAAATGCCCTTATAGTCCTGACCTCTGGTCTCATCCATTTATGGGCAGATCCTCAGAGCTGGGGTCTCATCACGGATGTTTAATTACTCTTCAGGGTATGCTCTAAAAACGTGGAGTCTTACAGGAATGAGTCAGAAGTAACTTAGAACTGACTCAGAAAGAGATCAGCATATTATTAGGAAGAGAAAGTGTCCTTTATTGAGCTGAAATATCTCTGTCAGGTATTCTGTAAGGACAAATGATGGCATATTGGCTGAGCTATTTAAGAAAACTGGTGTTAGATATTTGGTAGTTAGGCCAAATTTGTATGCTTTTAGTTTTCTGGTTCTCCAGTCTCTCCACCTGAGTATTAGGTCTTTGATCTTCCTTTCTAGATTTTGATTGCCTCCACAGTGAGTCTGTCTCTTTTTGACCTTCCTCCCTAGATTGTGATTACCTCCAGAGTAGGGCTTCTTAATCTCTTCACCTAGCATATTTGGTGCTTATCTGTGTTATGGCATTGAAGAAAGACTGAAGAGATGAAACTCATGGGTTCATGTGGGTCTGTTTTAAGTTTTAGTCAAGTATTCATTGGAGGAAAATGGAATTCGTTAGGTAAAATGATAGTCTATTTCTGTTGTTTGGGGCACTCTGGGCCACCAGGGCCGTAGATTATTTTGAGTTCTTTATGCTTCCTTTGTCCCTATGCTGATTTGGGACCTTGATGGACAAAGTGGGACCATTAGAGGTAGTAGATTGTGAACTGGCCCGCATTCAATCATCTTTCTATAATTAGAACTGACAGCTACCACCCATGTTGCCCACCTATAACACTTCTCACTTTCCTTCTCTGGAAATGAATCTTTGCTTTGTGGGTGTGTGTGTCACACACATTTTGTTAATGTGCTTTATTTGTTAGAGCAGTTTCAGGTTTACAGAAAAAAGAGTGGAAAAGTACAGAGTTCCTATATATCCCCACACTCCCACTCCCTCCCCCCAGCTTCCCCTATTGTTAATATCTTGATTTAGTGTGGTACTTTGTTTCAGTTGCTGAGCCAATATGATAGGTTTTTTTATTTTTTTTTAAAGATTTTATTTATTTTTGAGAGAGAGAGAGGGCTCACGAGCATGAGTGGGGGAGGGGCAGAGGGAGAAGCAGAGTCCCTGCTGAGCAGGGAGCCCAATGCGGGACTCTATCCCAGGACCCTGGGATCATGACCTGAGCCACCCAGGCGCCCTGATAGGTTATTTTTAACTAATATACATAGTTTACTAGTTTACATTAGGGTTTATTCTTTGTGTTGTACCTTCTGTGGGTTTTGACAGAAGTATGATGACCTATATCCGTCATTACAGTATCATACAGAATAGTTTCACTGCACTAAAAATCCCCTGTGCTCCACCCATTCATCCCTCCCCCAGCCCCTGATGACCACTGATTGTTTTATTGTCTCTGTAATTTTTGCCTTTTCCAGAATGTCATATAATTGGAATCATATAGTATGTAGCCTTGTCAGATTGGCTTCTTTCACATAGCAATATGCATTTAAAGTTCCTGTGTTTTTTTGTGCCTTGATAGCTCATTTCTTTTTATCACTGAGTAATATTCTGTTGTACGACTCTATCACAATTTTGTTTATCCATTGGCCCATTGAAGGACATCTTGGTTGCTTCCAAGGTTTGGTAGTTGTAAATAAAGCTGCCATAAACATTTGTGTGCAAGTTTTTGTGTGGAGGTAAGTTTTCAGCTTATTTGGGTAGATACCAAGGAGCATGATTGCTGATCAAATGGTAGAGTATGTTTAGCATTTGAAGAAACTGCCAGACTGTCTTCCAAGGTGGTTTTACTATTTTACCTTCCCAGCAGCACTGAGTGAGAGGTGCTGTTGTTCCATGTACTCACCAGCTTATTTTGAGTTATCTATGGCTCATCTGCCCCTACACTGATTTGGGACCTTGCTGAGCAAAGAGGGATCAGGTAGTAGTAGTAGTAGGTTGTGGACTGGCCTGTTTAGTCATTTTTCTATATTTAGAATTGACAGCTACCACCATTTCCCATTTATGACACTTCTCATTTTCTTCTAGATCTTCTCATCTGGAAATGAATCTTTTCTTTGGTTAGACTTTTGGATAATAATTGATTCCTTTTTTTCCGTAACACAATTTTATAACAGGTCTGAGAGATGACTATAGGAATATAAGATCGTATTCTGGACCATCCTAGCCACTTAGAATTAGAATTGGCACCATGATGTTTTTAATACTGAATTAAAATACTTTATGAAACATCTCATACCAGCCTATGCATTTTTCATATTTGCTGAAGGAATATAATAACTATCATAATTTGTTTTCATAGATTATCTTGATAATGGTAATAATAAAATGGCAATTCAGCAAGCAGATAAATTGTTGAAGAAACATAAGGATCTTCACTGTGCTAAGGTAAGTTCATTTGCTCTTGAGTTACTTATATTTGGTGGGTTATATATTATAATCTTAAAAGGGAAAAGATATTAAATCTGTTTAGTGATGGTTTTTTCAGGTTTTTTTTTTTCCCCAGGTTATGTTTTGTTTTGTTTTTTAAGCAGGCTCCATGCCCAGTGTGGAGCCCAATGCAGGGCTTGAACTCACAACCCTGAGATGAAGAATCACACACTCCACCAACTGAGCCAGCCAGGCACCTGTCTAAGCTCTAAGCCATTTATTTTTCTTTTTTCTTTCTTTTTTTTTTTTTTTTAAAGATTTTATTTATTCATTCGAGACACAGGGATACAGAGAGAGAGAGCACGAGCAGGGGGAGAGGCAGAGGAAGAAGCAGGCTCCCCGCTGAGCCAGGAGCCCGACGTGGGGCTCGATCCCAGGACGCTGGGATCATGACCCGAGCCGAAGGCAGATGCTTAACCATCTGAGCCACCCAGGCGCCCCTAAGCCATTTATTTTTCTGATTATTTAAATGCCATAAATAGTATTTAATTAAAAGCTAACGGTTTATTTCTTTGGATATTTTGGACATAACTTAGCTAATTTAATTATTTTATATTGATAGACTTATTTTTTCTAAGCAACGTTGTGCCTTTTATTTATTTTTTTAAAGTAGGTTCCACGCCCAACATGGGGTTTGAACTCACAGCCTCGATATTGAGAGTTGTATGCTCTAGAGCTTGAGCCAGCCATGTGCCCCTGTTCTGCCTTCTTAATATGACTGAATAAGAAAGACTCTTGATGTGCTGCGATTTTTAGTAAAATATGGTTTACTTGCTTAGCAACCTAGGCATACCTTACAGCTTATCTTGTGTTTTCAAGTTGGCCTTCTTTGGCTCATTTTTTTTTTTTTAAGATTTTATTTATTTATTTGACAGAGTATAAGCAGGGGGAGCAGGAGAGGGAATAGCAGGCTCCCCTCTGAGCAGGGAGCTTTGGCTCATAGTTTCATTTCTGTCCTTTTAAAACTAATGTTTTTCCTATGTATCAGGTTTTAAAGGCAATTGGTTTACAGAGAACTGGAAAGCAAGAGGAAGCCTTCATGTTAGCACAGGAGGTGGCAGCCCTTGAACCGACAGATGACAACTCGCTACAGGCACTGACTATTCTTTACCGGGAGATGCACCGACGTATGTTTCTTTTCCATTGTTTTTAAACCTGAGCTGAAGTTTTTGTTTCTTCTTCTTCTTTTTTTTTAAAGATTTATTTATTTATTTTAGAGAGAGAGAAAGCATGCAAGGGGGCGGGGGGAAGGGCAGAGGGAGAGGGAGAGAGAGAATCTTAAGCAGGCTCCACACCCAGCATGGAGCCCAAGCTGGGGCTTGATCTCACGACCCTGAGATCATGACCTGAGCTGAAATTAAGAGTTGAATGCTTGATCAACTGAGCCACCCAAGCACCCCAAGGTTTTGTTTATTTCTGATTGAGTTCTCTATTTGTTCATTTTACTTATCACTCATGTTTTGAGTGGATGGCAATAGGCAAAATAATGCATTAACCATGATTTACAAAGACAGGCAGAAAGGATATTTTACGTGTATTAGTATCCTGAATTGGAATGGGTTGAGGTTGGTTTGTGACATTTTGATTTACTGAATGGAAGAGTTACCCTTTTTACTATTTGATATGGAAAATTTCAAACATAAAAAAAACCAGAACAGCATAATAAATCTCATTGAACTCATTATCCACCTTCAGCAGTCATTGTCTCATGGCAAATTTTACTGTATCCCAACCCCTGCCAGATTCTTTCTTTTTTTTTTTTTTAAAGATTTTATTTATTTATTTAACAGAGAGAGACACAGCGAGAGAGGGAACACAAGCAGGGCGAGTGGGAGAGGGAGAAGCAGGCTTCCCGCGGAACAGGGAGCCCGATGCGGGGCTCGATCCCAGGACCCTGGGATCATGACCTGAGCTGAAGTCAGATGCTTAACGAAGTCAGATGCTTAACGATTGAGCCACCCAGGCGCCCCTGCCCATCCCCCGCCAGATTATTTCTAAGCATATTCTAGGTAGTCTACCATTTCACCTGTAAATAAAGTTTTTCATTGTTAATTTCTTAAATCTTTTATTATGGAATAATACGTATCTTCCATAATACATATTATAGAAGATACGTTTTATATAACACACTAGAATACTTGATGTGGAATAATGAACATTCATGAATCTACCAATCAACTTAAGAAAGAGCATTATCAATACTGACAGCTTCCTATGTGTTCCTTATCAATCTCACTTCCCCTTTTACATTCCAAGAGGTACTTGTTTCCTGAATATATTTTATTATCTTGCTTTTAAAAAAAATCTTTATCACATTTGTTTTTCTAAGTAATACTTTATTAATTTTGCTCAGTTTTGACCTACTTGAAAAATTTTGCCTTTGGGGCATCTGGATGGCTCAGTTAATAATCTGTCTTCAGCTCAGGTTATGATCCCAGAGTCCCAGGATAGAGCCCCACATTGGGCTCCCTGCTCAGCGTGGGGAGTCTGCTTCTCCCTCTGCCCCTCACCGCACTCGTGCTCTCGCTCTCTCTCTCTCTCAAATAAATGGGTAAAATCTTAAAAAAAAAAAAGTTTGCCCTCAAACCATCACGTTGTACACCTTAAGATATACAATTTTTATTTGTCAGTTATTCCTCAATAAAGCTGGAAAAATAAAATAAAAATTTTTGCCAACCTAGTGGACAGAAATGTTACTTTCCAGTTTTGTTTTTCATTTTTTTAGAAGATTTTATTAGGGAGTGCGAGAAGGAGGGGGGAGGGGCAGAGGGAGAGGGAGAAGCAGACTCCCTGTTGAGCAGGGAGCCCAATGTGGGGCTCGATCCCAGGACCCTGGGATCATGTCCTGAGCTGAAGGCAGATGCTTAGCTGACTGAGCCACCCATGTTTTTCGTTTTTTAAAAGACAGAACTTAAGAGTTGGGTATTATATCTGATTATTTAGGGATTATGTTGATTTAGGGTTACGGATTCTCCTCCAGTGTTTTTTTAAAAATCATATATCTCACAAATACTGAATGTTTCTCTATGACAAGTATTGTATTCAAGTCAAAGATGAAAGGTGCTCTCTCTGCCCTTGTGTTACTCATAGTCTTTAAGGGGAAATTCAGGGGGACCTGGCTGGCTCAGTCAGTAGAGCATGCAACTCTTAATCTCAGGGTCGTGGATTCAAGCCCCATGTTGGATGTAGAGCTCAATTAAAAAAAAAAATAAGGGGAAATTCATCAATAGACTCTTTTCTACATTATGTGTTAATAAATGTTATAAGAGACTTATTTAAAAAATTTAAAGATTGTAGAAGGAAGCAGTGATCAAACTGGGTAGAGGTGCAGAGATGGTGTTTGGGAAGGATTACGTTTGAACTTGCACAGTTCCTTGCAGAGAGGATTACATTTGAGCTGGGTCTTGGTCTTGGATGATGTTCACTGAGCAGAAAAGAGAGGAAAGGAGAATCCAGGCAGAGGGAACATGCAGAGGTATGATATAGCACTGGGAGTCTAGTGGAGCTACAAATAGTTTGAGATGCTGGAACACTAAGTGCTGTGGGAAATAAGTAGGAAGGAGACAGAGAGGCTAGATCCTGGAGGGTCTTAATTATATATTGCAAATGTGTTGGGGAGGCCTGAGCTATTCCATGCTTCATCGAATAACACCCAACCAAGAGAAGAGTAATGATCAGATGAGGCAAAACAAATACTTTCTTCTTCCTTAGTGATAGGAGACATCTATTTCCTCCAAAGGGGGAAAAAAATTAAATGCTGTTAAGATTTAAGGTATACTTCAATAATTAAGGAATGTCCTATTTCTCTTTATCCTAGCGGAGTTAGTTACAAAACTTTATGAGGCAGCTGTGAAGAAAGTTCCCAATAGTGAGGAGTATCACTCTCACCTCTTCATGGCTTATGCCAGAGTGGGCGAATATAAGAAAATGCAACAGGTAACTTGATTCCAAACCTCCTGGGCTGTGGGATTTGCTATTAGACGCAGTCTTTTTAAATTTGACTTAATTGTAGGAATGTGTTTGCATGTGTGTGTAGAGCCAAATCTATGTATTTGTGTGTGGAGATCAGGCAGATACTTTCTTGTGTGTTTTAAAGATGAACTATTATTCAAGTTCTTTAAGTGTTTTATTTGGGGAAATCTGATTGTTCTTTGGTGGCCTGGTGGTATGTTTTGTTTGGTTCTGGTAAGTTGGCTTCAAATTGTCCCACTGCATGAAATTGTTGTTATAGTTTCAGAAAATGGGCAGAAATCCCAGAACAAAAAATGAACAGACTATAGAAAGATTAACCTTAAAGTTTAGATCTAGTTTGTAAATTTAACTCTTTGTAGCCTGAGGAGATTTTTAAATCCACCTGGGAAAACTCCCCACTGTTTGGATACTTGTCTTTTTCGTAGAGGCAGCTTATTTGCCAGTTAGCACATTTTAGGTGTTCCATATATTTAGATGTATGTGAAGGAGCCTCATTTGGACTAGTGGGTGGGTAAAGTCAACATCCCAGAGAAATGAAACTGTTAAGCCCATAAAGGGTTATGATGTCAAACTAGCATTTTTTCAGAAATGGCTTTGTTTGTGGGTATAATTTCTTCTGAAAGCAAAGCTTTCTTACTTGGGTTTTTATTTTGTCTTATTCTTTACTTGAAATATCAGACTATAACAATAGATAAATTAGGGAGGGTGGAAGGTACTATATTAATATAAATCCTTTCTCCTTAAAATTAATCTTTGTATTTGCTTATGCAAGTTTTTAAATTGGAAGAATTTTTTTCCCTGAATATAATTCTTTGAAGAAGTTTTATTTACTGATGGAGTATATTCTCAGGAAAAATAATCAGATTATAATTTTTCTTTTCTTTTTTTTTTTTTTTTTAAAGATTTTATTTATTTATTTGACAGAGAGAGACACAGCGAGAAAGGGAACACAAGCAGGGAGAGTGGGAGAGGGAGAAGCAGGCTTCCTGTGGAACAGGGAGCCCGACGCAGGGCTCGATCCCAGGACCCTGGGATCATGACCTGAGCCAAAGGCAGACGCTTAATGACTGAGCCACCCAGGCACCCCTATAATTTTTCTTTTAATGTAAAATGGGTATATATTTTTAAATTGGCAATGCTAACATGTATATATGTAAATCTTTAATATCATTTTTACTTCTAGGAATATGTTTTAAGGAAAGTATGTTAAATGTCCGTTAATACAGATCAGTTAAAGGAATTATGATTCATCCATATGGTAGAATAAAATGCAACACCCCACCTCCCCTTAAATGGTACTGTGTCTTTGTCTTTTTCTACCAGTCCGTAAAGGATATATCTCTAAGGGAATGTACCAAAATGTTACCAGGATATAGGCCTATGGATACTTTTCTTTCTCTTAATTTCTTTTTTTTTTTTAAGACATGTGTTAATTTTATGATCCCACAAAACATATTTTTGAACTATGTCTATTATATATACATGCAATAAAATAACAAAAAGGACAAGTTAATGCAATGACAATATCAGGGTAAATTTTGAAAAAGGGAAAAAATAATCTGCCACTTGAACAGATTTTTTTTTTTTTTTTTACTGTTGAACTTTACATGTTGGCAGAGATATACATATACCTTTGCATCTTGCTCTTGGGAGCCACTGCTTTGATGTGGCTTAATAGTCATTGATCCTAAATATGTTGTAGCTATAGCTTGGTTTTTTTTTTTTTTTTTGTATGTTTGTTTTTAAGATTTTATTTATTTGAGAGAGAGAGTGAGCAAGAGAAATGGAGCAGGAGAGGGGCAGAGGGAGAGGGAGAAGCAGACTCCCCGCTGAGCAGGGAGCCCAAGGACAACATGGGGCTTGATCCGGCAGTCGGGGATCATGACCTGAGCTGAAGGCAGACGCTTAACCAGCCGAGTCACCCAGGCACCCTGCGATAGCTTGTTTTTACATTATTCCATTCTAGTATATTGGAAGAATAGAGCGTTCTGGTGTTAAATGTTTCAGAATGAAATGTCTAATTTTTATTTTACCTTTTTTGCTGCTTAAGATCGTTACAATTTCTTAGTTTATATGTATGTTTATTTTGAAAGTGGTATGTCAGTGTGGGGTAATAGGTAGTTTACAAATTAAATGTCATGTTTCATGAGGGTGAGCGTTTTTGTTCCCTCTTGAATCCTCAGTGCCTAGAATAGCATCTGCACAATAAATTTTTGTTAAATAAATGAATGATTTGCATTAACTGGTGGAGGTAAAAGGGAGGGAAGCCAGGGAATCAGAAAATTTAAGGACTTCTGCTGTCTCAAATGACATTCCTGGCAGGTAATATTTAAAATCATCTTGAATGAAGATTTGCTAGGGGTTCAAAGGTAATTGGACTTTTCTTTTTCTGTAAATGATATTTCCTTTTGTTCGTTTGTTTGTTCATTTGTTTTTTGACGTTCCTGTATTCTGAGTCACCAGTTCACAGCCATGTTTTTTAAACTTGTCTGTCTTCAAAAGTTTTCTGTATCAGCAGAGTATCAGTGTCTGCAACATAGTATAGGGTGCAGGCATGAAATTTTTGTCTTATCTTTTGTATTAAAAATTCATACTAATTTTATATTTTACTCCTTTTTATTTCTGTATGTCATTATAAAAATGTTTTCTTTCTCCAAATGATCAAGTAAAATTGGTTTTCTAACACTTTTCATTCCATTCCTCCAGAGTTTGGTGTTAGAAGCAGGGACCTTAAGCCATCTTAGACTCTACTTTTTTTTTTTAATTTTGTTTATTTGAGAGAGAGAGAGAGAGGGAGAGCAGGAGAGAGAGCGAGCAGGGGGAGGGGCAGAGGCAGAAGGAGAAGCAGACTCCCCGCTGAGCAGGGAGCCTTACTCAGGGCTCAATCCCAGGACCTTGAGATCATGACCTGAGCCAAAGGCAGATGCTTAACCGTCGGAGCCCCCCAGGCACCCCTTAGACTCTCCTTCTTATCCTGTATGTCCATTTTGTCTTTAAATCATCTTCACTCTTTTTCTACAGTGTCTTTGAGGTCTCTTTTCTATTTGATCTACCTCATCCTGGTTTAGTTCCTCATTGCCTCATCTCTTCTATTTTTTTCCTTCACAGTACAGCTAAAATACTCTCCCTGGAAGAGTATAGATGTATACATATCACTCCCTTACTCTGTATAACAGACTCCTTTTTGAGTGCTTTACAACCAGGGTATCTCAGTTACCTTTCAGCCCTTTTCCCCTACCAGTCCTCTTAATCCTTATTTATAGCCAAACGTCCTATTTGTTCTTGTCAACAGATGTCTCTTCTTTCTTTAATATTTTGTTCAGATTCAGATTTTGCTTCTACCTAGAATTGACTCACCCCAAATGTTTTTCTTTGTGTGTACGTATCCTTAACCCCATCTTTGCCTGTAGACATTCTGTTAACCTTCAAGGTTCATCTGAAAGACTGCTACTTTGAAGAAGGCTTTATTGATTAAGTTACCTTCCCTACTCTCCCTTAAAGAAAGAAAAAGAAAGGAATGAACAAACTTATGACCATGCCTTTTTTGAAAACAAAAAGGCATCGTGTTTTTGTATAGGATGTTTATTTTTTTTTCCAAGTATTATTTTAGTCATTTGAATATTTGTCTTATCTCTTTCCCTAGCTTTTAAGTGTGTTTGGGACCGGGACTCAATCTTTGTATCATGGGCAGAATAGACATTTCCTTCCACTAAATAGGGGCTCCATATAATTTTTCAAGTGGATTGAAGATAAGCAAAAGATTAAAAAACATAAAATAGTAACTGTGACAATTAGCTGACTGAGTTCTTAGCATTGATTACTAGTTGGCTAATTATGGGCAGATTCTCAGTTATGCATGAATAGATCTACTTTGTTCCTTCTTGCCATGTCCCTGCTTTTAAGTATTTCATATTATACATTTCACAAAGAAAGGGTTCAGTTCTAGTTAATGGTATCTTGAAAGAACCTGATTATTTTCCTAACCTAAGAATTATTATTTTTTTAATAATGTCAGAGTAAACTTTTCTGATTTTAAGTTTAAATATACTGTCTGGGGGCGCCTGGGTGGCTCAGTCATTAAGTGTCTGCCTTCGGCTCAGGTCATGATCCCAGGGTTCTGGGATTGAGCCCCACATTGGGCTCCCTGCTGAGCAGCAGGGAGCACCTCAATATTGTCAATTGAGCTTCTCCCTCTCCCACTCCCCCTGCTTGTGTTCCCTCTCTTGCTGTTCCTCTCTCTGTCAAATAAATAAAATCTTTAAAAATAAATAAATAAATACACTGTCTGCATTTTTTTGTTTGTTTTACAATAACTAGTTAGTGCAGTATTTTTAGGTAAGTTTGTTGGTATACATTCATAAGCCAAATTTTATGTTTGTTGGTAGTCTATCAGAACCATATTGGATTGCTGTATTTTCCAAAAATACCGGCCTTTAATTTGAAGAAATCTGGTTCAAAAGGTGAAATATTCCTGATGTAAAAATTCACCTTTGTGATTACCTATATTGCTGTCCACTAGAGAATATCCATCAAGTCACTAGGCACTTACAGTAACTGGGACGTGTAGACATGTTGCTATTCTCCTAGGAAACTTCTTGCCACATATCTAGATCATTAATTGCCATCTGTATGATGTTTTCCAAATTAAGTATTTATGGCTCTCTGTCTTTCAGGCTGGCATGGCTCTATATAAGATTGTCCCCAAAAACCCTTACTACTTTTGGTCTGTGATGAGCTTAATTATGCAAGTGAGTATGGCATTCAGAATGGGATTGAGATTTATTTTTATTTTTGTATATAGTTACTGTCCTTAACTTGTCTTCTGAACACCTTGGGTAATGTGTCACAGCGTGTGTCAAACAGGGACTTTACATAATGTCAGTTTGACTTTTTGAGTTGGGGAGTTTTGGTATTTATTCCTTATGAGTTGGTATATCAGTTTATTTGTATGTAGCACAGACTGTATTTCCCTTGAATCTTAAATCCATTAAGGGGTTATTTGATCAAGTATGAGCCTCGTTTGATATTTTGACTTGAGGTTTGTCTTTAAAACAGTGTTGTTTGTTAGTGATCATGTTATTGAACTGGATGGCCTTGTTTTATCAATTCTGTTTTTTGAACCTCAGTTTGCTCTTTTGCAGAATGGAGATGCTTATCTCCCAGAGCCACTGTAAGGACCAAAAGGAGATAGTGTGTAAGAGAAGATGGGGAGGAAAGAGTTAAAATGTAGCAGTTAAGTCAGAGAGGCTCTGGGTTCAGACAGGTCTGCATTCATATACTGGTTTCAGCACATGTCTTAGAGAACTGTTGGGGAATCTCTTAGTTTATCTATGAAATAAGCATAATAGCTACCTTGAGCTACTGAGCTCTGAGCAGAATCTCAGGCAATGTTAAAATTATTAATAAGCATTGATTTTAATTGTCAATCTAAGATAATCCTAATTATCGAAACTAGTTAATACTAGGCTGTATAAATGGAAGGTATTGGTGTTTTCCCTCTAATATGTGAACATCTCAAAAAGACGTCTGAAAGGCTTTACTCTTCAAACACCTGATGATACTTTTTACATATAATAAACAGTATAGGCATATCCCCTCTTAACATAGTTCTAGAAAAATGTATGAATAACCTATTTAAAAGTTAGGCCACATTGTGCAAATCCAGTTTGTCAAAAATGTATAGGATAATGCATCTTTAATAAATCTCTTCTAAAGCAAACCACTCTGTAATGTATCGTCATGGCAAGTTCAAATTAGGTCTGATATTAGACATAGTGGACTGATAATTATGTGCTGGAGTCACAGTAATGGTCTGCCTGGTAATAATATAAATAGTGCAAGCAGGGGAGAAATTAGAGTGAAATATTTATTTTTTTCTCCTATAGTCTATATCGGCACAGGATGAAAACCTCTCAAAAACGATGTTTCTGCCCCTCGCTGAAAGAATGGTAGAAAAAATGGTGAAAGAGGACAAGATAGAAGCCGAGGCTGAAGTGAGTAATGGAAGTCCTACAAAAGCCGTACTTTTGTATTTGCACGAGTTTGATATTGCTACAATATTATGCTATGGTATTACAAACTGCTCTCTTATTCCAGTTAGAGAGCTGGGTCCTCACTCTTGTGTAAATATGAAGCTTTGGAAGTACCCAGCTTAAGTATAATGAACATTCTTACTGCTGATTTCATCTCATTTGAAGATAGTGTTCTTTTCTATTAGATACTTTTTTTTTTTTTTTTTTTAAAGATTTTATTTATTTATTTGAGACAGAGAGAATGAGAGAGAGAGAGCACATGAGAGGGGAGAGGGTCAGAGGGAGAAGCAGGCTCCCCGCTGAGCAGGGAGCCCGATGTGGGACTCGATCCAGGGACTCCAGGATCATGACCTGAGCCGAAGGCAGTCGCTTAACCAACTGAGCCACCCAGGCGCCCTCTATTAGATACTTTTTAAATTAAATTAAATTAAAATAAAATTTTCTTAAGTAGGCTCCACACCCAGCATGGGGCCCAACTTGGGCTTGAATTCATGACCCTGATACCAAGACCTGAGCCGATATCAGGAGTCGGACACTTAACTGACTGAGCCACCTACATGCCCCTTGATAACTTTTTAAAAACATGCAAATGACTATTCTTATTGAAAAGTTTCGATTGTTGCATTTCTTACTTGTTTTTTCTGTAAGGTTGAACTTTATTATATGATCTTGGAACGTTTGGGAAAGTACCAGGAAGCCTTGGATGTTATCAGAGGAAAATTAGGAGGTAATTTTTAAAGTTTTCTTAAAGTTTTTTTTTTTCTTCTATTTAAACACGAAAAAAATATTTTTAAAGATTTTATTTATTTATTTGAGAGAGAAAGAGTGAGCAAGTGAGTGAGAGAGCGAGAACAAGTTGGGGGGGCCAGGGGAGAGGCAGAGGGAGAAGCAGACGCCCTGCTGAGCAGGGAGCCTGATGCAGGGCTCGATCCCAGGACCCTGAGATCATGACCTGAAGACAGACACTTAACTGACTGAGCCATCCAGGCGCCCCAAACATGAAAAATATTTATTGTGGAAAATTTCTTCCTTATACAGAAACATAAAGATATAAAGACATAAAAAAAATCACTTGTGATCATCTTATGTTCTTCCAGACTTTCCTGTATGTTATACATTTACTTTTAAAAAATATTTTATTTCATTTTATTTTTTAAAGATTTTATTTATTTGTCAGAGAGAGAGAGAGAGGAAGAGAGCACAAGCAAGGGCACAGCAGGCAGAGGGAGAAGCAGGATCCCTGCTGAGCAAGGAGCTCGATGTGGGACTCGATCCTAGGACCCTGGGATCATGACCTGAGCCAAAGGCAGATGCTTAACTGACTGAGCCAACCCAGGTGTCCCTAAAAAATATTTTAAAAATGAAAATAATTCATGGATTCAGAAAATTCAAGATGTGTGAAAGAAAGATTATACCCCAGATCTCCAACCCTTTGTCCTCTAGGTTCTTTGCCATTTACTTGTTCTGTGTATCCTTCTAAAGATGTACTTTCCCCTCCTTCTTCTTCCCCCCAGTGTTTTCTTTCTTTCTTTTTTTTTTTTAAGATTTTACTTATTTGTTTGTCAGAGAAAGAGAGAGAGAGCGCGTACCAGAGAGCACGAGCAGGGAGGAGAGTGAGAAGCAGGCTCCCCTCAGCCAGGAGCCCGATGAGGGACTCTATCCCAGGACCCTGGGATCATGACCTGAGCCGAAGGCAGACGCTTAACGACTGAGCCACCCAGGAGCCCCTCAAGCTTTTTTTTTTTTTTTAAGATTTTATTTATTTACTTATTAGAGAGAGAGCTCACGAGAGAGTGAGTGTGAGCTGGGGGAGGAGCAGAGGGAGGGAGACAAGGAGACTCCACACTGAGGGTGGAACCAGTGCAGGGATTAATCACATGACCCTGAGATCAAGACCTGAACTGAAACCAATAACTAACTGAGCAGCCCAGATACACCAAGCCTTTTTTTCTTTTTTTTTTTTTTTTTAAGTAAGCTCTACACCCAACATGGGGCTCAAATGCAAAACCCTGAGATCAAGAGTCACATGCTCTACTGACTGAGCCAGCCAGGAGCCCCTATTTCAATCTTTTTAATGTTTTTCAATCTGATAGATAAAACATATCTTACAATTTTTATTTAATTTTGAGGGAGGATAATTTTTTTTATTTGTTTAAAAACCATTGATACTTTCTTTGAGCTGCTTTTCCTTATCCTTTGCCTATTTCTAAAAATGTGGATAATCTTCTTAATGATTTGCAAGAGCACTTTAATGTTAAAGATGTTAGCTCTTTTCCATTATAGTGAAAATACTTCTTCCCTTTTTGTTGAAAACTTATTTGTAGGAACTTCATAGATTGATCTAACCATTCCCCTTTGAAGATGTTTCTGACAAAGATTTAGGTTCCTAAACATTTATCCATTTTTGATGATTTCTGTGGGAGAAAGTCCTGGAAATCCAGTGTTGTTTTGACAAACTTGGTTTTTAATTGTGCCTTTATAGTCATTGGGGGAATCTAACTGTAGATGAATAGCCTCAGATCTCTCATTAGGAACAGTCATTTAAAAACTTTATTTCAGGGATGCCTGGGTGGCTCAGTCGGTTAAGCATCTGCTTTTGGCTCAGGTCATGATCCCAAGGTCCTGGGATCAAGTCCCTCATCGGGCTCCTTGCTCAGCAGGGAGCCTACTTCTCCCTCTGCCTGCCACTCCTCCTGTTTGTGCTCTCTCTGTCAAATAAAATCTTTTTTTTTTTTTTTTAAAGATTTTATTTATTTGACACAGAGAGAGAGACAGCTAGAGAGGGAATACAAGCAGGGGGAGCAGGAGAGGGAGAAGCAGGCTCCTGGCTGAGCAGGGGGCCCGATGCGGGGCTCGATCCCAGGACCCTGGGATCGTGACCTGAGCCGAAGGCAGACGCTTAACCGCTGAGCCACCCAGGTGCCCCTGTCAAATAAAATCTTAAAAAAAAAAAATAAAAAAATAAAAACTTTATTTCATACAGGTGTGTATATCCTTTACTTGACCGTATATGGTTATAAAACTAACACTGATAGTTAACTAATTATATAAAATGTAGGAGTTTTTGGTGTTGTTATTATTGTTTCTTTTTTTTAAGATTTATTTGAGAGTGAGAGAGAGAGTGAGCATGTGGCGGGGGGAGGGTGGTGGCCAAAGGGAGAGGGAGAAGCAGACTCCCCGCTGAGCAGGGAGCCTGATGCAGGCTGATCCCAGGACCCTGAGATCATGACCTGAGCCAAAGTCGGATGCTTAACTGACTGAGCCACTCAGGTACCCCCCGCTTTAAGATTTTATTTATTTATTTGAGAGAGAGATTATTATTGTTTAATGTTATTTATTCTTCAATTTCAGCCTCCTTGCATATGGGTATAAGTCAGCCTTTCTGTTTTTACCCAGCTGGATTGTAGTTTAGGATAGTTAAAATGAAGATTATCTGTAGGAAATTCATAATGTAATTGTTGGTATCCGTAATCTGCTAAGCTGTTCTGAAAGGTTGGGGCAAATCTAATTTGTTCAGAAATAGTAGTCATAGTTTTTCTGTTCCCAGCTGTTGGGAAAGTGTTTCATTCATCTCTGTTCATTTTTGTATTCCTCCTAACATCTCACCTTGCTCATCCCATTCCAGTCCAAGCTCATTCAATGTTTTGGAACTGTTTGTATAGATGGGAAGTCTGTCTATGGACCAAATATACTAGTTCCTAGATGCTTTTGGGGTTTTATAAGTGTACCCCATGTTTTAGATCCTCAACTCAATACATTCTGGATCTTTATAGAAAAAAATGATTATAAAAGTTTAGTATCAGAAATTTACTTTTTTCTTCTCAGGAAAATAATCTTTATTAAGATGATAGTTTGTATCTGGTAGTGGTCCCATTTTCTAAGAGAGGGAATTAGAAAATGTGACATTTTCCTTCTTGTGTTTGGACTTTATTCTGGTTTCTGAGCAGAAATGAAACCAGCTTACCAATTTTTATAACTTTTAATTGTAGAGAAGTTGACAAGTGAGATTCAAAGTCGGGAAAATAAATGCATGGCTATGTATAAGAAGCTGAGCAGGTGGCCAGAGTGCAATGCCCTTTCCAGGCGCCTCTTATTGAAAAAGTGAGTAGATGCTTCTTTTTGGACCATGAGACTAGAGTGGGACTCTCAGGTGTCACTACTGAATTTTTTTTTTTTTAATCTGTTGTCTTTTATATTGCCTGGGCATAAATCTTTTAGTAGTGTGTCCTACGTATTTTTTAAAAGTTTTTGATGAACTTTTATCTTTTGGTAAAGAGGTATAATGGAACTTACGCCACAAGGGTGCTGAGTGTTACATCTTTAGAATGAATGCTAAAAATCATTGATTTGTTAAATTCAGTATTGGTCTAAAAGAAACATGTCCCTCCCCCTTCCCCCCCCCATTTTGGGGAAGTGCTAATGTGGGAATTTTCTGTTAAGAATATTAGTTTTCTGGACCTGGTTATTTCATTGAAGGAAATAATTGTTTCTTAAAAGTTTTTTACTTTTTTTTTTCTTTAAAACTTTTTTTGCTTTGAAAATGCCTTTGGAGTTGCCCTTTTAGGGCAGCAGAGGAAACTCAGAGGGAGGGGTGGGCTTCTCCTAGTAAAGACTAAAATGTAACCTAGAAAATAAGTTGAGTATCGTGGTTCCTAGAGCAGACTTGTCACAACTTGGGTTTAATCCTTTGTGTACCATTCCATCTGATTTTAGCTCAGATGACTGGCAGTTCTATTTGACTTACTTCGATTCTGTCTTTCGACTGATTGAAGACGCCTGGACTCCTCCTGCTGAAGGTGAACAGTAAGTTGACTCCTTTCCTGAATTACAGTGGCACTTTTTAGCATGGTGTATCAAAAGGATTTCATTGGAAGCCTAATAGAATTCTTTTTTGGTCTCAATAGTGTATCCCTTTCAAAGTAAGATTTTTCATTTTTTTAAAATTATAAAATAAATATGTGTTCATTGTAAAAAATCTTAAACTAGTGCAGAAATGTATGGTGTGAAAGTGTTAGTTCCTAGTTATCTTACCATCCCAGAAATAACATTTTTTTCCTTTTTCCACTTTTATTGAGGTATAATTGACTCAGAGATAATTCTTCTTTTTTTTTTTTAAGTAATCTCTACGCCCATGATCCTTGAACCCATGATCGAGTCGCATGCCCTGCCAACTGAGCCAGCCAGGTGCCCCCAGAGATAACTCTTGATGGCAGTTTAGAGTCTTGTCTTCCAGATTTATTTCTGTCGATATACTAACATAATTATTCTCATTATTTAACATAAAAATGCAGTCATATTAGACATAATGGTTTGCAACTTAGTATTTTCTCCCTTAAAATGTATCTTGAGCATCTTCCATATACGGTACATATAGATTCGTTTCATTCTTTTTAGTGACTTAAGAGAACTCCTCTTTAGAAATGTACGGTAATTCATTTAACCTATCCCCCATTGATGGACTGATGGACACTTGGATTGTTGCTGGTTTCCTTTTTTTTTTTCTTTCTTTGCTATTCTAGACAAAAACACAAACAAATGGGATCTTTTTAAAAAGGAAGCACGATTTAAGATGGTGATGAGCTGATGCTTACTTTGTAATATTAACTGAGTCATCTTATTTTTCTCAGTCTTCATTCTTTAAGCAGTAAAGTAAAATTTACTTAGATTTTTTAATTAGGCAATATTTTATGTATATAAAGTTATCCTTTTTTTTTTTTTTTTTTAAGAAAGCGGTAGAGGTAATAGGTCATGGTGCAGTAATCAGATGCCAAAATCGGGAGTAATCCTTTGCCATGTTGTCAGAATGTGCTCATAGTTCTTTTACTCCCATATTATTTTATAATTATCAGAGTGCTCTTTATTTTTTAATTTGTTTCTTTAAGTCAGTTTGGCTTCACTTTTAAGTTTTAGGATGGACAAGAGAGATACAAAATACCTTTCTCCATGTGTTTTATACCTAGCTCTTTAGAAGGAGAAGTGCATTATTCTGCAGAAGAAGCTGTGAAGTTTATAGAAGATCGGATAACAGAAGAATCTAAAAGTTCCCGCCATCTCCGAGGACCACATCTTGCTAAACTGGAACTGATTAGACGTTTAAGACGTCAAGGTTTTAATGATGAGTACAAACTGGGTAAGAACCCTTAATATTATTTGGGAACCTTGGAGAAGATACAGGAATGACCTCCATACCCAAGTGCAGTATTCATTCTCTGAGGTCTACGATGAAGTCATGTTTGGGAAGCAAACGTCTTCATAACCTGAAAATATTTACTCATGAATGGATTACTGATACCATTAGCCCTCAATCATATCTTCAACTCAACATTAGCATCTCTTCCTGTTCCACCAGAGTCTTCATCAGGCATTCTTTTTTGACCCAACATTAATGTCAAAATCAATTTCAAAGTGAAATAGCCAGTTTCATGAAAGTTTTAAGATTTCATGAAGTGGATGAAAAGTTTCTTGAAAGTCTGCTTCAAGCACTCACAAAACCATTGATGAAAGAACATCTGGCAGAGTTAGAACAATTAACAGTTAAGAGAAAATTTATAAGGACAATGACAAGATAGGAGAAAAACATGATTTGGGTACTAATGCATGAAGAGAGGCTTTCGGGAAAGTTGATGAAGCCCTTTGATGTTTTTTGAAAATGTTTCTTTTTGAGCTTACTTCATAAGAAATGAAGAATGTCATATTGTGCTAGTTTACAATTTTGTTGGAAAAATGGCACCCTTCCCCCTCAGAAAGCAGTAATTCTTTGCTCATACTAAGAATTAGCTTATAGTTTAGTTATACCCTAAATTTTGTTAAGTTTAAGGTAATAAACTTAATTTTTTAGTTGCATTTTTTTAAGATAAAGCTCCAAAGAAACCTTTTTTCCCCATACTTACCATTATGGAAGTTTGGTTCTCGTTAAAAGTTGATCAGAAGGGTCTTGTTCAGGCACCAGTTGTCCTGAGATGATGAGCACTTCCAGTTTCTAAAACCTATCTTAGATTATCTCTGTTCATTTTAATCATCTAACTAATGCTCTTTGCAGCTTATTCTGAAATTAACTGTGGGCTTCTCTCATTCCCTTTGTAGAGTTTTCACAACCAGTTTTTGAATTCCATGTTGACTTTTTTAGGTCTACTTCAGAAACCTTAGTCTCTGTTAGTTCCAGAATTGCAAATGAAAATTTTCGTTTGAGCTTCAGCAAGATGTTAAGATAGATCCCGAAGAATTGCTTCTTTCCAAAGCTGGAACTAAAAGTATTTGGATCTGTGTTGGCACTTGCTATGTCCATCTCCTGTCTTTCTCTTCCTTCTTACCAGCCTGCGTAATAGAAATTTGTGAGTTTGGTTAGTCTCCACAATTTTTTTTTTAAGTAAACTCTACCAGCAACATGGGGCGCCAACTCACAATCCCAAGATCAAGAGTCACATGCTCTACCAACTGAGCCAGTCAGGTGCCCCTCCACAAATTTTTTTTTTTTTTAATTTTATTTATTTGAGAGAGCGTGCGAGCAGGGGGAGGGACAGAAGGAGAGGGAGAGCAGACTTCCCGCTGAGCAGGGAGCCCAACGCAGGGCTCAATCCCAGGACCTTGGGATCATGACTTGAACCTAAGGCAGATGCTTAACCCACTGAAGCCACCCAGGCGCCCCCACAAAATTTTTTTTACCCGGAGCAGTAAGTGATTCTTTATTATTTTAGTTTTTGTTTTTAAAATTGTTTTGTTTTTAATTTTGTTTTTAATTTGAGGAAAAACAAAAGGCACTGGTAGCTTCTGCAGATCCAGGTTTGAATTTTCCATAGTGAGTGATCTTGTTGGGAGTTACTGGCTTGTGACTCTTCCCATTTATTTTCTCTTCTGTTGGTGTGCCTGTTAAACATTCCGTTTAATTTAGTTAACATTTAATACTTGTTAAGTAGTTCAAGAACTGTGGAAAGAAGCATGTTTGTTTAATGTTTGTATATAAACTTCAGTCTTTATTTAAACTTTAATGAAAACTTTTTAGCTATTTAAACTTTAATTAATGAAAAGCGTCACATTTCTGAAGCGTAATAACAAGTAAACTGAGATTGTAAGATTCAGCTCCTTTTTAAAGTATTTGTTTTTTGTTTTTTTTTTTTTTTTTAAAGATTTTATTTATTTATTTGAGACAGAGAGAATGAGAGCACATGAGATGGGGGAGGGTCAGAGGGAGAAGCAGGCTCCCCGCCGAGCAGGGAGCCCGATGCGGGACTCGATCCAGGGACTCCAGGATCATGACCTGAGCCGAAGGCAGCCGCTTAACCAACTGAGCCACCCAGGCGCCCTAAAGTATTTGTTTAAATGGGCAAGCCATCCTGCAGCCCTCATTGTCATTCTCATTCAAGCATTCAAGCAAAATTTTATTTTTTATTTTTTAAAATATTTATTTGAGAGCGAGAGCATAAGCTGGGAGAAGGGGCAGAGGGAGAAGCAGACTTCCCACTGAGCAGGCAGCCCGATGCAGGGTGCAGGATCATGAGATCATGACCTGAGCCAAAGGCAGACCCTTAACTGACTGAACACCATCAAGCAAAATTTTAATTTAATTGAAATAAATGTTTTTCAAATCAGACCTCTTAAATTAGAATTTGCTTCCACTCATGAATTAATTTGGTGATTTCTTTTTTTCTCTCTCTTAGGTGATCCAGAAGAATTAATGTTCCAGTATTTCAAAAAGTTTGGGGATAAACCTTGTTGTTTTACAGACCTCAAGGTGTTTGTTGACCTCTTGCCTGCTACACAGTGTACAAAAGTAAGTACGGTTCAGAATTCTGTTGGGTGCCTGTATTTACTGTAACTAGGTTAAATTTGTGTGTGAGAGTCGTGAACACAAGATGCCAAGGTCAAGGACTCCAGGTGCTATTGGATTAAGACATGATTTCTTGTTAGATTAAGCCACCAAGAGAATAAGCCTCTGATGGATAATTGGATTGTCTTTTTGTTTTATGGTGTGTTTTTGTTTTGTTTTTTACATGTAGTTGTAAGAGAAATGATACAGAGAGCTCTGTATACCCCATTCCCATTTTGCCCCATTGATAACATCTTGCATAACTATAGTATAATATCATAATTAGGAAATTGACATACAATTCACTAACTGTATCCAGATTTCATGAGTTTTACATCTGTGTGTGTATGTGTGGTACGTTACATGTGTATTTAGTGCAGTATGTAGTGCATGTGGATTCAGTGACCCCCACCAGTGTCAAGATACAGAACAGTTCCACCGCCAGGATCCCATGCGCTACCCCTTTTTACCTGCGGCCATTTCCCTGCACCTTCCTCTTTCCCTGTCTCTGTCCCCTAGCAATCACTAATATGGTTTCTATTTGTGTAATTTTGTCATTTTAAGAATGTTATGTAATAGAATCATATTATGTGTAACTTTTTGAGATTGACTTTTTTCCTCCCTCAACATAATTCCCTGGAGCTTCATCCATGTTACATGTTTCAATAGTTCATTCTTTTGTATTGCTGAATAGTATTCTGTGGTATGGATGTGCCATCACTTCTTTAAGTTGTTGAAGGACATCCAGTTTCCTGTTTTGGGCTGTTACAAATAGAGCTGCTGTGGACATTTGTGTGTGGGTTTTTTTGTGTGAACTTAAATCTTAATTTCTTTGGAAAAAAATGCCCAGTAGTGTAATGATAGCTACATGTTTAGTTTTTTTTTTTTTTCTTTAATTTCTTTAAAGAAATGGCCAAACTTTCACAGTGGCCATTTCATTTTAAATTCCTGTTAGCAGTGAATGAGTGATCCAGTTTCTCTGCATCTTCATCAGCATTTAGTGTTGTCACTATTTTTTATTTTAGCCATTCTGGCAGGTACGTAGTGATATTTTATCGTGGTTTTAATGTGCATTTCCCTAATGGTTAATGATGTTGAACATCTTCTCATGTGCTTATTTGCCAGCTTTATATTCTCAGTGAAATGTGTGTTTCTGTCTTTTGCTCCCTTTCTAGATTGTTTGCTTTACATCTTGTTCAAGATGTTTGTTTTACATCTTGAATTTTGAGAGTTTAGATATTCTAGATACAACTCCTTTGTCAGATACGTGGTTTCATATATTTTCTCCCAGTCTGTGCTTGTCTTTTTATCCTTTAATAGGATCCTTTGCAGAGCAAGGTTTTACATTTTGATCCATTTATTTTGGAATAATTTTAGATTTACCGGAAAGTCACGAAGATAGTACAGAAAGTTACACCATACTCTTAACCCTTGCTTGTTAATATCTTAATTACCATGGTGGTACATTTGTCAAAACTAAGAAACTGGCATTGGTACATTACTATTAACTAACCCCTAGATTTTATTTAGATTTCTCCAGTTTTCCCATTAATGTCCTTTTTCTGTGCTGTGATCTAATCCAGAGTACCACACTGTAGTTAGTTGTCATATATTGGGAGCTTCTGATGTGAATGAACCAATGTAAATCTATTACATAATGAGATGGAGAACCTTATCTTTAGACTCCTCATCCACAGCAACATGTATTGGGTCAGATTGCTCACCCATTGCTGGGAACTTCATACCCTGTTCCACATTAAAGGTTTGTAGCATTTAGTCCAGAGTGTCCTTGGTAATGGGCAGCTGGAGTACTCTACCACTTGGAAGAACAGTGTATTTGGGGTAGGATAAGAGCACCATATAAAGAAACAGTGGCATGTATAAAAGTCTGTGGCTTTGATCAGTTTTACTCATAAATACCTTTGTAAATAGTGAAGGTTGCAATGAAGCCTTCCTATCACAGGGTTACCACCACCTGTTATTCCAGAATGCCTTCTGTCACCTCCATAGTGGAGGTGACTAGAGTATTTGTTTGGTGGTCATATCTTCAGTCCACCGGGCTTGATACTTGGCAGTCTTGAGGTGACGTATCTAGGGCAGATGGAGTAGTGCATTCCCAAACTGGTAAGTAGCCAGTGGTCTCTATTGGTTCTGAAATGACTGTCACCATTCACTTTTGTTTAGTAAAGCTATTCTTGGAGTGCTGTACTTACAGGGCACAGGCCAAGTTTTAGATTTTCCGGATTAATTGCTGCATATCCAGAAAAAGGGTTCTGGGTTCTAGGAGGACTTGAAAGCATAGGAGAGAGAAATGGTTAAGTGGAAGAGAGGTTTGGTCTGGTGAGGACACAGTCCTTCCTTTCTCATAATTGAAAAGCTCCTGTACAAAAGGGGAATGAGAATTGGGATCAGCAAGAAGTTGTTATAGGGAATTCAAAATTTGGCCAGTGGAAAAAAGATCTTTCTAGTAGTTAGATTCTCTAAAAATATAGTGTGTGAGTTTCATGTTACTAGAGAGATTTAAGCAGAATCTAGAACCATGTTGAAGAGATTCCTTCAGTTATGTTGCACATATTATGTACTAAGTGCTAAGATTTGGAACAATTGATCATGTCTTCTGTTGCTTCCCATCTTAGAAGTTGAAGCATCAAATAATGGAGCTGCGTTAAAGGAACACTTAAATTACCTTCAGCTGAGATTCACAAGGGTTTGTTAATGTGTATCTAGTACAAGCGGCTCTACTGTATTAGTATGTTTGAAAGTCTTAGGTCATCTCATGTGACCTCATATAGTAATAATCTATTGAGAGGAGGAACCCTCTAGAAATGCTGGAATACTAGCAGTGATAGGTAGTCGTCGTTTTGTGAGACAAAGGATTTAAAGCTGTTGCAATGAGTTTTGTAGTCCCACGTAAATTTTTCATTGAGAGGGGTCATTTTGCTGCCACAACTTTTTAAATGTAGGATGACTTCAGTAGCTAAAAATTCTGCCACTCAGCAGTGTGTTTGTCAGAGGATTGCAAACCATTCAAGTAGGTTTCAAGCTGATAGCTGTAGTCCCAATCTTTTAAAACTGGGACGAGCCCCTACGAGTAGGCCACTGAATCCAGTTATCCTCAAGTGGCTCACCCAGAGTGATGTTTTTATCTTTTGATTTCCTTTGCCTTGGGGTTTTAAGCTAAACAAATGATTCCAGTTTTTAAGGAAGCTTTTTGCATAGCAGTAAAACTGTACAGATTAGAATAAAGAATCAATGTATTGTTTCATGACAAAACCTATCTGGAAGATTCTTCAGCATTCCCTGAAGAAGGCATTAATATTAAGCATCACTAATATATAAAATAGCTACCAAGAATGGAACAGCGGGCAGTAGAAACTATATAGGCATTTAATAAAAAAAAATGAAAACCAGTGCTACAGTTTCTTTGTTGCAAATGATTATCTGATAATAATTAAAATTCATACAATTGGAGACAAATTGAAGCAAAGTTGTTACAGATGTGAAACTGCATGAGTAGGGTTTTCTTTTTAATTTTAATTTTTGTCAAAAAATTACATGGATAAAGTTGAAAAAGCGAAATGGTACTATAAGGCTTCTATTGAAAAACAGTAGCAGCTCTTTGCCACCCTCACCCTGGTCTGGCTTTCTACAGCCAGATCACTTTCAACTCCTGTGTCTTCTGTGATTTACCTCCGTATTTCTAAATTACAGATTTGTATAGCTGTTAGTTTATTTTTACAGTTACAGTCTTCATCTGTTGGAGCCCTTTTGTGGAAAGATGATCATCTCATTTACAACATCCCACTTCTCTCCTTAAGTACTTGCCTCCTAGTTTAGTTTAGTGTTTATTCAGAATTTATATTTTTATGACCAAAGGCTGAAGCACTTTGTATATGGAGATTACCTTTCTTGCACAGCTTACTTCCCCAGATTTAATATTTTTTTGATTCACCCCAATCTGACAGAACCATAAAAGTATAAAATTCCTCTTAGTGTAGTCTAAAACATGAGGTGATCATCTGTTTCATTCTCCCCCATACTTTCTCTATCCTCCCACCCCTCACCACTCACCTCAGAAATACTTTTTTTTTTTTTTTAAGATTTTATTTATTTATTTGACAGAGAGAGACACAGCGAGAAAGGGAACACAAGCAGGGGGAGTGGGAGAGGGAGAAGCAGACTTCCCGCGGAGCAGGGAGCCCGATGTAGGGCTCAGTCCCAGGACTGTGGGATCATGACCTGAGCTGAAGGCAAATGCTTAATGACTGAGCCAGCCAGGCGCCCCAGAAATACCTTTTTTTTTTTTAAGATTTTATCTATTTATTTGAGAGAGAGAGGAGAGGGAGAAGCAGACTCCCCAATGAGCAGGGAGCCTGACGTGGTGCTTGATCCCAGGACCCAGGACTCCGACTGAGCCACCCAGGCGCCCCTCAGAAATACTTTTCATAAACCTGTTTGCCACCCTTGTGTTTGGGGTCTCAAACATTTGGCATGTGACATTCTGGGATCTGGTTGGGAGTAGGGGGAGGGGACCAGGGCGCTCATCACTGAATAACTGAGTTTCATTTTATCCTCTTTTTTTTTTTTTAAACTAACACAGAGCTTTTGTTTATTTATTTTAATTCCAGTATATTGTACATACAGTGTTAAATGAGTTTCAGATGTACAATATAATGATTCAACATTTCTGTCTCATGATAAGTGTACTCTTTAATCCCCATCATCTATTCCACCCATCCTCCACCCACCTCGCCTCTGGTAACCATGTTTGTTCTCTATAGGTAAGAGTCTGTTTCTTGGTTTGCCAAGTTTTCCCCCCTTTGCTCATTTGTTTTGTTTCTTAAATTCCACATATGAGTGAAATCATGGTGTTTGTCTTTCTCTGACTTATTTCACCTAGCATTATACTCTTTAGCTCCATTCATGTTGTTGTAAATGGCAAGATTTCATTCCTTTTTATGGCTGAATAATACTCCAGTGTGTGTACGTGTGCGTTTGTGTGTATACACTACATTTTCTTTATCCATTCATCTATTAATGGATACTTGGGCTGCTTCTATAATTTGGCTATTGTAAATAATGCTGCAGTAAACATAGGAGTGCATGTATCCCTTTGAATTGGTGTTCTCGTATTCTTTGGGTGGATACCCAGTAGTGTGATAACTGGATCATATGGTAGGTGAGGATGTGGAGTAAAAGGAACCCTTATGCAGTGTTGATGGGAATGCAAGCTGTGTAGCCATTGTGGAAAACAGTATGGAGTTTTCTCAAACAATTAAAAATAGCACTTTAGGGGCACCTGGGTGGCTCAGTTGTTAAGCGTCTGCCTTCGGCTCAGGTCATGATCCCAGGATCCTGGGATTGAGCCCCGCATCGGGCTCTCTGCTCCGTGGGAAGCCTGCTTCTCCCTCTCCCACTCCCCCTGCTTGTGTTCCCTCTCTTGCTGTGTCTCTGTCAAATAATAAATAAATAAATAAATAAATAAATAAATAAATAAATAATAAAAATAGCACCATTTCTAGCTATGCCTGATATCCCTGAGTCTGCAGTGCCTCTGGTTCAGCTTCTCCTTGCGAGTAAAACTGCAGGCTTCTGCTGGGTTTAGGAAGTCAGTCTGTGAGCTAGGGGAGGGGTCAAACTTCTTAGATGGAATTTAACCAATTCTCCTGTTTCCATCCTACCAACACTTGAGCTTTCTCGTGCCCTGAATTTCTGCCTTCCAAGATTCTGTGGCTGGAATAGACTTGAGGCCCCTTGTGTATGTTAGATTTCTGCCCTGTGCATGTAGGTTAGCACTTAACACCTGTCCTTTTGCTTTTTATCTTTGAAATCTTGTTAATGTTTTTTATTTGCTGTCATCTTTTCACATGTTCTTGATCCTTGTGGTTTGATTCTTTGTTGTCATCTTAATAGGATTTTGGCAGTGAGGAATAAGCCTGTGTTTAATAATGTGTAATGGAAATGGTACATTTTTTAAAATTCTTACGAATTTAAAGAATTTAAAATGTTTTATTTATTTATTTTAAAAGATTTTATTTTTTTGAGAGAGTGAGAAAGAGAGAGCATGAGTGGGGTGAGGGGCAGAGGAAGAAGCAGAATCCCTGCTGAGCACAATCCCAGAAGTCTGGGATCATGACCCAAGCTGAAGGCAGATGCATAACCGACTAAGCCACCCAGGCGCCCAGAATTAAAAACATTTTAATGCAAGATGTTACCATTGGGAGAAACTGGATGAGAAGGGTACATGGGATCTCTCTGGATTATTTCTTAACAACTGCATGTGAATCTGTAATTATCTCAAAATAAAACTTTAATTAAAAAATAATTTAAGGCCACTGACATAACTATTCCTCTCAATGTGTCATATTTTCTTAAAGAATTTACTTGTATGTCAGTTGTAATTGTAGGTTTGTTTTTTGTAATCTGCTCTTTATAGTCTAATTAAACTTTTCATTGTCATATCATATATTATGTTGATGTGGAATAATTTATGAAACATTTTCACAATTCTTTTAATCTTTTAGTTAGTATAGCACCAGTATTGACAGGTTACTTGTGGCCAGCATTGGATGAGTATGCATGCCATTTTCATTGGCCTTTTACCAGCATTGTGTGTGTTAGAAACTTTTTTATTTTAGTAATTTTGGTAAATAGAAAATGTCTTGGGACGCCTGGGTGGCTCAGTTGTTAAGCGTCTGCCTTTGGCTCAGGTCATGATCCCAGGGTCCTGGGATTGAGCCCCGCATCGGGCTCTCTGCTCCGCGGGAAGCCTGCTTCTCCCTCTCCCACTCCCCCTGCTTGTGTTCCCTGTCTCACCATCTCTCTCTCTGTCAAATAAATAAATAAAATCTTTTTTTTTCTTTTTAAAGATTTTATTTATTTATTTATTTGAGCGAGAATGAGAGAGAGAGAGAGAGAGAGTGCGCGCACATGAGAGGAGGGAGGGTCAGAGGGAGAAGCAGACTCCCTGCTGAGCAGGGAGCCTGATGCGGGACTCTATCCCAGGACTCCAGGAGCATGACCTGAGCTGAAGGCAGACGCTTAACCAACTGAGCCACCCAGGCGCCCCTAAATAAAATCTTTTTTTTTTTTTTTAAAGATTTTATTTATTTGACA